>NW_009258116.1:8553438-9129797 GCF_000149755.1 Phytophthora sojae
GTCTGTCGGCCGTGCCGGCGACTGGTGGCCTGCAGGACGTCCCCGGACGCCGATCCAGCGCCAGCGCGGGCGGCCTGATGCCATCGACCCGCCAGAGCGCGTGCAGCAGTCGCGAGTGGTCGAAAAAGGCGATGCGGCAAAGAGAATGCGCCGTCCGGGAATCGAACCCGGGCATCTCGTTGGCAACGAGATATTTTACCACTAAACCAACGGCGCTTGCACGAACACGCAACCTACAAAAACACACTACAACAAGCCCCACACACCAACACACACCAACACGGAATACACGACCCAAACGCTCCACTCGCCGCTATCCACCGCCTCTCTCCGACCACAACAGCCGCCGCCACACTTCATTGACCGCGCCGACAAAGTGCCCGCTTCGGTAGTCGGTCTGTCGGCCGTGCCGGCGACTGGTGGCCTGCAGGACGCCCCCGGACGCCGATCCAGCGCCAGCGCGGGCGGCCTGATGCCATCGACCCGCCAGAGCGCGTGCAGCAGTCGCGAGTGGTCGAAAAAGGCGATGCGGCAAAGAGAATGCGCCGTCCGGGAATCGAACCCGGGCATCTCGTTGGCAACGAGATATTTTACCACTAAACCAACGGCGCTTGCACGAACACGCAACCTACAAAAACACACTACAACAAGCCCCACACACCAACACACACCAACACGGAATACACGACCCAAACGCTCCACTCGCCGCTATCCACCGCCTCTCTCCGACCACCACAGCCGCCGCCACACTTCATTGACCGCGCCGACAAAGTGCCCGCTTCGGTAGTCGGTCTGTCGGCCGTGCCGGCGACTGGTGGCCTGCAGGACGTCCCCGGACGCCGATCCAGCGCCAGCGCGGGCGGCCTGATGCCATCGACCCGCCAGAGCGCGTGCAGCAGTCGCGAGTGGTCGAAAAAGGCGATGCGGCAAAGAGAATGCGCCGTCCGGGAATCGAACCCGGGCATCTCGTTGGCAACGAGATATTTTACCACTAAACCAACGGCGCTTGCACGAACACGCAACCTACAAAAACACACTACAACAAGCCCCACACACCAACACACACCAACACGGAATACACGACCCAAACGCTCCACTCGCCGCTATCCACCGCCTCTCTCCGACCACCACAGCCGCCGCCACACTTCATTGACCGCGCCGACAAAGTGCCCGCTTCGGTAGTCGGTCTGTCGGCCGTGCCGGCGACTGGTGGCCTGCAGGACGTCCCCGGACGCCGATCCAGCGCCAGCGCGGGTGGCCTGATGCCATCGACCCGCCAGAGCGCGTGCAGCAGTCGCGAGTGGTCGAAAAAGGCGATGCGGCAAAGAGAATGCGCCGTCCGGGAATCGAACCCGGGGCATCTCGTTGGCAACGAGATATTTTACCACTAAACCAACGGCGCTTGCACAAACACGCAACCTACAAAAACACACTACAACAAGCCCCACACACCAACACACACCAACACGGAATACACGACCCAAACGCTCCACTCGCCGCTATCCACCGCCTCTCTCCGACCACCACAGCCGCCGCCACACTTCATTGACCGCGCCGACAAAGTGCCCGCTTCGGTAGTCGGTCTGTCGGCCGTGCCGGCGACTGGTGGCCTGCAGGACGTCCCCGGACGCCGATCCAGCGCCAGCGCGGGCGGCCTGATGCCATCGACCCGCCAGAGCGCGTGCAGCAGTCGCGAGTGGTCGAAAAAGGCGATGCGGCAAAGAGAATGCGCCGTCCGGGAATCGAACCCGGGGCATCTCGTTGGCAACGAGATATTTTACCACTAAACCAACGGCGCTTGCACAAACACGCAACCTACAAAAACACACTACAACAAGCCCCACACACCAACACACACCAACACGGAATACACGACCCAAACGCTCCACTCGCCGCTATCCACCGCCTCTCTCCGACCACAACAGCCGCCGCCACACTTCATTGACCGCGCCGACAAAGTGCCCGCTTCGGTAGTCGGTCTGTCGGCCGTGCCGGCGACTGGTGGCCTGCAGGACGTCCCCGGACGCCGATCCAGCGCCAGCGCGGGCGGCCTGATGCCATCGACCCGCCAGAGCGCGTGCAGCAGTCGCGAGTGGTCGAAAAAGGCGATGCGGCAAAGAGAATGCGCCGTCCGGGAATCGAACCCGGGGCATCTCGTTGGCAACGAGATATTTTACCACTAAACCAACGGCGCTTGCACGAACACGCAACCTACAAAAACACACTACAACAAGCCCCACACACCAACACACACCAACACGGAATACACGACCCAAACGCTCCACTCGCCGCTATCCACCGCCTCTCTCCGACCACAACAGCCGCCGCCACACTTCATTGACCGCGCCGACAAAGTGCCCGCTTCGGTAGTCGGTCTGTCGGCCGTGCCGGCGACTGGTGGCCTGCAGGACGTCCCCGGACGCCGATCCAGCGCCAGCGCGGGCGGCCTGATGCCATCGACCCGCCAGAGCGCGTGCAGCAGTCGCGAGTGGTCGAAAAAGGCGATGCGGCAAAGAGAATGCGCCGTCCGGGAATCGAACCCGGGCATCTCGTTGGCAACGAGATATTTTACCACTAAACCAACGGCGCTTGCACAAACACGCAACCTACAAAAACACACTACAACAAGCCCCACACACCAACACACACCAACACGGAATACACGACCCAAACGCTCCACTCACCGCTATCCACCGCCTCTCTCCGACCACAACAGCCGCCGCCACACTTCATTGACCGCGCCGACAAAGTGCCCGCTTCGGTAGTCGGTCTGTCGGCCGTGCCGGCGACTGGTGGCCTGCAGGACGTCCCCGGACGCCGATCCAGCGCCAGCGCGGGCGGCCTGATGCCATCGACCCGCCAGAGCGCGTGCAGCAGTCGCGAGTGGTCGAAAAAGGCGATGCGGCAAAGAGAATGCGCCGTCCGGGAATCGAACCCGGGCATCTCGTTGGCAACGAGATATTTTACCACTAAACCAACGGCGCTTGCACGAACACGCAACCTACAAAAACACACTACAACAAGCCCCACACACCAACACACACCAACACGGAATACACGACCCAAACGCTCCACTCACCGCTATCCACCGCCTCTCTCCGACCACAACAGCCGCCGCCACACTTCATTGACCGCGCCGACAAAGTGCCCGCTTCGGTAGTCGGTCTGTCGGCCGTGCCGGCGACTGGTGGCCTGCAGGACGCCGATCCAGCGCCAGCGCGGGCGGCCTGATGCCATCGACCCGCCAGAGCGCGTGCAGTAGTCGCGAGTGGTCGAAAAAGGCGATGCGGCAAAGAGAATGCGCCGTCCGGGAATCGAACCCGGGCATCTCGTTGGCAACGAGATATTTTACCACTAAACCAACGGCGCTTGCACGAACACGCAACCTACAAAAACACACTACAACAAGCCCCACACACCAACACACACCAACACGGAATACACGACCCAAACGCTCCACTCACCGCTATCCACCGCCTCTCTCCGACCACAACAGCCGCCGCCACACTTCATTGACCGCGCCGACAAAGTGCCCGCTTCGGTAGTCGGTCTGTCGGCCGTGCCGGCGACTGGTGGCCTGCAGGACGTCCCCGGACGCCGATCCAGCGCCAGCGCGGGCGGCCTGATGCCATCGACCCGCCAGAGCGCGTGCAGTAGTCGCGAGTGGTCGAAAAAGGCGATGCGGCAAAGAGAATGCGCCGTCCGGGAATCGAACCCGGGGCATCTCGTTGGCAACTTTAATGACAGGATGCACTCCATACTTACGATGTACTGCTTGTAGAACCGAATGTAGGCGAGGACGTGATTGCGATTAAGGTTGGAGCTTCTTCCTGGCCTCGAGCCGCCGTGTTTCTTCTTTCGTGATTGCCGCTTGCGCAGAAAGCGACTCGTTATGATCACGGAGCTAAGTGCCTTCGCGCTGATCGAGCTCATTGTCCCTGCGATGGTTTAAATCGGGTTATGTTCTGACTCGAACCGATTTGCACTATCAATACACCATTGGGGATCTAGCAACTATTATCCCCCCCTCCGGAGCTGTATAGCTATTTTGGTATGAGAGGTTGTTTTAGCCGCGTTCTGGGGAGCCGACCACGTTCTTGGGTCTAAACTTCGAGTATTAATATATTGCTCGCGACCGATAAGGATCAAAAGCCCACGTAGGTTGGCGTGCCGTACTCAACCTGCGCTGAGTACGACAAGCGTGGCAAGATTGATACGTATTTGTTGTGTGAATAGATCATACCCCTTTTGTGTAAGCGTTATGCGGTGTCATGAGGCATTTTGGGCGTTTGCTGTCAGGGAGGGGTCTGAACACACTGAGAGCTTCGTAACTAGACGGCACGAAGTGAAAAGGAAACGAATCGATGGCTGAGCTACACGAAACAAGCTAAAAAACTCCGAAATCAATGGTTGGGTCTCCCCCCAGACGAACGGGAGAGCTACATCAGACCCCAATTTCTCCTGGTACAAACGGGATTATTGATGAGCGTTTCTCATCTGAGCCCAACACCACGCCGGCGTTGCTGTACCAATCACAGAAGAGACGCACGTCTCACTGCTACACAGGATCTGACGCTGTTAAACAAGGCATGGGGGGCGTATTGCAAGGCCAAGCTGAAGTATCTCAAAGCGATTCTGTACAATTGTATGGCTACCCTGGCACAGCTGGTGATGTTGACGCAGTTGAAAGTATGATCCTACAGCTAGTAGACTGGTTGCTAGTGTTGCTCGTTCACTACCTCTCAACCAGCGTGAGCTCGTGACGAGAGAGTTTAGCAACCGTATATCCGGGATCGAGTCAACCCGAAGCATTTCCAACGTGCAGACAGTCGAAGAGGATGATGTAACTGCTCAACAAGCAGCCGGTGATTACAACTTGCAAAAACGCTGTATCACGACGCGAAAGAGGAAGTGCTGATGAGCGATCAATTCAAGGTGATGCTACAAACTTGGTACGTTATCACAGACAAACAGGCCCTTTCAAGGACTAGCGATGGGTCGGGAAGCACTACGGCGCTTTAATGGTTGTTGCAGAAGATAGCGTGGCTGCGAACAAGGAATGTAGTCCTTAAAGCGCTACTAGCAGTTCCGGCCGTCCCTCAAAGAATAAAAGCTACGTAGCATAAATCGCGAGTAAACCAATAGATAATTGATACAATGTGGTAGCTACGATATGGTAGTGATAATGTGGTAGTCTGGTACTAAGTTGCAACAGGCGCACTGGACGTAATGCCCAGCCGTTCGAGTCGGACCTTCTCTTCACGAGTAAAACAAAAAATTGTGCTCGTTAGTTTTTCCGTTCCCCACCGCGGGAACCCATTGGGGCCAGACGTAATTTAACACCTCTCGCGACATCAAATCGCGTCGAATTGCTTCTGGTTTTAGTGCCAGCCTCTAATCGATGTCCATACAATTATGCCCCGTTCGTGGGATAATTTGTAGCAGATTGGAACACTCTGGTTAGACATTCTGGGCGACCCTTCGGGGTAAGTGCCATTCTTGACCCTCTTATAAGGTTCACAAGGCAGAATTTGGATCTGTGTGGTGGGACCAAACAGATTTGCTATCATGAACAACTGACCATGGCCAGCTACGCGGTAGCTTTCATATTTGCTGCCAGATTTGCGGCCTCGCGGTGGAGACGCCTTATGACTCAAACGGCACTATGTTGTGCTGTATCAGCAACCGTAGCTTGGGCACAGCAAGTTGCAACGTCTTGCACGGGATCCCGTGCTGGGAATTGCCCATAGCCTATGAGGGATTGTACAGTAGGACGGCAGTGCTTCCAGGCTCGTAGTGGCGATGGCCGAGAAGAATCAGACACGAGACGTAGGAACATTAGCTTGCCTGCCCACGGAAATAATGGGATTGAGGAGGAGAAGACCTCGCCGATGGCAACCCCCTATTGGTTAAGCTATACTATACTAACCTCAGTACAAGCAGGAGCGAAACTTCAACTAGAAGCTCCCTACTGAAGTACAATCAACCATTGTTGATCTGACGAACAGCGGAGCTCGACCGACCCACTGCCAGCCCCGACAGTCTCGCACTCATGAGTTTTACGATACCCTGGCATCAGAGTAGCATTTCCTCTTCATCATATATATACTATTTTGACAAATTCCTTGCTAACAAGCAATAGGCCCCAAGATTAGTAATTCAATTTGTTGTTCCTGATCCCCAAGAGTCAAGCTGAACACGTAACGTATACGAGAATTCCTATTTCCTACTTTTCTCCTAAAGCGCACCTGATCCGTACTATATCACAACAGCGGTATAAAACCAGAGCATAGCATAAAAATTCCAAGATACATGTGTTAAAAAGCAAATTGGAAAAAAGACGGCCAATCTTGTACTAACGTGACTTACCAATTCATGGACTTTTACTAGATCATAAGCGATCGGTATTTTGTCCAGTCATATCCTTCTATTTTTAGGAAATAGGTTTTAATTGGTTTGCTAAGTTACTTTAAATATCTATAGAAGATAAAAACCAAACTGTCTATTTTACCAGATCATGGACCCTTGCGTTCAGCTCGGTAAGATACCGCCCGCCTTACTGAAAGACATTAGATGACAGAGACTAAGAGCTAATACATAGAGAAATAAGTGAAAGGAAGACTTATGGTGTGCCAATACCCTCAACTGGTCAGTGAGAAAGAAAAAAAACAGATTCCGGTCTGATTGTCTGGTACACAGCTCATTCAAAATTGATTCAAAAAGGGCGGGAAGCCTTTCAAAAATAAGAACTCTGGCTTTTATTTGGACCGATAGCTTGTTTGTATTCATTACTGATACCAATAGTGACGATTTGGCATGAGGTCCTCCTGGAGGTCCATGAACTGGTAAACCACGTTTACTTGCGCAGACTCAATGTTCCTGGGGCAGGAAGAAGGAATTCTTTACTATATACAGTAAGTGCCCAAACTTAAATACTGCCAGATGCATCTCACACGCATCAACATGAAGAAAAGACAGCAAGCATAAGCTAGTAACATGTTGGCAGCCTAGTACGGGACCTGGTCAATGGAAGGGCTTCATTCTACTTATTGCTCGCTCTGCTATCCGACTTTCAGAGGATTTCGGACCCCGCACGACATCGACCAGCAGGTTGAGCGTAACAATGACGATAATTCCTAAACTTTGCGAAGCCTTAACAACACTCCGAGACGTGAACGAAGCATTGCGATTGAAAAGTCGTGGGAGCTCGAAGAGATCCCCGGCACTCCTATTAGGCTAGGACTCGGAGTCCTCGCCTTCATCCAGCTGGGTGCCTCCCACTTCAAGCGCGTCTGATTGCGTCTGACGTGGCGAGCTGGCAGTGAGGGATGGGCACCCGCCATCTGTTTGTCACAAGTGGGCAACACTGCTAAATGTTTGACCCAAATCGATCCAAATAGGTCAACAACCGCTTATAACAGATGAACAATTTTGAAAGGTGACTCAAAACAAACCGTATAGACAGGTTTAGACCTTTTCGACCAGTTCCCATTTTTTTCGTAAGGTAACGCGAGCAGGTGCTTACATTTCGTGTTTGTATGTAGCAGCCATTTCTGGTGGTCAAGGCTCTCTCCCCTCGTGCGCACCAGCACTGCAACCCCCCACTTCCTCTTTCGCCCCAGCGCGCGCACTCTCGCTCTCCCTCGCTACTCGATCTCCACAATGCGCGCCGCCCTGAAGCTCTCCCGACGCCTGCGCGTACCCGCCGCACACATTACGCGCGCCCAGTCCACGGCCGCAGCCCCCGCGTCGCTTGCCGCGTCCTGGGACCGCCCTTTCCCCTCCATTCTGGTGCGTTTGGTAGTGTTGCCCCCTTGCAGTACACGCGTAGATCTAACGAGAGTGATGGTCACCAGGTTTCCGCCGACGGAGTCTCGGCCCAGGGCTCGTTCGCCGAGGCGCAGGCCAACTACCTCAAGCCCGACATGCAGGTGGTCGAGGAGCTGGACGCGCTGCTCCACGAGAAGAAGATGGGCATTGTCGCGCACTTCTACATGGACCCGGAGCTGCAGGGCATCCTCTCGTCGCTCAAGTGGCCGCACACGTTCATTGCCGACTCGCTGGCCATGGGCGAGGCCGCCGCCAAGATGGCCAAGAAGGGCATCCAGTCGGTGGCCGTGCTGGGCGTCGACTTCATGTCTGAGAGCGTTCGCGCCAACCTGGACTCGAACGGCTTCGAGCACATCCCCGTGTACCGCCTGGCCGAGCAGAAGATTGGCTGCAGTCTGGCCGAGTCGGCAGAGAAGCAGGCGTACCTGGCCTACCTGACGAAGGCCGCCAAGACGCCCAACAGCCTGCACATCGTGTACATCAACACGTCGCTGCGCAGCAAGGCGTTCGCGCACGACCTCGTGCCCACGATCACCTGCACGTCCTCCAACGTGGTGCAGACGGTCTTGCAGGCGTTTGCGCAGGTGCCGGACATCAACGTCTGGTACGGCCCCGACACGTACATGGGTGAGAACCTGCAGCAGATGTTCGAGCACATTGCGCAGCTCCCCGACGACAAGATCCGTCAGATCCACCCGCAGCACAACCGCCAGACCATAGCCGAGCTGCTCACGCGCTTCGACTACTTCAAGGAGGGGAACTGTGTGGTGCACCACATGTTCGGCGACAAGGTGACCCAGCGCGTGCGCGACGAGTACAGCCACGCCTACCATACGGCGCACTTCGAGGTGCCCGGCGAGATGTTCACGCTGGCGATGGAGGCGCAGAACGAGGGCCGCGGTGTGGTGGGATCGACGTCGAACATCCTTAACTTCATCAAGGCCAAGACGGCGGAGGCTGTCCAGAACCAGTCAGGAGAGAAGCTGAGCTTCGTGCTGGGCACGGAGGCCGGCATGATCACTGCCATCGTGCGCGGTGTGCAGGAGACGCTGAACGCGCAGCCGGGTGGTGTCAAGCCGGAGGTCGAGATCATCTTCCCCGTGTCGGCGGATGCTGTCGCTACGGAAGGTGAGGAGCTGGTGCCTGGTGTCGCCGGCGGCGAGGGATGCTCGACTGCTGGTGGCTGCGCCACCTGCCCGTTCATGAAGATGAACGACATCGATGCTCTGTTCTGCGTGGTCGAAGGCGTGTCGGCGAACGCGACTGGCGCCGACCCGCTGGAGAACTTCTACCCTCAGAAGTACAGCGAGCTGATCCAGGGCAAGACCGTCACGGACGTCGGTGTGCAGCCGATTCTGCACATGAAGTCCTTTATGGACGGACAGAAGTTTTCAGATGCCCTTGTGAAGGATATCCAGACCCGGACACCCGGCGCTGGATGCCCGAGCTCGAACTAAGCGCGGGCTCAAATGTAATCTGCGCTGTATTTCAAAGATAATGTTACCGTTCTTGACTCGGAACCTCGCACTTCTCAAGCTACTTATCACCTGGAACGCGACCATGGTATCAATTAGTTGTTACGTAGCAAACAATCTCTGAAGTATGATACATCATGACGCACATCGAAATGGTGACGAAATGATGACAAACATGGACTGCTGCAGTTGCTCTTGTCGGGAGGACCCGAGCAGTGCACCTTTGTCCGCGGGCAATGCAGAACTTAGTCAGTTGTGACTCGATCTAACGTGCTCGCGGGCCGCGAGTCGCGGCTCCTGAGGATACTGAGCCAAAGCAATGACTCACAGACCGTGGTGAGGTAGGGTCTCCTCAATGCACTCGAAAAGTCCCGGTGCTTCGGTAGAACCAACTGTTCTTTTAGGGCTGATCACCAGGCTTCAACTCTGGTCCAACTATCTTTTGGATCGGGCGTTCGGATTCCCTTGACCTGAACTCTTTAGACCTGGAAACATGTAGACTACATGGAGTTTTTGTGAATTGTCGTTGGCTTTGGCAACTCTGTCAACGTACAAACCTATTAGTCTTGATCTCGACGTCGTTCTGGGGCTTCCCTTACGGCCGAATATGGTAAGCGCTGGTCACGGTGACCGTCACCATCCTCACTACAGAATCGGAGGGACGGATCGGTAGAGGGAGAACTTCTCCCTCTACCGTTCTTCTCCGAGAAGAACTCTCGTTCCGAGACTCTCGTACATTCGTACTGCAGTCGAAGTTGGCAAGGGCTCACATGTAAGAGCCAAAAGACGTGCCTTGCTCGCCAGTGTTAACCGGTAATCGAAGAGAAGGGCAAGCTGTGATTCCTGTACTGTGCGATGCCGCATCGACACAAAAGTCCAATGCCTGAGACTCTGAGAGAGCTAACCGCAACAACAGAACCAACAGATTTCTTGAGGCGGGAAGTTCGTCTCGTTGCTTCCCTCCGAGACTCCTTTGAAGAAGATCATGGGATGGAGGCTCGCTCAATGGCCTGTAGACCACTTCCTCTCAAGTAAAGGTGCCCTGAGAGGCGCCCGAACGCGTCGTTACTGAGGCGAGCTCGTTCGTACCGGTATTGCAAGTTGAAATCGCCACCATGCACGGTGTCGCGATGTGTGGCTCAACAAGACTCGAGCGTGTCGGTCGCATTCTTGAAGTGCGAGCAACAAAGTTCGCGCCGTACTTGGCCGAGCGTGGCGTGACAGCAATTCAATCGCTTTGATCATTAAAACAACGTGCCACCGGTGAATATTAACGTTATTCTAGGCTTGGGTCCTTCGAGCTCCAGAAGCACCTCCATCTTGTTGAGACTGGGCACTTCCGAGAGCTGAGCCGACGATACACCTGGCAAAGCCCCACATGCTCCTCGAGCACCAGTCGTACGCAGGCGCTGCCGGGCGATGCTTCAAACACGGCCGGCGAGTCAACACATTGAAGTGGGATTGAGACTTTCAACAAACTCCGCCGCGTTGGCTGGGCTTGACGCTCCTGCAGCAGGTGTACGGTACCTACAGTAGAGACGAGCATTTCGCTGTTAGCACATCTTGATCGCACTCACCTCCCCAGCTGGAAGCGCGGCAGAACCTGGTCCGGTCTCAATTGTTAGGTGATCCACGGGCTCTCTCAATTTGAGAGTCTCAAAGCAGCTGGACGCCACACGGGTGCCAACCTAACAGCAAAACGCGGATTAATGGACAGCTCTTCCTTTACGGCGCTGATCCGTGCTGTCTGTGCCACCAGCGCTGCGTCGGGCGCTCTCTGATCGATCCGGTTGTCCCAACACAAGCAAGGAGAGAGGAAGCCACGCGCGCGCGCGCTCGCATCGACCGACCGCTCACAATTCAATTTGCCTCCGCTGAAGCACATCCATCCACCACCTCCAGCTTCTCCGATCAAGATGCAGACCCCGAGTGCTCTCCGTCTCGTGGCGGCTGCTGCGGTGGCTTCGCTCGCCGCGCTGACCGCCGACGCGCAGCTTGTGGGCTCCAACACGGCCGAGACCCACCCGCCGCTCACGACTCAGACCTGCACGAGCAGTGGCTGCACCGACGAGGATACCTCCATCGTGCTGGACGCCAACTGGCGCTGGCTGTACAAGGAGGGCACGTCCACGAACTGCTACACCGGAAACTCGTGGGACAAGACCATTTGCTCGGACCCCAAGACGTGTGCGTCCTCCTGTGCCCTCGACGGCGCCGACTACACCGGGACCTACGGTATCACCGCTGAGAGCAACAGTTTGAGCTTGAAGCTGGTGACCAAGGGTCCGTACAGCACCAACATCGGTTCACGCGTGTACGTCATGGAGTCGGACGACACGTACAAGGCCTACAAGCTGCTGAACCAGGAGTTTACCTTCGACGTGGATGTATCGGGCCTCGACTGCGGTCTCAACGGCGCCCTGTACTTCGTGGACATGGAGACCGACGGTGGCATGAAGCGCTTCCCCAGCAACAAGGCTGGTGCCAAGTACGGCACGGGCTACTGTGACGCGCAGTGCCCCCAGGACCTGAAGTTCATCAGTGGTGAGGCTAACGTCCTTAACTGGACCCCGAACAAGATCGACAGCAACGCCGGTACCGGCAAATACGGCGCCTGCTGTGCTGAGATGGATATCTGGGAGTCGAACAGCATCAGCAACGCCTACACGACGCACCCGTGCACGATCTCGTCCAAGGCTGGCGGTGCCTACCGCTGCTCGAGCGCCACGGAGTGCGGTGTTGGCAAGAACCGCTACAAGGGCGTCTGCGATAAGGACGGCTGTGACTTCAACCCGTACCGAATGGGCAACAAGACGTTCTTCGGCCCTGGCTCGGACTTCACCATCGACACGACCAAGAAAGTCACGGTGGTGACTCGCTTCATCACGGACGACAACACGGCCACGGGCACCCTCAGCGAGATCACGCGCTTCTACGTGCAGGACGGCGTGACCCACGAGATGCCTCACTCGACCTTCTCGGCCATCAAGGGCATGAAGTCCCTCAAGGACAACCAGTGCTCGGCTGCCAAGACGCTCTTCGGCGACGAGGACGACCACAAGGCCAAGGGCGGCCTCGAGCAGATTGGTCTGGCCATGAAGCGCGGCATGGTGCTCACCATGAGTCTGTGGACCGACAACGTCGCCCAGTGCCTGTGGCTCGACTCGGACTACCCCGTGACGGCGGACGCCTCCAAGCCCGGTGTCTCGCGCGGTACGTGCGCCAAGACGTCGGGTGTGCCCAAGGAGGTCATCGCTGAGCAGGCCGAGGCCACCGTCCAGTTCAGCAACATCCGCTTCGGTGACATTGGCACGACGGTCAAGGGCATCAGCACCAAGATGACCAAGACCACTACGACCACCAAGAAGACTACTACTCCCAAGAAGACCACCGCTCCGTCGGCGGCCACTACGGAGACCGCCAATGAGGCTGACCCCGAAGAGGTCGGAGCTGATGCTGACACTGAGGCTGCGTCGGTCGACACGGAGGCTGCGTCGGTCGACACGGAGGCTGCGTCGGCCGACACTGAGACCGAGTCGGCTCCTGCTACGACCACCAGCTCGTGCAAGCGCCGTAAGTAGATGCTTTATTAAGCTCGGATGTCTGAAAGATGATTATGTGTTGAGCGAAGATCTAAAGCAACCGTAGATGGCCTTAGAAATCCCTAATGGAAAATGTTTGTTGTTGTCAAGTCTCAGTTGGTCTACGTGTTCACTCGTCTTTGGTGACAAATCTTCTCGTCCTTAGCCCAGATATCGGTATCATCAACCTTCAATGCACAAACAGTTTATTTTTCGTTAAGGGGTCGAACAACTCGACCTTCCACGTGAGGCCGAACACTTTAGATCTTACTCTTACTCTTACGACTACGATACGCACGACACACAGTCCTGAATCATGTTCACTTGGATGGCACTCGTCCGCTCCTAGTGACGGCGCGCACGGACCTTATACGAACTTGTCGACGTGGCCGGCACCGACGTACTGGTCGAAGTGGTGGAGTCGGCATTGGCTTCGGAGCTCTCTTCAGAGTCGAGTTGGCATCCGCATCGACTTCGGAGGCTGAGTCGGTCTGATTGTCAGCCTCGTTGGCCGCTGAGGAAGAAGTGGACGTTGAAGCGTCCAACGAAGTAGTAGACGACGATGTGGACGGAGAAGTCGTCGTTGTGGACGTACTGGTGGACGTTGAAGCGTCCGTGGAATCGGTTGACGTGGACGACGCCGTAGTTGAAGTGGAAGTCGACGAGCCCGACGATGTCGATGTGGACGGGGAAGTTGACGTACCGGTGGACTTCGAAGCGTCCGACGAGCTGATACCGTCCACCGTAGTGCCAATGTCACCGAAGCGGATGTTGCTGAACACGACAGTGGCATCCAGCTGCTCCGAGATAACATCATCAGGGACACCCGACGTCTTGGCGCACGTACCGCGCGAGACACCGGGCTCGGAGGCGTCAGCAGTCACGGGGTAGTCCGAGTCCAGCCACAGGCAGTAGGCGGCGTTGTCCGTCCACAGACTCATGGTCAACACCATGCCGCGCTTCATGGCGAGCCCGAGCTGAGCAAGTCCGCCCTTGGCCTTGTGGTCGTCCTCGTCGCCGAACTCCGTCTTTGCTGCTGAGCACTGGGACTCCGTTAACGTTCATGTCCTCGATGCCCGACCACGTCGCGTAGGGCATCTCGTAGCTGACGTCGCCCTGCACGTAGAAGCGAGTGATCTCACTCAGCGTACCCGTCGCAGTGCCATCGTCCGTGATGAACCGCGTCACGACCGTGAACGATTTCGTCGTATCTATCGTGTAATCCGATCCGGGGCCGAAGAACGTCTTGTTGCCCATTCGGTACGGGTTGAAGTCGCAGCCGTCCTTATCGCAAACTCCGTTATAACGATCGTCCCCGGAGCCGCATTCGGTGGCGCTTTCACAGCGGTACGAGCCTCCAGCGCTCGACGTCACCGAGCAGGGGTGCGAGGTGTAGGCGTTGCTGATGCTGTTGGACTGCCAAATGTCCATCTCGGCACAGCACGAGCCGTATTCGCCAGTGCCAGAGTTGCTGTCAGTGGCACTGGCCGTCCAGTTGAGGACATTGACCTCACCGCTGATGAACTTCAGGTCTTGCGGGCACTGCGCGTCACAGTAACCCGTGCCGTACTTGTCCCCGGCAGCATTGCCGGAGAACCGACTCATTCCACCGTCGGTGTCCATGTCGACGAAGTACAGGGCGCCGTTGAGACCGCAGTCCAAGTTGGACACGTCCACGTCGAACGTGAATTCCTGGTTCAGCAGCATGTAAGCCTTGTACGTGTCGTCCGACTCCATGACGTACACGCGCGAACCGATGTTGGTGCTGTACGCACTGTCGGTCACCAGCTTGAGCGTGAGGCTGTCCGTGTCAGCGGTGATACCGTAGGCCCCAGTGTAGTCGGCACCGTCAAGAGCGCAGTTAGACGCGCACGTCTCGGGGTCGGAGCAAATGGTTTCATCCCATTCGTTGCCCGTGTAGCAGTTCGTGGACGTGCCGACCTCGTACAACCAGCGCCAGTTGGCTGCTCGTGCAGCTCTGCGTAGTAAGCGACGGGTGACTCTCAGCCGTGTTGGAACCAGCCTGCTGCGCGGTCGTGGTCATGGTGACGAGCGAGGCCGTCGCGGCGATCGCCACGAGGCGAAGGGTGCTCGTGTTGGTTTGTAGCTTGTGGTTGAGGGGGCAAATCCCGAAGTGAGATTAAATGTTATCGTCTCTCAAACTACTCTCTAGTCTTCCCCTCCTGCTTTCCTTCTTGTGCTCCTTGTGCTCGTTGGTGCCTCTCATCAGACGGATTACTCCCGGGTTCCGATTGACTTGATCTCAGTATACTTGGTCTCCCTGACCAGCCATTGGTATATCCAGAGCCCGGCTGCCGCCGGCTCTCCCGTCGCCGTCGGATCCTCCGAGTCATCGGCGGATGTGTTCACACGTTCTCCTCGTCCATGTGCCTCTATTGGCGGCGCTCCCGAAGACTCATGAACACTCCCACTCGCCGTTAATGCTGCACGACCGTCCCGACGATTCCGCTTGCGCTGATCAGGTACTTGAGCCTCTTCGTCCCCAACGCCTTGGTAAGCATGTCCGCGATCTGGTCCTCCGTCGGCACGTAGTTGACGACGATGAGTCCTCGGGACACATTTTCGCGGATGAAGTGATGCTTGATGTCCATGTGCTTGGTCCTCGCGTTGTACCCAGCGTTGCTTGCGAGGGCGATCGCGCCCTGGTTGTCCTCCCATACTTGGGTAGCTCCCACTTGCTCGTGACCCATGTCCTTGAGCATGGCGCGGGTCCACAGCACCTCCTGCGTGCACAGGCTCAGCGCCATGTACTCGGCCTCCGCCGAGCTGAGCGCCACCGTCCGCTGGTACTTCGACTTGAAGACCACCGGCGCCCCGCTAATCATCACCATGATGCCCGACACCGAGCGTCGGTCGTCGAAATTGCTGCCCCAGTCGGCGTCGGTGTACGCCGTCACCTCGACCTTCTTCGTGTTCCCATTGTAGGCGATGCCGATGTCTCGGGTGCTCTTCAGGTACCTGAGCACGCGGATGGCAGCCTTCTAGTGCTGCTGCCCGGGGTTCTCGAGGAAGCGCGACAACTGGGTCACGATGTACGCCACATCAGGTCTGGTGCACGTTGTAATGTACAGCAAACAGCCAATGAGTGCTCGGTAGGGCTTCGCCTGCATTTCCTCACGTTCCTTCTGAGTCATCGGCGACTGAGTCTTCGACAACTTCATGCCCGACTCGCACGGGTTCACCACCACCTTGGCGTCCTGCTGGTTGAACCGCTTCACCACATCATCAATGTATCGAGTCTGCTTGATCATGAGAGTCTTCGCCGATGAGTCATGGTCGATCTCCATACCGAGAATGAACTTGGCCTCGCCCAACTCCTTCATCTTAAACGCATTCTTGAGCGCCACCTTGACTTCCTGGATCTCGCTGCTCGTCTTGGCTGCGATGATCATATCGTCCACGTACAGGCAGACGTACACGAACCTGCCCTTCTCGCCCTTGACGTATACACACTGGTCACCGCCGCAGCTCCGAAATCCGATGCCCACGAAGACTCGGTGGATGGTCTTATGCCAGGCATTTGCCGCCTGCTTCAGACCATAGATCGCCTTCTGCAGCCGACACATCATGTTCTTCGCGTTGATGATTCCGTAGGGTACCTCCATGTAGACGCGCTCCACCAGCCCGCTGTTGAGAAAGGCGGTGTCCGCATCCAGATGTACGCCTCGGCCACCACAACCGACAACACCACTCGGATCGAGTTCATGTTGGCCACGGGCGAGTACGTCTCGAAGAAGTCCACGCCATACTTCTGCTTAAACCCTTTCGCCACCAGGCGGGCCTTATACCTGATGACTCGGCCGTGCTCGTCGCGTTTCTTTGCGAACACCCAGCGACAACCGATCGGTCGAGCACTCGGTGTCCAACGGACCAGCGTCCATGATCCGTTGTCCGCGTGTGCCTTGAGCTCCGCATTCATTGCCTTCACCCACTCCGACGACTCGTCGCTCTGCATGGCCTGCTGATACGTGGTGGGTGCGTCATTGGCATCGCCGACGTCTGCGGCATAGGCCAGTACCGCATCAGCCAATAGGCTGTCTTCGTCCACCCTGGGTCGCTTTGGAGACGGTGGCCAGAAGTGATCATCGTTGTCCGAGTCATCGGGACCATCCTCTTTCGACTCCTCACCGTCTGCGGAACCATCTCCAAGTAGTAGTACCGGTTCTCGGGCGCGCCGGGCCCGTTCCGGCTCGGGGTGGAAGACCATGTCATCATTCAATACCGGTCTCGCGAGTCGTCGGTACGTTGTCAGCTCCTGCATGGATGGCTCCGACGTCTCCACCTCATGTATCTCCGTGTCCTCGACGGTCTCTTCCACTGATTCCATCGGCTCGTCGGCGGCAGGTCGTTGTATCTCCTCGGGCAGTGCCGCATCCTCGGCATCTTCCGTCAACTCAATGATCGGCGAGTTCTCGCTGGGCGACGTGTCGTAGATGCCGTTCACCTCGCGCTCGTCCAGCTTCACCGACCTGGACACCTTCACCTTGTTCGACTCCAAGTCGTACACTCGGTAGCTTTTTGAGTCGTCGGCGTACCCAAGAAACATACATTTGAAGCTCTTCGGCTCCAACTTGGTGCGTCGCGACTTGTCGACATAGGCGTAACCAATCGACCCGAAGACTCGAAGATGGTCCAGCCGAGGCTTCGGCTTGAACGTCAACTCGTACGGAGTCTTGGTCGGGTGCATGCTGTTCGTCGACCGGTTGGTCAGTGCTGACCGCCTCTGCCCACCATATCGAAGCCACGCCCTTGTAGTGTAGCATGCTTCGAGCCTTCTCCATGATCGTGCGGTTCATCCGCTCCGCCACGCCATTCTGCTGGGGGCTATACGGGACCGTCTTCTGATGCATAATCCCATTCACCCGGCAGATCTCAGTCATCGGCGTGTTCACGAACTCAGTGCCGTTGTCCGAGCGCAGGCATTTAATGCGCTGCCCCCACTGGTTCTCGTACAGCTTCATGAACGACTTGAACTTGGTCACGACCTCGCTCTTCTTGGTCAAGAAGTACGCCACGACGTGTCGCGAGTTGTCGTCGACAAAGGTGAGAACATACCTCGCTCCGCCCTTGGACTTCGTCTTCATAGGACCCATCACGTCCGTATGAACCAGTTCCAGCGGTCGAGTCGTCGCCGACGTCGACCGCGACGGGAAATGTGCGACCGTCTGCTTGCCCTTGATGCATCCTCCGCACAGGGTCTTCGTCTGCTGTTGAGTCGTCGGGAGACCGTCCGTCGCCTCGCGGGTCTTCGCCATAGCGTCTCCGTTCAAGTGTCCCATACGAGCGTGCCATAGCTCCCACTTTCCGTCGACTCCCGAGTACTCGGTGTAGTGCCCCATGTCCTGCTGGCAGTCCAGCAAGTACGCCTTGCCGACCTTCTTCCCCGAAGCGATCGCCTCCGTCTTGTCCCAGATGACGCACGACTTCCGCTGGAACTCGACACTCATGCCGCGTTCAGCCAACCTCCCAACCGAGAGTAGTCGCCGGTCGAGTCCGGGGATGTGGAGCACCTCCACCATCTTGATGCGCTTGCCGTCGATGCCCGTTAGGCGCACTGACCCTTTCCCTGCCACGCGGATCTTCTTCCCGTCCGCGATTGTCACATACATGTCCGCCGACGACTCGTTGTACTCGAACAAGTCATCGCGGTGAGGCGTCATGTGAGCCGTCGCCCCACTATCGATCAGCCAACCCGTTGATGGATTCTCCGCCACAGCGAACACCGAGTCTTCGGCGGTGTCTCTATTTGCCTTTTCCGGGCAGTCCCGCTTTATGTGGCCCACTTGGTCACAGTTGAAGCACTTGCCCTTGAAGGCACCGACCTTTCGTCCGCCGTTGCGCTTGCGGCCGAATGCCTTGCCGCCCTTGCCGAACTTCCCGTTCGAGGTAGCCTTCAACGCGCGCTCCGTGGTCTCCTTCTTCTCCTACCGCTCGTACTCCTTGAGCAGCTTCTCCTTCACCTCGATTAAGGTCACGTCCTTCGAGTTCTCGACGATGGATGCGATCAACTCGTACTCCGCCGGCAAGCTGCTCAGCAGGATGACGAGTTGTCGGGAGTCATCGAGGGGCTCTCCAAGCGTCTGAAGGCCCACGATGAGCTCGTCGAACTTGTCCAGGTGCTTCGCCATCGTCGTACCGTCCTCCATCTTGAACTCGTGGGGCCGACGAGTCATCGTGAACCGATTATGTATCGTCGTCCGGTTGTAGAACTCGCGTAGAGTATTTCAGGCTTGGATAGCCGACGTCGCCGACCGAATCTTCGTGTGGTGTTCCACAGCCACGCCTTGAGCGATCAGACCGAGCGCCTTCATGTCGTTGAGCATCCAGGCCTCCGTCATCTCCGTCGGGTCCTTCACCACTTGGACGTGCGCCAGCAGCCCCTTCCTCGCGAGCGTCATACGCATCGCGAACTCCCAGTGGAAGTAATTGTCACTTCCCAGGATGACTTCGGCCTTCTTGCTGGACGTCGTCATGTCGATCGTCGGGGAGGGCTTAAGCTTGTTGCGGCTGTTAACCTGTTGGTTTGTAGCTTGTGGTTGAGGGGGCAAATCCCGAAGTGAGATTAAATGTTATCGTCTCTCAAACTACTCTCTAGTCTTCCCCTCCTGCTTTCCTTCTTGTGCTCCTTGTGCTCGTTGGTGCCTCTCATCAGACGGATTACTCCCGGGTTCCGATTGACTTGATCTCAGTATACTTGGTCTCCCTGACCAGCCATTGGTATATCCAGAGCCCGGCTGCCGCCGGCTCTCCCGTCGCCGTCGGATCCTCCGAGTCATCGGCGGATGTGTCCACACGTTCTCCTCGTCCATGTGCCTCTATTGGCGGCGCTCCCGAAGACTCATGAACAGCTCCGAGTCTGCATCATTGACAAATTCTAGAGTAGAGGACGATGTGCTTCGGCGGAGGCAAATTGAATTGTGAATGGCGGAGACAAGCTCGTTGGCTGGGCAGCGCTCATGCGCGATCACCAGGGACTGGTCTCAAGTGCCGTAGGGGATGACCACGACAAGCCCAGGTCCACATCAACAGGTATCTGCTGCCGCCCAGCTGCTTTGGCGATATCTTCCTCCGTGCGAGCAATATCGCTCTTCATCAACTATCTTGCTCTCCTCTACCCGAGGCGATGGAGCTTTCTAAGGTTACGAAATCTTTGCAGTGGCGACTTTGCATTGAGGCGCGTGTCCGACTCGAGTGTCAGTCAGGATCGGCTTCAACTTCAGCCTCGACTGGCCGAATGGAAACAGGTTGTTAGCCGGAATCAATCTGATGCATCGCGATCACATCAACCGTGAGCACTGTTGTCAGCAGCTTGCGTGTGAGGAGGCACTTACCAGTCCTTCTTTCGTGCGAAACACAACAGCAATTTGTGAATTTCTTCATTGACGTTTTCAAAGCCGACTTGTGTTGGTATGGTTGCGAAGTACAGCTTTTTCCCCAACTGATAAAAAAGAAAGAAGAGGTCTCCATCAAGATTGCAAATGTCTGAATTAAGACTATGAAACAAACTACAACTCGACCCATTCGCTGTTGCTCTGCTCACAACTTTGGCCGTTGCTGCTCAACACTCCACTATAACAACTATGTATCTCGAAATGCACACGTCACCACCGAAATGCAACGTCTAACCATCAACGCCAACGCCTAATAGCGCTTCGTCTTGCACTGCTTGGTCGGCGCCTTGCTCGTGCTCGCTGGGGCGTTAGTACCAGTACCTTCCGATTCAGAGCCAGTTGTCAACGCGCTGTCAGCATCGGTGCTTGCATCCACCGTTGTCGACGCGCTGTCAGCACCGGTGCTTGCATCCATCGGCACCGCCGTCGAGCTGGTATCCTGACTTGATTCCGAGGCTACAGACGAAGTGGAGTCAATGCCAGCATCCGTGCTAGTTTCATCGCTCGCATCCGTTGAAATTGCTGAGTTCGTCGATGAAGACGACGCAATTGAAGCTGACGGAGCAGAGGTTCTGGTGGATGACGAGGCGCCCGATGCACTCATTTCGGTTGCCGTGCTGCTGCTGGTCGATCCAGCGCTGATACCATCAACGGTTGTGCCAATATCGCCGAAGCGGATGTTGCTGAAGACAACAGTAGCGTCGGCCTGCTCGGAGACGACCGTGTCCGGGTCACCGCTCGTCTTAGCGCACGTGCCACGAGCCACACCAGCCTTCGACGCATCGGCGGTGACCGGATAGTCTGAGTCCAGCCACAGGCACTTCGCGGCGTGCGTGATCCGTCCACAAGCTCATGGTGAGCACCATGGCTCGCTTCATCGCGACACCGAGCTGAGCAAGTCCACCCTTAACCTTGTGGTCGTCCTTATCGCCGAACAACTTCTTCGCTGCAGAGCACTGGTCGTCTGTCAGCGAGTTCATGTCCGTAAGACCCGGCCAAGTGGAGTACGGCATCTCGTAGGTTGTGCCGTCCTGGATGTAGAACCGCTTGATGTCGCTCAAGAGTCCCCGACGCAGTGTCATCATCCGTGATGAAGCGGGTGACGACCGTGAATTTCTTGGTCGTGTCGATGGTGAAGTCCGATCCGGGGCCGAAGAACGTCTTGTTGCCCATTCGGTACGGGTTAAAGTCGCAGCCGTCCTTATCGCAAACGCCAGTGTAGCGGTTTGATGTGCCGGTGCCGCATTCGGTGGCGCTCTCGCACCGGTACGAGCCTCCGGCATCCGACGTCACCGAGCAGGGGTGCGAAGTGTACGCGTTGCTAATACTGTTGGACTCCCAAATATCCATCTCGGCACAGCACGAACCATAGTTACCGGTTCCAGAGTTGCTGTCGGTGGCACTGGTTGTCCAGTTGACAGTGTTGGCCTCACCGCTGATGAACTTGAGATCTTGAGGACATTGGGCATCGCAGTAGCCCGTACCAAACTTGGCGCCAGCCTTGTTGCCCGAAAAGCGCTTCTTGCCGCCATCAGTGTCCATGTCGACGAAGTAAAGGGCTCCATTCAAACCGCAGTCGAGGTCCGATACATCCACATCGAAGGTGAACTCCTGGTTCAGCAGCTTGTAGGCCTTGTACGCGTCGTCCGACTCCATCATGTACACACGCGAGCCGATGTTGGTGCTGTACGGGCCCTTGGTAACCAGCTTCAAGCTCAAACTGTTGCTCTCAGCGGTGATACCGTAGGTCCCGGTGTAGTCGGCGCCGTCGAGGGCACAGGAGGACGCACACGTCTTGGGGTCCGAGCAAATGGTCTTGTCCCACGAGTTTCCGGTGTAGCAGTTCGTGGACGTGCCCTCCTTGTACAGCCAGCGCCAGTTGGCGTCCAGCACGATGGAGGTATCCTCGTCGGTGCAGCCACTGCTCGTGCAGGTCTGAGTCGTGAGCGGCGGGTGGGTCTCGGCCGTGTTGGAGCCCACAAGCTGCGCGTGAGCGACCATGATTGAGAGCGACGCCATTGCGGCCAGCGCCACAAGGCGAAGAGCGCTCGGAGTCTGCATCTTGAACCGGAAAACGGGAGGTGGTTGATGTGCTTCAGTGAAGGCAAATTGGATTATGTGACCGATCGGTGTTCGTGTGTAGGTTGGCAGCCACGCGAAAGGCAACGAAGGCGACCTTCATGGGCGCTGCTTGGCAGCACCGACGCCGCCCCGTCGAGCACTGCGCGCGCTCCACTCGCTGGCATGTTGTCGCGAGATCATATACACGGAATGAGTGATGTTGTCACCGGTTCTCGTTGACTCTGCGCCTGAAACGGACAGCGGGACGGCAGGATCGGCGCTCACCAAGCATTTCTGTGGTGAAGTTGCCGGTGTTGCAGTCGCAAAACTGAAGCAGAGGAAGATTCGTCTCGAGCGGCTGTTTCCAGCTACTGAAGTTGAAGCCTGATCTGGATCCAGCAGCCGGCAGCATGTACTGGGATGCTTGTAGGACTGCTTAAGCCCGAGCCAACACTGTCCTGCATCGTGTCTTTGGTGTCCGTGCTCTCAAGCTCGACGAGCTTGTATGCTCGAGATTGCCAAGACGCGGGACGGAAGCGACGCGAGGACGGCCCCATCGTCTGCTGCGGCGGAATCAAAGCGTGGCAACGAGTGACTCGAATCAGAAGCAGCATCTTGACGTCGGCGTCAAGGCTTGACAAACGTGGTTATCCTAGCCTGAATGAAGCCATGCTAAGTTGGACCTGGTGCCTTGGTTTAACCTCTCAATTTCACCCCGAGACGCTTCTTCAGGTGAGTCCTGCAAGTGAGCTGGCAAACACGCCACGTGGGAGTCACCACACACTATTAGCATAACTGCGAAAGCCTTGACTGTGTCAAAGCTACATGTTCCTCGCTGAACACCACGCTTGGACAACCACGAGCAGCCCGGGAACATGCTGGTCCAACTTGACTTTACGTATCGTATTTTTGTCGGCCACTGCACCGAAGCGAGCGTCTGCGAACACGTGCTTGGGTGGGGCCATTTTCCTTCATCGCAGCCGGCTCGGGCGTCATGCGCAACGGTCTTTGCGGCCTACAGTAGCAAGCTACCAAGCTGAGCGCGAGGTGGCTGCAATCGGCACTATGCACACATCATTTCGGGACACATGATGTCTCTCCGTCTCAAAAAAGCATGTGCACACTTCAGTCTGGTGACACTCTGAATTCTCCAACCCAGGACGACGACGATGGACGCGCCGATCGACGAGAGCACCAAGCGCACGGTGCAGAAGATCCCGCTGCTGACGACGCGCGCGGGCCCTCGCGACGGCGAGCAGTGGACCAAGCGCCTGAAGGAGGAGTACCTGGCGCTCATCCAGTACGTCAAGATGAACAAGGAGGCGGACAACGACTGGTTCACCATCGAGTCCAACAAGGCCGGCACCCGTTGGACGGGCAAGTGCTGGTCCTTCCACAA
Source organism: Phytophthora sojae (assembly GCF_000149755.1). Taxonomy (NCBI): domain Eukaryota; phylum Oomycota; class Peronosporomycetes; order Peronosporales; family Peronosporaceae; genus Phytophthora; species Phytophthora sojae. The sequence continues at coordinate 8,577,197 of NW_009258116.1, forward strand.
CGGCCTGCGCTACGAGTTCGACCTCGAGTTCGAGATCCCGGCCACGTACCCGGTGGCCAACCCGGAGCTGTGCATCCCCGAGCTCGAGGGCAAGACGTCCAAGATGTACCGCGGCGGCAAGATCTGCCTCACCATCCACTTCGCGCCGCTCTGGCAGAAGAACGTGCCGCGCTTCGGCGTCGCGCACGCCCTCGCTCTCGGAGTGAGTGGCGCTATCTAGCTAGTTGCTACTTGGGCCAGTGGATTGAGTGGCTAACTTGTTATTTATTGTTTTGTAGCTGGCCCCGTGGCTCGCTGCCGAGGTGCCGGACCTTGTGGAGCGTGGCGTCATTACCCCCGTGTAGATGTAGAGGTAGGTGGCGTACTCCGTGGACGCCTCAATGGCTGCGCAGGCAGGCAGTGGGTTTTGAGGTCAAAATTGGAGGTGACAGGCAGGGAGGAGTGAGGCGTTGGGTTTTCTACATCTTCCGTTGGATTTGTTACTCTGATGTGCTTGCTGTCTGTTGTCGTGCATCGATCGGCACGTAAATAATGCATTCTACGCGGACGGCAGGTACCCCGTTGACCCGTTTGCACTTGCTCGCTTCAACTGCGGAGCGGCGCTGTGTGATAACTTTGTCTTCTGGACGATGCTGGATTCAGCGTATATGGCTAGACGCTGCTGCTAAGCGGGCGATCCCTTGAGTTACGGCAGGAGCGAGAAGAGGCGATGCGGAGACAGCAAGGTTGGGGACGGGACGGGTGCGGGGAGCATACATAAAGACGAAGCTGGGGACGACGTGACTAGTGGTGGCATGTTCGAGTGGGAGTGCTGGGACTCGCCGTGTGAAGCCGAACCGCTCGAGCTCATCTTGGTATGGGCGCAGCAGTACCCTGAGCGTTGTGCCCACTTCGGGCATCCGAAGTAGTCGCAGCGCTTGCCTCCACCGTGCGAGCGGCACAACCGGTTCTGGTGGGCGTTCTTCGTGCAGCCGCTGACGTTGCACTGGCGGCCTCCGCCGTGCGACTTGCACAGCCCGCGCGTCTGGGCGAATTTCGAGCACCCGTCCTTCTTGCAACGCGAGCCGCCGCCATGTTCAGGACACTTGCCTCGACTGAGTGCAGACTTGTTGCAGCCGGCAATGTTGCACACCTTGCCACTGTGGCGATTGCAGAAGCCCGCTGAGCGGCGCAAGTTGGGGCAGTCTGGATATGTGCAGCGCAGTTGTTTCCTGTCGTTGTTGGACGATGCGGCGGCGGTGGCCGACGACTTTTTCTTCTTGAGCGGGGGCATCGTCAGCATTGGCAGCGGTGCAGGAGGAAGACATGACGTCAAGAAGGACACGCCGGACTTGTCAGATTTGACTCCACGCATGTCCGAATCCATTGACACGCTGTCCTGGAAGAACGGTTGGGGCAGACGCGCAAACTCTTGAACAAACACTCGAGGTGGCGAGACGATCGCGTTGACAACGGAGGCGGGCAGTGGAGACTGGTTTGGCAAGGAGAAGCTGGCACAGCTACGGCTGGACAACGGCTGCAAACGCGTGAAGTGCGGCGAGTTGTCGAAGCAGATCTGCGGGAACGAGACGTCAACCTGTTGGCTGCTGCGTTTGGAGAGACCGGGGGTTGAAGCACCCAGAGAATTCCCGTACATCTTGGCGGGCGTGGGCGGCAGCTGGCGGGGCGATGCAAACTCGCCCTCGAGGAGCAGCTCGCGAAGAATGTCATTTTCCTCGGAGCCATCAGCCGACGCCCGTCGGTCTGTTTCAACGAAGCCATTAGCGAAGAACATCTTAGGGCACTGGAAGTGGAGGAGTGAGTCGAGTGGCCAGCTACGTGTTGAAGTGAGTCGGTGGGAACACTTCAACAAACGTTTAGGTGGAGTACAGCAAGCTGTAGAGGCGTGACTGTGGGGGAATGCTTCGCCGTACGGACGGGAAGTCGAGAAATGATCTCGAAGTCCGCAATCGTCGGGTGGGGCAACGTGCCAAGGTCGGAACGCAGAAATGCCAGTCGATGCAACAACCGGTCACCCGCCAGTCAAGGCAGCTGCTGCTCCACTGTGCAAAACGACCCGCGCGTTTCCGAAACGACCACTTGGCCTCAGCGTTGGTTGAAAATTGGTTGAAAAGCTGGTCGGCATTGACGGCACTGTTCCGAGAAGACCAGGAGTTGCATACCACCAAGCCCTGCTCGACTGGTAGACCGCACACCTCGAGCTCTGTCGTTTTCCGTTGGCAGGTGTGCCGTTGACCGCCTGACTATTAATACCGTTGCCGCAGCGGATTCATCCGTTTCGAGCCAGATATCTGAACGCTACGTTGGGCCGTTGAGTGCTTGAACCGTTATCGGACTCCAAAATTCATAACGGATGCCACCACCACTGCAGCAAGTGCAGGGCACGCAACCGAGCTGCGGCGCGAAAAAGAGCGGGGGCCATGTGCACACCAAGGTCCAGGATCGGTTTTCTGCATCCTGCAGCGGCTCCGCGGATCATTTGAGGCAGGAATCCAAAACCACCACGAACGGATCAGGATGAATTGACAATTGCAATTCAACACTCAAGGAGTATTAAAGTGTCGAGACACGGGTTGCCGCTCCATCACATCACATTCCCATTTCTCTTGGATGATACGGGCTCGTAAAGTCAATCGTGGCTACCCCCTTCCATGTCGCCCTGACGAATCTTTCGCTGCTCGAATCAAACTGAGTTGCTCTAGCTTGATTGGGACCTTGCACACTGGACAGGAAGTGAATCCATCCTTCTCCATCTGCATTAATCGATTAGCAAGCAAAAAATAATCAGTACACTCCAACATCCCAGCCTGATACATCGCATCCATACCTTTTTCCAACACGGGTGACAGCAAATGTGGCCGCACTGTGGTGAGGCAAACGCCTTGCGTGTGATATCATAGCACACCACACACTGTGGATCCTTGACAATTGCTGCCGTCGGAATATGCCCATACTGGGTCTTCCTTCGCTTTTGCTGAAGTCGTTCGAAAAACGTAGACATATCCGAAGACCGTCCTTGAGCAGAACTCTTTTGCGCGTTGCCAACTGCCTCAATACTGAGGCCACGGTTCTTGGCTGCGTCGATAAATCGGTCGCACATAGGCCCATTCAACACCTTCGGCATCAAGTCCAATAGCTCCCTGCAAGCTGGATCGCGAAGGAGATCGCAGATTCCACTCAAAGCCGCATCGACATCTTCTCCGGAGTGAAGCTGCCGCACCAAGCCATATAGCTTCGGGACTTCGGCTGGCTGGAGCACTTTTCTTGCAACAGCAGGAAATTCGGCGGCAAAAACTTTCTCACTGGAGGTGCCAGTTTCCTTTTTAGCTGCAAACTGCTCCTTTGCACTTTGCCAAGACTGTGCGTCATCATCATCGACAACGATAGCGCTATCAACGCTGCCACTTCCGCTCAGCATTTTTGGTGCCGTAAACGGACGAGAAATCGACGAGGTTGAGTCGACCATGGAAGACTTGGATGTCGACATCAGTAGCGAGCCCAACGACCGCTTCTGAGGAGCAACTGGCCTTGACACTGGGGGCGGCAGCATATCCTTTCTTCGGTCTATTAAAACAACATGCGCATCTTATAAGGCAACAGCCAGAATGTAATTGTACAGCCAAGAGATATAATAGCAAACGTACCAGGCGTCTCGGGAGGCTCAGGTGCGTGCCGAAGTAGCTGTGGGTTTACATACGACTGGCCATCCCCGATTGCTGTTAGAGAACTCAACAGCTCCGACGCACTCAGCTGCTGGCTAATCGGCTCGCTATCACTGTCAGATGATGCCTTGGGCGCTTTTGATAATGCTCTCTTAGACAATCCAATGGATTTGGGCTGCTGTAACACCTTCTTGACAGATGACTCGGGCACTGCCCTTGCCTTATTGTTCTTGAAAAATCGTGTCAAACCGATATGTGATTCGCCTGCAAAATATCCCAAACAGTTAGATCATCCACGTTGCTCTACACAACTAAAGGTGAGCATGCCGAACGAACCGTAGCCTCTGCATGTGTGGCAATAGGGTTGCAGCCATTTCGATAAGCACTCCTGCTGCTGCTTCAACACAAACCTTTCGTCCAGTAAAATGATAGCTCCGTAATCGTGACGGTGACGAATAACACGGCCAATGGCCTGGTTGACAGCTCGCGATGCTTGTTGAATATACCACGCGTTGCCAGTAAGTTTCTAGCACGAAGTAAACTAGTTAGGCAAATGCTGATAATACGGCAGCGACATAGAACTACTTACCAGCTCTCCAGGAGGTACCATAGCTTCATCTAGTATGCTTTTCTTCAGAACGATTTTCGGGTCTTTTGTCGGCGGAAAGGGCAAACCAGTGATAACCACTGCACGTCCTTTATCGTTCGAGAAGTCGATTCCTTCACTGACCTATGTACAGTACAATCCATGCACATGCAGTTAGCCTTACGAGGTAGGACCGCATCGGGAGACTTCAGCAGTAGTACCTTTCCTCGACACACAGCAAAGAAAACTGCCCCTTTGGGATTGTCTGTGATAGCTTGATGATATTCATCAACCACTGCTTTAAAATCCGCTCGACCCCGTGGCTCCACAAATGTTTGCTTCTGCTGTACGATGCGATCCCATATCGATAGAGCCGATTCACCCGCGGCAGGCCGCTTCCACTTATCGATACTCTCTTCCAAAATGGAGTAGGAAGGAAAGAACACCAGCAAACCATGAGGGACAAGACGCGTAAAATTCACGATTGTGTTCCCCAGTTCCAGCAAATACGTTTCAGTCGACCGGAAGTTGTAGCTTGAATTCAATCGTTTGCCAGTCACACCAGTGCCCACCACACCCACCCAAACTTGATCGGCATCAACAACGTGATTGTTTTCTAGGCGAACTGGGAAGTCAATTCCAAGTTCTTTGACCGTCGTATCCAGCGGTGAAAGAGTTCCACTTCAAGCACATCCACGGCACGCAGTTAGGTACCAGCATCAAAGAAACCACTAGTATATGACCTTACCTCGTTAGGATGACATTGTGGACGTTGTTGGCGCAGATTTCACGAAAAGCGACTCCAGGATGGAAGCACCAATAGTTGAAGACACGGGTGGTCGTCTTTTTGTTCCGACCACCATTAAATAGGCGACCTGCGTTTGAAGGTCTGCATTAAAAAGTACCTCAATGAAGTTAGTAGATGCGCTAGCGGTCGTGTAAAATGGATAGTTGATATACCTTTCTCGAACTTCTTGGATGTGAACTCTATAGTTTTTTGCTGCCTGCAAACAAAAGTGATTGTTAAGAGATTTCACAAACGAGCCCAGGAAGGTCCAAGTACTTGGAACGGTTGGTTACCTGTAGATGTTGCTCTTTGCTTCGAAAGATTGTACCCAAAAATGATAGCATCGTATCGAGCTTAGATGCAGCACGTTGTGAATCGTCCCCGCCATGCGCCACTTCTATGATTTCTTCGATCATGTTGAGAACAAGTGGACACGTCTCGAAGTTCACGTTAAACTGCTCGAAGAATTCAAAGATATACTGCCCCGGCTGCAATGCAAATGGCAAATGTATGATGTCAGCGAATCGAACGCATTCAAAATGAATCCCATTCCAAAATTTCCTTACCTTGGTAAACCCTCCACTCGAAGATAGCGGGAATCCGTTGAGACCCTTGTTAATCTCCATGAAGAGAGCTCGAAGCGTTTGAGTAGACTACGCACGGACAACATTAGCAGTTTATCATGCATAGGGAGTGGATATACATCAAGTACGCACCTCCATCGTTAGGTTGCTGCCTGCTTGCAGTTGAACGCTATTATTTTGGAGAGCCCTGATGAAGGTGTCAACTTCAGAAATGCACCCAGAAATGTCATTCGATGAGAGCGCGTAAGAAGCTGCTTCACTAGCTATCGATTCCTGTAACACCAGCAAACACGCAATTAGCAACAACCCAAACATTACCCGCAGGCCACCAACGCATACGTACCACATTGTGTGCCTCATCGAAGATCAAGATCGAGTTTTCAATCGATATCCCAATCGAGCGACGAGCCAACGGGTCAATCAGGTAGTTGTATGGCACGAAAATAATCTCAGCTTCAGGTAGCATATTCCGCGTCAGGAAAAACGGGCAAATCTAGACACAAACCTCGTCAATCATCCAGCCGATCACTATTTAAACCGATTGCTCGTCCAGCACTCACCGTCTTCTCTTTCATGGTAGTCACCAACTCTTCGATATCCATAATTGGTTGCGCCTGCTTCTTCGATCTCTTCGCGTACGCATCAAAGCCGAGCTTGTACATGCACCTTCAATAAATATCAAACACCCGCATCAGAACACAAGCTCTTCAACTGCAGCACCAGCTAAAGACAACCACCCGCACCTCCTGTCTTTGCAGGTAGAACGACACGCGAGGTTCTGCCTCGTGCCTCGGAGCTTGGACACCTTCTCGTTCACACACAGGTGCTCTCTGGAGCCCAGCACCGCGACGTTGGGGCGGTACGACGTGTTCTTGAGCTCCTGCACCACTTGCTTCAGCTGCGAGTGCGTGCGCGACGAGTAAATAATCCTGGGCAGCTGCGGCGCGTCGCTCTCTCCGTCGCTGCCGTAGCCTTCGTAGGCCAGCGACGCTCCCGGACGTTGTTGAGCTGCGCTTGATGTAGCCATCGCGCTCTTGCCCAGCGTCTTCTGCAGCTGCCGGCGCCACGCCAACGTCGCGCACAGCAGACACAGCGTCTGCACACAGCATGTAAAAATAATAATGTTAAATATTTTATATAGTAAAGCATAAATATTATTATATCTAAGCGAAGCAAGGGATTGGCGGACCTTGCCCGTGCCTGTGGGGCTCTCGAGGATGGCGTTCTGCTTGGACGTGAGCGCCAGCAGCACCTTCTCCATGTACACGAGCTGCGAGTCGTAGGGCGGGAACGGGAACTCCACGGGGATGCCGCAGATCTCGAGCCGCACCATGGCGACCCACACTCTCGAGCTCTTCCGCACTCGACGCCGAAACCAAATGTTGCAGTTGGGTGCGCCACACCACATTGAAAAAGTTGAGGTGCACCACATCAAACTGAGCTCGTCAATCATCTGGTTCACTTCAAGCCGGTCGATACAGGAATGCCGTCCTCCCGGCTCGGGGTGGCGCTCTACCGCTCGCTCCTGCGCAGCGCCAAGGTGCTGGACGCCCACGAGGCCTTCAAGGCGCTGCTGCCGCGCGAGGTGGAGTGGCGGCACGGGGCCAAGTGGTGCGACTTCTTCAGCTCCGGCTCCTCGTGCGCAGCCGCCGTGCGCGCCGAGTTCCGAGCGCCCAGAGCTCGCCAGGAGCTCGACGACGCGCTGGACGAGGCGCTGCGGATCAACAAGACAGTCGCAGAGCGCGTGCACCTGCTCTACCGCGACGAGGACGACCGAGATCTCCTGCGCTTCGCGGAGGTGACGCACCCCACCACGTTCGACGAGAAGTACGAGTGGGAGAAGAGTCAGCTGGCGGAGCAGGACGTGGAGGCGCTGACGGGGGCCCTCGAGCTCATCCAGAGCGCGTCACAGTTGCTCGAGAGCGACGATCTGGACATGAACGACAAGATCCGGCTTGCTACGGCCTACTACGTCGAGTCCATCAAGCTGTTCGAGACGGCGGACGCCCACGCGTATCTTGGCTGGCACTTCTACTTGGACGGGAAGGTTGACGAGGCCGTGAGCGAGTGCCAACGTGCTATTCAGCTGGACCCGGCATTCGGGAATCCGTACAACGACTTGGGACTTATTCGGGTGGACGAAGGCAAGAGAGATGAGGCGCTGGAGCTGTTTCAGAAGGCGAAGATGGCCCCGCGGAACGATGTGAGGCATTATGCGTGTCAAAACCTAGCGGCGCTGCATCTGGAGGAGAATAGAGTGAAGCCAGCGCTGCACGAGTACATCGAGTCACTGTATTGGATGCGACCCGATGAGAAGAAGAGGAACATGATCCGGAACACCGTCAGTGATATGGGAGATGTCTTGGTCACCTTTGCGACGACCAAAACTGCGACGGAGTAAGGATCGCGATATGTGGGGTTTGCAAACAAAAGTCAATGAGATTTGCAGCAACACTTGTGCTGTTTTGCTCTTTTGCAAGGCAGAAGCGGGTTGTTGAATCATGAAAGTCAGCGTTACGATTTATCACTGCTTTGCTGGTTTTGGCGTTGCAGTTTTCTTCGCCATTGACGCCCAGTGCGTAGTGTTGCGGCTTGAAGCATATCAGCGCTCGTCCAAAAGGCAGCACGCTCCCCTTCCTCGAATACAACCAAAACTTCGAAGCCGTTTTCACTGTCAGCGGCAACCTCTATCCGGCCAGCACAGCGGACGGTGGTTGCATCATCTGCAGATTCCTTTCTATCTGAGTGGTGCTGCTCCAATCGGAACATCAACCAGGTTTGGGCTTCCTCCTCTTTTTCATCCTCTTCATGGTCGTCTGCGGACAGCTTGAGCTCCTCTTTTGTCTCGACAAATTCACGAATTCTCTGGGCAACATCCTCAAATGAAGCGCAACCGCTTTGTGCTGCGGAAAACCAACACCAAATGAATTAGTTGTTCAGCACCGTAGCCTCAGTATGCAAATACGCGAGACGCACGCGACAACATACCTTCTTCACTTTGCACTGGCACCCGGAAGCAAAGTTCCTGCCTACGATGGGCTTCCTTGCGCTTACCCAGTATCTTTGCCTGCAGTCATTTCAAGTTAGCAATAAGCCTATCGGCTTAAGGAAGCCGTGCGGATCCGGCACAAGCACTAATCACGTACAGAGGGATCGTCAACCACATCCGAAAAAAATGTCCACGCGATTCCCCATCGCTTGGTTCGCCCCTGGAAAAATTCGGTCGTCCGAGTTCTCTGTACGTGCTTATCACGGAGAAGCGCTAGAAGCTTACGCAGACTTGACTTCCTTCCAATCATGGAGGTGAACCAGAGCACGCGAGTCTGCAATGCCACACTTTCCTCAATCATGTTTCCAATAAACGCCACCTCTCCTCCAGGAAATACCATCTCGTTGGCGCTTCCCATACAACTTGCGTCTGGGTTTGTATCCGCCTCGTTCATGTTGTCGAAGAAGGGCGGGTTGCACATGACGAAGTGGAATTTGCGCTCTAGTGGTTCGTCCTGCAGCGGTTCCATCAATAATTTGTTCGTGCGTGTTCGTTTGACTGAAATTGTCTCCTCTAGGTGGTTACGGGCCACGTTCTCCTTCGCACACTCGTACGACTCGGAGTCGATCTCCGTCGCGATGAACTTCCACTTATTCATGGTGGCACCAAGCAACGCATAGATACAATTCGCCCCGGTCCCCACGTCGATACCCGATACAACCGCCTCTTCGGTCTCAAAGCCTTGTTTATCTACACCTGCGTTTTGCCTCTGATGTCCAAGAAAGCTTTTGCAATCTGCTTGACTCAGCAAGTCTTCGACCCAATGGAGATAGTTCAGGCGGTTCGGCAGCTAGCAAAAACAAACAAGGTAAGATGACACAGACCACATTCCAATAACTTGACGAGTCAACCGACCGGCGGACACAAACGGTTGATGGGGATCTCCCATTCCAGCCCGAAGTCGTGCAACAACAGCGTCTTGGTCAGTTCCCTTGGGCAGCAAACTCAATTAACAAAAGCACACCCATCAATACTATAGCAGCCTCAGTATCATACCTGGCAGCGAAAGGGTCGTCCCATGCGAGTGACGCTCGACACTTGACCTCGTCGACATTGCGCAGGCTGCCGCGGCCCATTCGGTCAGCATTTAACGAGCGGCGACGAGTATGAATCCAGCTATATTACTTACTACTGCCTGAACTCTGGGTATTGCTGGCCCAGTGCGTAGAAATCCGGTGGGTTGTCCTTGTATCGGTTGCGGTCGTGCGCCAGAGCGCCGAGGTGCGGCGTCGGCCGGCGTCTTTCACCGCGCATCCGCCAGTAGAAATGGTACCACCAAAATGGTACCATTCGTTTGTTTGAAGTGGGCCGTTGAAGTGCGCAGGTAGAGCACGAGAGTTTTCTGCGATAACTTCACCAGGGTTCGTGGCGCTTGGACTGCTTGAGTTCGATCACGGGGATGCCCTCCGTTTTGCCGGCAACAGCGCACACTTTCCATTTTTCTCGGCCCGACAGCTCGTGGCAGCACCATGGGACTTGCTCGCCTCGTTACTCTACTTGCTATGCCCATCGCGTCAATCGTTTTTCCCGCCAATGCAGGTGGTGGCTTGACGGCTAACGGGGTGGTAAGCAATTTGGATGACACTTGGTTGGTGACTCGACAGCTTGGTGGAAATGGAGGTGCGGATTCGTCGGTGGCTACGTCTAATGAAGAAGAAAAGAGCGAGGAGGACGACGAGAGCAGCGACGATTCAAGTGACGAGGAAGAGGATTCTAAGGATTCAAGCGATGAGGAGAGCGATGACAGCCAGGACTCCGACAGCACTGACTCGCATGAAGCAGAGTCCAACAAATCGATTTCTCGAGACGATGGCGACGAATCCGACTCCAGCGATGCTGAGTCGGACGACACAGGCGATGACAGCGAAGAAAACTTGGTCAGCGAGAATTCAACCGATGACAATAGTAGCGATGATGACAGCAGTGAAGAAAACTTGAGTAGCGAAGACGAGGATAGCGAGGGGTCTACTGAGGAGGATTCCAATGACAAGGATTCCAATGATGACGATGACATCGACAGTGCGGAATCAAACGGAAAAGCCGAATACGACGCCAGCAACGAGGACTCCGACGACGATAAGCATGCGCGCTGCTAAGCAAGTTTGCTCTAGGCCGCATCACCGAACAGGCTCTACCAGATCTGATCTAAAATGATACCTTTTATCAAGGCGATACTTCGATTCTGTCGGCAGGCTCTTATGGCAATGGGTTTAATTTCATGCACCAAAGCGTCGGGCATCCGCAGCCTTGCGCCGTGCTTGGTTACTGCGAATCGAAGCTCGAGGGCCATCTGAACGCCTACTTTTGTCTCTCGTAGAGCCGGTATTTCGGCGAGCAAAGAGTGGTGTTGCTGTCGCTGACTTCAATGCGGTCGACGATGTACCGGTAGCTTCGTCCAGGGCCTGCAGCACGTACTTGATCGACACTGCCGTAGCCTGCAGATCGTCACGCATCGACGCCATGGCTGCTTCGCGAAGAATGGCACTCACGTCGCCCGCGGACAATCCGGTGGTACGCTTGGCCATGTGTCCTGCTAGTACCTCGCGAGAATCGAATGCTGGGACGGCAGAGTAGTCAATAAGAACCTTCTTCAGAGCCTGGAGGATCATCTCACGCCGTGCTTCTTCATCCGGGAAGTCAACCTGGATGTGAACATCGAAACGTCTGCAAGCATACAAGTTAGTTGTGCCACGTCCACACTAACACAACAGCAGCGTACATACCCTGGTCGAAGAATAGCGGGATCAAGAAGTTCCTTGTGCGTTGTGGAGGCGAGAATGACAACGTGTTGCTTCAGAAACTCCATGCGCGCCTTGTCACTCGCTAAGCTCCGCTGAAGCTTGGTCCGGCTTGTGTTGAAGCCATCCATTTCGACCAGTAGCATACTGAGCATACGATCAAAGGTCTGCTCAGTACTTGTGTCAAAGCCTCGCACAGGCGCAATGCTCTCGATTTGATCGAAATACAGCACACAAGGCGCTGCATTTCTGGCAGTGGCAAAGAGCTCGCGCAGAGCCTTTTCGGTGTCACCAACAATCTTCGTGAGCAGGTCGCTGCATTGGACAGACACGAAGGAAGCGAGACCACGGCGACGGACTTCTTCAGCTACCGCGTTAGCCAGGTGCGTTTTGCCAGATCCTGGCGGTCCTGTTAGCAGCACACCTTTCGGTGGAGTCGTTCCAAACCGCAGAAAGCGGCTACAATCCTCCAGCGGCTCTATCATGGACACTCGTAGTGTTTGGATAGCGTCTTTCATACCGAAAACACCCGGGAAAGAACCGGAAGACGTGGGTTCGCTGTGCTTTTGAATCGACGTAGACACCGGCTGCTGCTGCTTTTGCGAGACGTGATGCGTCTGGAGTACAGACGGATAGGTCACTGCAAGAGCCAGCTCAAAGTGGCGTGGGCAAACCATAGCTCTGTCCTCGGATTTTGTGGCCGCTGCCTCGTTCAAACAGTACTGCAACGTCTTCTGGCAAAGGCTCAATAGATCCGCACCAACGAATCCACCAGTGCTTTCGCTAAGTTGGTCCAGGAATCCATCTTCAAGATTGTCGCCCTGCCACGTCCTCGTCATAATCCGAAGAATCTCAAGCCGTTCGGTTTGAGAAGGAGGTTCGATCTTCACAATTTGATCGAGTCTTCCGTTCGAAAGCACCGCAGGATCCACATCTCCAGGGCGTGTTGTGGTGCTCAACACGAGCACTCGGTGCGACGACGCCTTGATCTTCTCCAGAGACGACAGCAGCGCACCCAGCACGCCAATCTCCAGAGCACTCTGCGAATCTGCCAAAGCGCGCCGAGAACCAGCAATCGCCTCAATGCCATCGATCAGCAGCACGCACGGAGCTTGCAGCACCGCCCCTTCAAAGATCTTGACGAGCTGCTTCTCGGACTGACCAACGTACGTCTGGAAAATATCCGCTGCATTGAGGAAAATCGTCTTCACCCCGATAGATTTGCAAATAGCCTGTGCTAGCGCAGTTTTGCCGATACCCGGCAGGCCACTGATCAGTGCTCCGACACTCGGTTTCACGGTCTTCATTCCTTCCTGCTCCGATCCAAGCCGCTGCAAAATCGTCTGCAGCAGACTCCTCGCGTACTTTTCCACTCCTCCAAGTTCACCTGCAACTTGCTCCACATACACATCAACCGGCTGGAACGCTGCCGCGTTCAACCCGCCATTCGGCTGCTCATCACCGACAAAACGCAACTCGATTCTGGAGGTGCTCGATGAAATCGTAGCGAGCTGCTGGCAGCACCCCGATCCTGTGCATTCCCACTCGACCTCCGAAAACTTGACGCGTTCTCTGCGGTTCAACCAAGTGACTGACGATTGTCTGCCAATCCACACCACCGCACCGTCCAGCAGCTTGGCCGCAATCCGCTGCAGCCCTCGGACCACGGCGCTGGGAGGTCTCGTCCGATCCAGGAACTCCACGCGGACGCTCGCAACGACGCCACACTTGCACTTGCATTTGGATTTACCAGTCGTCAGCTCTTCATCAGCTGCTGACTGCACTTGCAACGCCACGTGCTGGCCTTTCGCGTCGCTGGGCAGCTGCAGCGCCTCCGAGAGCCCGAAAGACAGCGACGAAGTCTCCGCTGCACCTCGCAGCTGCGCGAGCGCAACGCTCTCTCCATAGAGAACCTTCACGTACTTGTGCCCGCGTTGAACAGCGGAGCTGTAGAGCACGCAGCGCTCGTCCGTGGCCGTCGTCACAGCGGACGCAGCGCCGCCCACCACCACATTGACACACTCGGCCGCAGCCATGTCTTCTATGATTGCAACGACAGTAAGTAACATAATACAAAAAGGATGTGGTACACATCAATTGCTTTTTAGCGCTACTTCAGCAGTACTCTGCTCTTCTCTTCCCTTCATCCTTAGAGATGGACGTGTGGTATGTCACTACGCAGTACCCCAAGTACGGGGACAGTCCGCCCTACGAGACGGTGAGCCACCCGGCCGTGTCCTCCTACTCCCGGCCCTTCTCCATGCGCGTGCCGTGCGTCTACCTCGTCTGGGACTCGAAGCTCGGGGTCATCGCGCTGCGCCGACGCGAGCGCGAGCGGCAGCTGGCCGTGAGTCGCTGCGGCTTCGTGCTGGCGGGCGTCTACTTCCAGGTGGACCAGGCCACGGCGCTGCAGATCCCCGTGGCGCTCAAGGTCATGGACCGCGCGCAGGTTTTGCTGCAGCGGGACGACGTGGAGAGCGAGATCCGCGTCATGGGGCAGCTGCAGATGGCCGGCATCGACGCCCCATTGGCCAACGAGTACATGATCCGCTGGGAGTACGCCAGCGACGCCTACAACCAGTACGTGGCCACCGAGTACGTGGCCAACGGCAGCCTCCAGGCCTACGCGCACCGCCAGGTGCACCAGTTGATGTTCAAGCACCTGCAGGAGTTCGCGCAGGAGCACGGGGCGGCCCCCACCAAGCTCGAGTGCATCTCGTACGTGTATCGGGGCAGCGGCCACGAGTGGATGAGGGAGGGCGTCGAGATCTTCAAGGGGATTGTTCGGGCGTTGACGTATCTGCACGCGCAGAACGTGGCGCACCTGGATCTGGACGTGTACAATGTGGCGGTGGACGGACGCACGTGTCCGAGGATTATCGACTTGGGCAGCAGCCAGATCATGGACAATAGAGGTCTTGTGGGGGCCGGGTATGTTAGCATCAAGTGCAAGCCGCTGTTCGTGTCGCCAGAAGTGAGGTCCCATCAGAGGATGGCGCCACCGAGGCCGGGCTTCAATGGCGCCGCGGCGGATATGTGGGCGGCAGGGGTTATTGTGAGTTGAATTGGGCTTTCGCGGTAGTCGGTTGTGTGGACTGACGGTGTGTTTGTGCGGCTGTGTGATTTTTAGCTGGTGCAGTGTATTGTGTGGGGCTTCCGCGGCGGCCCCTCGTATTTGGTGTCCAACACGAATTGGCGGCGAGAGGTGTTTAACCATATCGACGCAACGTGCAGTCCGAAGACGTGCCATTTGTGCGTGAATTTTATTTCCATCCCGCCATTGATCGGTGCGATTATCAAGCAGTTGCTGCATGTGGACCCAAAGCAACGCCCCTCGGCGTACGAAGTCGCTATGGCTCTCCAGGAAAACCGGCAAGTGCAGCCTTTCCCTGTTCACCCGCGGATACACGGATAAAGCTACAACAGATTGGAGAAGGAACCAGTCGGCAAAAAGTCGAGTTATTAAATACTTCGTGAGGTATCGAGAAGAGAAGAGCGCCACCAGAAGGGGAGACGCAACATTGTTGCCCGTGATATTAACCACTGCGGTTCCACCCCCGAAGGTGTCAGTAGTGTCTGCTGGTAGCGGGCGGCGTCGCGAAGGGGGACAAGAGTTGTACCGACGACGTGGTAGACGATGAAGACGTGGTGTACTGCCGTAGAATATGCTGCTCTTGCAAGACGGACATCGTGAAGGAAAAATCCTCCTGCACCAGGTCAAGAGATGCGCGTTTGCAAGAAGAAGTCAGCCTTGTATCAAGCAGGGCACTCGGTGCTAGCAGCTAAACCAAACAAGCTTCGTACCGAGAACAGTGCAAACTCGCCGTGTTCATTTTCTTCGCCGCAGGAGTTGTAGATCTTGATGAGTGCGCGATTGTCAAGAGCTGGGAACTTGGATCGCACCATCGCCGAAAATGCTGTTTGAAGTCAAACGTGTGAGTTTCGCTCGACAGAGACACAACAGAAGTACCGGACGATTCACGCACCGTCGAAGTGGGCTACGCCGGTAGCGTCTGGGATGATTTCTTGGAAGATCATAGCCCATTCGTCGCGTACTCTGTAGGCAAAATGAGGTCGATGAGGGCATGGGACAGGCTATCGCTACGAGTAAGGGTCAACTACCTTAGTTGATACTGCATCCACACCTTCATAACCATATCCAGCACGTCGTCGAGCCGAAGCATGGATAACATCGTCATCGAAGAGCGAGCCACCGTCCCCCCTGCATCCTGGCGTGAAGGAGCCGATATGCTCTGGAAAGCAAGCATTCGCTGGCGCTGTTCCTTGCTGTCAAACAATCGGCCGACCAGTGGATCATCCACAAGTGCTTTCAATACCGACTGTGACACGGTGCACGACTGGAAATATGCTGCCTCTAGTCGAAGCGCGAGTTGTCCTCCTGGTATAATATGCTGCAGTGCCAACAGATAGAAATCCAAGGCGGTCTGGGGCAGTGGACGATCCCCTGGGATGGCGTTCATGAAGCGCCGGAACCACTTCACCCGCATAGCCTCCTGTACATTCCCAACCTGCTTGGCAGCGAGCAGCAGATTCACCAGCTTCTTTTTCGCGAGAGGTTTCAAGCCCAGCTCGAGGATGTAAAGCTCCATGACGAAGTCGGCCAAGGATTGGCGCTTGCGGTTCATGGTATCGTCCTGCTCGTCCGCCGCGATCTTGGCGATGTAGATGCGACCGATCTCGTTCACAATCTGGTAAGTGGTCAAGCCTTCCTCTGTCAGCAGCTCTTCTTCCGACTTTGGCTCGGACCCTCCTGCTGTCTGTGTACTAAGTGTAACTTCCGTCTCTGTTGCCGCTCTGAGTGGCTCAAGAAGTTCTTCACACTCTCGTCGTAACTTTTCGCGAGCTCGTAGTTTCCTTCGCCCCTGGTTCAACTTGCTGCTGGTTTGTACACCAGTCTCGACTACTTGCTTCGTTGTTAGCTTGAAGACGGCGGGGTCGAAGTCTGGGTCGTTGAAATCCGGGAGAATGCTGCGGTGATACAAGAGGAAAGTCGTAAAGAGCGCGGGGTTCGCTTCGAGAGGTTCCTGGCAGTAAAGACAGTTAGTTGCTGGCATCTCACAGTCAAGCGGTCGAGTACTTTACCAGAAGCAGATCCGGACGCTCAGCGAACAAGCGAGAAATCAGTGCGGGCTTCCGGTGGGCGACGTCGACGAAAAACTCGGGGTGTTTCTCGAGGGTATCGCCAAGGCATTGCGGAACAGTTGCAAACACCGCATTCAATATCGTGGTGTCCTCCCGGACAATCTGTGGCAGTGTCTGAGGGTTGCTCTTTATCACGGAACTTACGATCTCGGGTGTAGAGGCAAGCACTTTGGTAAGTGTGACACTGCACGCTTGGAGTACATCTGCAAACAAATCAATTGTTAGTTGTTAGTTTGCGTCGAATTTCACAGATGAAGAAATGAAACACCACAAACCCGAAAGGATGTAAGGCTTGGCCTTCACGACGGCCGCAATTGCAGAGGAACGGTTCAGTAGCAGATCGGCAAGTCCGCGTGGATGGTTGATCAAAAATTCCTCAAGGACGCTCTACATACAAGCAGTAGCCTCGGGATCAACAATACGCTCCAAGCACGATATTCACAGCTTACGCACAGTATTCTCCTTAAACGTGTGACTCAGAAGAGGTAGTAGGACGTCAGATCGCTGTGTAAGAACTTGCGAAATACGATACACGTTCTGCTCTAACACGCGCGCTACCAGATTCTCCGATCCCTGCGAGAATCAAACGTGAGCTTCCGCAATAAAGTCATAAGAGGTGCAAGACGGCTTTTACCTGGAAAATGTGAGCTGTCAAATATGGCGAGCGCCAAAGAATGGCAGCGAAGTCCTGCGGGTGGCGGTCAACAAGTTGCTGGAAGAGGACAGGGATGCCCTTCTCAGTCGAGGGAGGTCGCGTTCCCTCCAGCAAAGTGTCGATGTTTTCGAGAGCGAACTTTTGCAGCTCAGTTGAATGCGTCTGCTCTATTGCAGCCAACAAGCGCGCAGTTTCGGAGGGGTTCACATGCTGCATCAGCAGGGAGAAGAGCGTATCTGCACTCTCGGCAATCTCTGCACCAAGATAATGCTTGAGTACTTCTTCGCACGCCAAGCCAGCGAGGATATTCATGTTACCGCGCAGTAACAATTCGAAGAGCTCCTTCTTGTCTTCATCGGCATCTAATTGATTGATGAGCGTCTCGATTCGCTGTCGGAATGACAGTTCATTGCTCTTGTCTTGCCAGGGATAATTCTTCAGTGATGCGCGCCCACTGTTTGGCTGTGGGGCTTGTTCCGCATTAGCGATGTTGTTCAGAGCCCAAAACGCTTCAAAGTAGAGGAGCTTCCTTTCTCGAGGTAGATCGTCGTCTTCTCGACTGGGGTCTTGACTTGCTGGAAGAATTGTATCTACGGAATTGTTCAAGTACAACCCTGACTCGATCACGCTGATAATGACGTCAAGCACCCGCTGATATTCAGGCAGCCTCTGCGGTAGCTTCTTCAAGCAATCCATCGCGATCAGCACGGATAGTTCATCTGGATCCGACTTCGCTACCAGTTTGCGCCGCAATAGATCTGGAACGTTCAAAGTAAGTGCAGACGTTATCATGGTTGAACTGAATGAGATGACACGTACATGAGCGCTCGATATGCTCATTGATGGACTTCCAAAGCCGGGAGATATCATCGGGCGTTGCGTGGTCACCACAAGCCCAGTCCTCGACGACGTCGCACAGAAGTTGGTCTTGTGGTGACGGCGAGCTGTAGGACATCATGCAATAGTCGTTAGCGTTAACAACCATGGCCCGAAGATCCTATTCAAGATGGACTCACGAATCCTGCAAAGTGAAGAAATGGCGCAGCAGGAAGGTCGTTTTGCGTTTGGCTTCTTCGTGAGCGCTACCATCAACGCTGAAGGCCCCACCGCGCGAAATAATGCGCTGCATCTTGAATCGGTTCAATGCCAACTGGTTGTTACCTCGGATCCGTTGGAGTTCGTCAACATCGATGCGATGTGTGTGGGCTAGGAGGCACGCCTTGATCTCGACGTGTTCCCTTGCGCGGGTGTTGATAGGGAAATTGAACTGCGGGGGATCGAGATCCCTATTGCTGCTATTTGCTGGTGGCGACTCAAAAGCAAACCGACCTGCCACGGGAGAGCTTGCAGGACGCTGGTGTTGCTTCTCACTCTCGAACTCATTTCCACTAGCGATTGTTAACCGCGGGGCATTTGCTCTTGCGCTCTTGCACTGAATTGGAGACGCCCCAGCCACAGTTGCGGGTCTAGCAGTGACCGGACTGGAAGGCATTTTCTGTCTCGGAGACAGCAGCGAATCGGTTGGTTTTCCGGACAACCTTCGAGTCGCCAGGGGGCGGACGGCAACTAGTTGGTGCTGGAAGTGCGGGGTGTGCTTGCTCAACAGGGGGTCATCTTTCACGACACGAAGGTTCCCAGCTGGAAGCTGTAGATGCCGCAAATTCGACCCCCGGTCGCCCACGTCTAAACCAGAAACTCGAGACGAAGAAGCCATCTCGATGTCCTCCACGCTGAAGCAATGAACCTGGCAAAGTCGGCCTCGTCACAGACTGCAAACCATATAAATAGTGTGATCCAGACTAGCAACACCAAAGAGAGTTGAGACAGGAAAAGCAAAGCGTCGTTAATTGTCAAACCGAGCTCCAATAGCGCCGCCTGGGTGGCTATCACGCAGGTGGTCCGCTCCATCGGTCATATTCTCGATCAGTTGCTGCACAATGGCGTTGCAGATCGCCTCCTACACCCCAAGCAAGGAAATCTTGTCACCACCAGCCTAGCAACACCATCACACGAGACGAAGTACTGTAACGCTACCTGGACGACGATACTTCTGGAGGGAACGGGGCAGTCCGCCTCATCTTCCGCCGGCACCACAACTGCCACGTCGCTCTCTTTGCTCAACGGAGAGCGCCCGTCTCCGACTACAGCCACGACATTGCACCCAGCCTTCTGGAAGAGCTTGGGCAGCGGCAGCAGCTCGGCCGTCCGCCCGCTGTGAGACACCATAATGACCACGTCCCCGCGCTTCAGGCCGCCCAGCTCGCCATGAACCCACTCGCCTCCGTGGATCCACTGCAACAACATTGCAACAGTTAGCACCATAGAATAAACAAGGTAGGGTGGGGTGGGGTGCCCTACCTGGCTGCTGATGGATATGGAGGACAGAGTGGACGCCAGACGCCGAGCCACAGCTCCGGACTTGCCAATGCCCGTGACGAACACGCGGTTCTGCTGGTCGTGGCACTGCAACACGCGCGTGACGCAGTCCTCGAAGCTCTGGGCCACGTCCGAGTCGCTCGTCAGCGACCGGAACAGCTTCTGCGCAATGCAATAACAAAAAGTTTAGCCACGATAGAGATTTTCCCTTTTAAAAGTTGGTCTCTCAATACCTGAAGAGCGTATACGTCGCTTGCCACAGAACGCAAGCATGCACTGCTAGCTGCGAGTGGGTCCTGATAAAGCAAAAAAAACTCTCTAAAGTTTAGCACTGGTTTAACCTCGGCACTTTTGTCTCTAAACCTTTAGGGGCAATGACGTTTTGTTGCGTGCTACCTTAGTGTTGCTGGCAGCCGAGCGCACTGAGGCGCCGCTGGAGCCGAGTGCACGAGTGCAGGACGCAGCCGAGCGGCGGGTGGGGAGAGTGCGCGTTCGCAGCGACAGGGAGCGGAGCATGGAGGCCGCTTGTTGCTTCGTCCAGTTTTGATTGGCTACAAAGGCAGGCAAGGGGCGATAGAGAGAGATAAAGGATCGCTCGCTGCCTATGGACGCGGTGAAGCTGCGGCGACGCGAGAGGGAGATCCTGGAGACCAGGCGCCTGTTGCAGCTGGCGCAACGTCGCAAGGAGTTGCCGCAGGTTGTTGCAAGTGGTGGAGGTTGTGCATTGCCAGCAACGACACAGGAGGACGTTGAGCCGGTCACGAGGCGACCCGGTAGGGATGCAATTGACTTGCTGCTTGGCAAGTGGTGTTGTGTTAACACCTGTTTGCCTGGTGGGATTTGGCAACAGGGTTCCTGCGTGAACAGTTGAAGTTGCCGAGCCTGACACCGTTGAAGCGGTGGCATCTGCAGCTGCAACTGCTGGAGGCCGAGAACTGCAAGCCACTTCAAAATGGAGACGACAACGTTGCCTCGGCGTTGCGGGCGTGTGAGATTGCGTTGGCTCAAGACAAGAAGTGCTTCGACGTGGTGTACCGCCACGGAGCTCGAGTCGCAGACGCTCAGGACGCTCTGCTGGACGAGGATGCGCCGATAAACGTCCGTGAGCTCCTGAGCTTTTCCACCGGCTGCAACGGCCTTGTCTGCCGCGTCACATGCGTAAACGACGGCAAGCAAGTTGCATTCAACTGCAGCGAGTTCGTCGACAACTTGCAGACGCAACTGCAACTCCTGCTATCCAAAGACGTATCCATGGCAATCTCCTTCATCTACGACACACTTAACCAACAGTAAAAGAAAAAGATAAAGACAAAAAAAGGTGCCGTCGCGTTTAATGAGAGGACAGTCATGTCTCCACGTGTATTTCCCATTATGCTTCGCACCACCGCAATATCCAGCTACCAATTAAAAAAAATTGGCAACTTAAGCAGTCAGAAGGCAGGCGCCGCCGGCGGCCTTGATCTTCTTCTCAGCCTCGGCCGAGAAGTACTTGGCCTTGACGATCACGGGCACCTCCGGGAGGCGGCCCTTGCCGAGCACCTTGAAGTAGCCGGCCTTGGTCACGTCAATGACGGGGGCCTTGCCGTCCTTGGCCTTCTCGGCCTGCTCCTTGGTCTTCTCCGAGACGAGCGTCCACAGGCGCTCCACGTTCACCGTGGGGCAGTGCGTGCGGTTGCGCAGCAGGTGGAAGTGGCGCATACCGACCTTACCGAAGTAACCCGGGTGGAACTTGTCCATCAGGATGCGGTGGTGGTGCTGGCCACCGGCGTTACCGCGACCACCCGGGTGCTTGCGGTGCTTGCCGATACGGCCGTGGCCGGCGCTGACGTGTCCGCGTTTCTTGCGGTTCTTGGAAAAACGGGACGGCTACGCAGGCACAAGCACACATAACACACGGCCTGTCATTTCCCTCGCTCACACGGCAACATGTTGCAGCAGTGGAATTCTCTAAACACTGGCAATGGGCTCTCAGGTTTAGAGAGAGATAGAGAGGCGAGTCCTGCGTCGACGGTGCGTTTCCTGTATATATTTTGCCAGTTGCTGTTGCCTGTATACGCGACCACTGCGTGTGTCCCGTATGTGTCCCTCTCTCTCTCTCTCTCTCTCTCTCTCTCTCTTCATCTCTCTGTTGCCTGTTGCTTGTTGCCAGTGTTTATCCATTCCCGTTTGCGCGAAAAGCACAGGGCCTTACCATATTGACTTGGTGATAAGCGAATGCGAATGGGAAGCTCAAAGCGCCCAAGGGCTCGGTCGACCGCGCCGAATGGTTGGCTCGTTGGCTCCCAGCCGAGGACATACAAAGTCCGAGTCAAACCCGCCCGCATACAAACTCAAGTCAAAAGGCGAAAAGTGGCCGTCCGACGGTCCCGATTGTAACCGTTGACCGGTTCGGGGTAGGGGTAATCACGAAATGGCTGCACTTGTGCGCACGAATCGTCGCGGACATGGAGCACCAAGCTGAAGCTACCGCGATGGAGGATGCTGGATCAACTGCGCAGTCTACGGACATGCAAACCATTGCGTGTGATGAAGCGGCTCTCACTAATTCCAACGATGTGTCTGCTGTCGCTGAAGACACCCCCAGTGAGGAGTTATGGGTCCGCAAATGGGACGACGCCAGCAACGCGCTCTACTACTTCAACTTGCGCACGCAGGAGAGCTCGTGGGAGCAGCCTCAGGCCTACAAGGCCGTCTTTATGTCGGAGCCAATGGAAATGGACACGGAGAGGGCTGTCGAGGCTGTGGAGCCGGCTCTTGACCAACAAGACGAGCAACTGAGACTGCAACAGGAGCTAGAGCAGGAGCAGCAGGGCAACGCGTCTATAGCGATCCAGAGTTTGTATCGCGGCCGGAAGGACCGCAAGCGCGTGAAGGAGGCAAGAAAGTGGACGGAGCAGTTCGACCCAGCGACAGCGCAGAAGTATTACTACAACAGCGAGACGGGCGAGTGGCTGTGGGAGAAACCTGTCGACTTTTTAACGGGCGTCAGGGACGAACGAAGCGCGCGAGCGGTGAAGATCCAGAGTGTTTATCGAGCCAAGAAGGCGCGGGATCGAGTCAAACAACTTGCAGATGAAGAGGAAGAGGAGGAAGAACTGATGGAGCAACAGGTGCAGGATGAGGCGCAGGCTGCTGCCGAAGCGGAACTGGCGGCGGCTGTTGCGGACGAGGCGAGCAATCGAGCACTTTGGTGCGAGTATTTCGACCCTCGGTCCCGCAAGTATTACTATCGTCACGTGGTCTCGAATGATATAACCTGGGATAAACCGGAGAAGTACGTGTCTTCTTCAACGGAAGGCAGCAAGCGCGACCTTGCAGCGCTGTCGATTCAGTGCGCAGCGAGGAAGCGCATTGCAACACACGACGTCAAGGCAAAGAGAGAAAAGCTGCGTACGCTCACTGACCCTGCTGCCATGCAACTCAAACTTGGAGAGCTCAAGCAGGTATCGGTGGAGATCCAGGCAGAGATCGACACTCGCGCTCTCGCGTCGGCAGAGGAAGAGCAGCAGTTCCCTCACTTGCTCAATTTACTCACAGGGTGGCGAGAATCGCTTGAGAGCATCAAGAACCACATCGCGTCGCTGGAGAACCAAGGCGAGGACATCTCACTGGCAGAATGCCTGGCATCTCGTGTTGCACTCGCAGAGCGTTTCCACAAAGCTCTGGCTGAGATGAGAAGCGAGTGTCTAACCGTCCTCAGAAGCATCCTGTTGATGAACAGCTACTTCATGGACCTTGACGTCTCTCGGATCAATGCAGCCTGTACGAGTTTTGCCAAGTGGAAACAGCACGAAGTCTGCGCACTCAGAGATTCGCGTCTGGTGGAGATCATCCAGGGCAGCGACATCAGCCAGATTCTCGACAAAGCGGAAGCTCTGCTTCGACGCGCGATGGGACTCACAGACTTCAACAACGGATCGACTTCTGCAGATGGCAAACGCTACGAGGACTGGCATCCGTCCGTAGCTGCTGCACTCGCTGGAGTTCGCGAGATGGAGGAGCGTCTAACGCAGAAGACGCAACTACTCCGTGGCTATCGATCTGCCGAAGCCAGGAAACGGGAGATCTCTCACATGGCCGAGGAGGACTTGTTAGCTTCGCGACTAGCTCAACTACGGCGTCGGCGGTTGAATGAGGAGGTGGACCATGCGACGTTCCTTGTCAAGTGCCAGGAGTACTGGAAGAAGGGCTTGAACCAGCGAGAAGACGACTTACACGCTGCTGTAGCCCTTGAAAGCTCTAAGAAGAAAAGACGGTCAAAGAACCAAGAAATACCGCATCATGAGCCGACGGGCGACTCAGACAACCAAGACAACAAGTCCAAGCTGTCGATATGGGAAGCGACTAAGGAAGGTCTCTCGGTTGACGTCGTTCGGACGATGGTGTTCGCAGAGATGCAAAAAGCTCGTCGCCTTGGCTACGATTTCCTGGTGAAATCCGCTCGCTCGGACCACGGAGAGACGCTTATCCAGATCGCGTGTTGGTGGGGCCACGCGGTACGCAACACATCGATGTCTGAAGGTGAGCAAAGTGAGTATCTAAAGGTTTTGGCTTGTGACTTAGCATTTGGTCAGGTTTTTCCTCGAGGAAGGCGCTCAAATCGACGGAATTGACAGTACTTGCAACCACCTCTCGCTCTTGCACGACGCAGCTCGACGAGGACACGCGCATGTAGTACGTAGCGTGACGTGTTACAGTAGATACCGGTTCTGATGGCGAATTGTGCTGCTAGATTCGCATTCTTCTCGAGCACGGGCTTCCATGCAACGTGACAGATAGCACCGGTGATACGCCATTCCACTGGTACGTACGTCCATCTCAAAAGTCCGCTTGTACTTGAACTCATGGCGTTCGCGTGTGGAAATTTTCAGGGCTGCGCGTAGGAACAATTATAGTGCCATGCTCACGCTTTTAGGTGTGTACTCTTCCGACCGAGACAAGAGTGCTACCGATGTCATCGTCAAGGCTGTGCGGCAAAAGAACTTCCGTGGCAAGACAGCATCTACTCTTGCCAAAGGGGATCGAGTACACACTGCTCTTAAGTCAGCAGAGGAAGGCCGACTACCGCCACTACGTCTACCTCGTACTGGCGACAGGAAGTCGACACCTACAGGGTTCCCACGACGCATGACGGAAATTGGTCATCGAGACGGAGCTCGAGGGATGAATCCCAAGAAGGGAAAGACGATGACAATGCTGGGCAAGACAACAAAACACAGCTCTGTCCTAGACATCGACGAGCTGGTGTCGCTGTAACGTACTGCAATGAATGCTATTTTGATGTTTTCGTCAGTGCATTCTTCTGCTTGAAAAGAATAGTTTTGAAGTGCTGGAGTTGTACTCATCGCCTATCGTAGCACCTCAGGCCAAGGTCGATTATCACCAACGTCATAGTGCTTTTTGCTCGCCAGTACCACCATGTTGTCGATATCGCCACCGGAGAAGATGGAGCAGCTCATGTAACAAACGCGACACTTGCCACCATATCGCTAAGAGGTTACCTAAACTGACCATTTCACTACGGACAGCACTGTCTTCTCTCAACGACTGCAGCCACAGGCTCTACAGCGACTGAGCGTAGCTGGTGAGGGTTTTTGCCGCTACTATCCTCGAATTGTAGTCGGAATACTAAACTCATGCTTGTTCGTAGATATTCTACGAGATGCTTCGGCCGCCGCGATCATGCACGAGGAGATCCCATCGTCGGACGCCTTTCACGTTACGAAGCAGCACAAACCAAGCTTCGGGCACCTGTTAAAGTTTTTGCGCTTGAACGAGCCTACGGGCTACGAAAAAGACGAAGAGCACAAACGCGCAGCCGTGCGCTACCTTGCACTGCGAACGATGCTCCAGCAGTGCGGCGAGATTAAGGTTTGAATGCGCTTTACTGCTGCCTGCATTCGTATATTTTGCATGCTAACAAATTGTTGCTACGTAGATATCGAGTATCCAGGAAACTTGCCTGGACAAGGTTCTTCGCTGGTTCGAAGCGACCGAAGCGAGCGCCTTTGTACGTGAAAACTACGATCGTTCAGTAAAGTAAAAGTAGTCAAGCTGATCTTGCTATCGTCACGATAGACGTCGTCGACAGCATCTACACCGATTCTTCCGCCGCGAATGGTAAGCTTGATGCCACCTTTACTCAGTATTTTCATTCTCTAACACCCCGTGCCTTCGCAGTCTCCGAAAAAGGCCAACATAGCCCCCAACCCAGCGCTAGATAAATCTGCCAGCGAGACCAGCTTCCTCCCAGACACAAGTGCCTCGAGCACCACCGTAGCTGCAAAGCTCGATGTACATTTTGTGCTTTTGCCATCTGGGTCATACTTAGTTCTGAGTGTTCACAAGAATTGTATACATGATGCAGCGATACAAAATGCCGGACTTGCGAGCCTCACACATTCGTCGAATAGCCGAGCTGCGTTCGCGCGGTGCGGACGTCTCAGAGACGGTAAGTTATCCCGATACAGCTTCTGAAAGGGAGAAAAAAAATCTTAACACTTCTGTCCTTCCAGAGTATACCGATCGAGCAAAATAACAACTCCCCCGAATCTATCTGTAAACCCGAAGGATCAGAAGAATCGAGACGCCAAGCAGTCCAAGACCGAATGATCGATGCCACATTCAAGCTGTATCGCCCCGAGACGGACGCAGAGGTTCGAACACGCCGTCACGTTCGCATTATTACCAGTTTATCTAACATTTTCTTGATGGCGGTTAGCGCGAGATGAATCTATTGTGGATTAAACGGCGGCAAGAAGATGAACTCACGCGCAGGAAGGACGAGGACGTGCAACAGCGAGTCCAGAAGTGGTCGATGGACCGCAGTCGCGACGAATCGGAGAATCTCAGGAAGCGGGAGTCGACGAAGCTAGTGGCAGGGCTCAACCAGATCTTGCAGGAGGGTGTCGATCAGGACAAACCCTTCGCCTGGCGGAGCTCTAGGACTCTTCACCCGGATCTGGCTGGGGTAGCACCTCCATCCAATCAGTCCTCCTCCGCTCCTACAAAGGCTGGTGTTGCGACGAAAGATGCGAAGGAGATGGTGCAGCAAGATAGCGTTGTCACCCGAAAACAGCCCATACAAACTCTTTCAAGTGGCAAACAACCCGGCCAGATCGTCATCAAGAGCCGAAGACCTTCGATGACATCTGGCGGCGGCATGCACTTCCGAAACCAACTACCTCCGAACTACGTCCCTCCTGGATTACAAGCAGCATCGTCCGTACCAAAGAATAAGCGCGACACAGCGTCTGCCCCGCTGAATTCAAGGCCGGTTCCAAACGGTTCAAGCTCACGCAGCAGCTTAGAGCGACGAGCTTCCAGGGTATCTGACGACCCATCCAGCGCAAGCGAAGGGGAAGAGGAGGACTCAGCGATGGAGGACAAGGTAATGAGGAGGCAGAACATCTTCACGAGCGAACCTCGCCAGCAGATGAAGCTTCAAAGCTACCATGTGCCGTACTATTACTCCGACGGCGATGCCATGGCAGGTAACTCCAAGCCACAAAAGGTATGGTGCTAACGATTTCTACAAAATCCCGATCCAATGGAGTAGTAACCCCTCTCGACAATATTGCAATAGGCGAATCCGCGGGGCACAATACCAGCGCAGTCATTGCCAGCGGACCCCGAGCTCCGCTGTCTCCAAGAAGCAACTGCGATGCGTCGAGTCTTCGCCCTCCCTATCGACAAAGTCCTGCAGAAGCCAGCCCCTCCCCCAGTGACCATCCGAGAAGCGGAGCGCGAGGTCTCGTCGTCGCGGAAGTCGGGTCGGTCAGAGACCGGCAAGCCGCGGCGTGGGTCCAAATCTGCTAAAGGGAAGCGAACGCCAACCAGCGTTCGCAGTGGCGCCGCCCTCCCGCGCACAGTTCCAGTGTACACGCTGTCGGAGCCTCCAGTCACCGCCTCCACCAGCGACCTCCGCCACTCGCAGATGGAGGAGCTGGAGAAGATCCGTCGGCTCTTCGAAGAGAACCACCTGTCGCTCTCAACGCAAGCCCTTGAGCGCGGTCTGCTGGTACCGGAAGATCGCCCGCTGCTTGAAAGTATCAACAACCTGCCCTTCGCCGGCTCGCGTCTGCTCATCAACCCGCTCACGCGCCGCGCAAAGACCGCGAAGCCCAAGAAGAAAGCCGGCGCCAAGAAAAAGAAGAGCAAGAAAGGCAAGAAGAGCGCCAAAGGCGCCAAAGCCCCCAAGAGCGCTCGTCGCGCGTCGCCCAACAAGAAGTGACACAAAACTTCAATCAAAAACTGAAGTAAATGTAGCCATCTGACTTTGACATGTCGATCACCGAAAACTATCAGCAACTTACCGGTAACGTATCTATCTAACACGTTATTGCTTACCCGGGCCGGTTGGACGCGGGGGAAGACGCAGTTCGTGAAGGGGCCAAGTGCCATTTTGCGTGCTACCACACAGTTGTGGTCTACTCAGCTTTTGAAGAACTGCAAGAAAAAAATATGTGTAAGGTAATGTGCCAGTTGCGTGCCTACAAGCAGTTGCGTACCTACTTGTTTTAGCCTTGTTAAACTCTCGCAGTCTATTGGTAGATTTTTCCAGCGTCACATGCAATTTCCGGTGATGACCCTCCTAGGATTTGCATAGCATACAAAAGCGCTATCAAAAAGAGGCAGGAAACAGGCAGCTCACTCCAAATAAACAAGCTTTCAAAACTATAACAAGAAGTTCTGCAAAGTTGAAGTACATAAATTCAGCCTAAACGCGCAAATACAGCGGGTGCAATCAGATTTTAGAATGGACAATTCAAAAAAAGTTATGCCACAGCAAGTCAAGGACGGCACGACGCAGCCTGCACAGGATTAATTTGGTGTCGCATGAAGCCGTGCGTGTAACGCATGCGTTTAAGTATCCATCATATATTGAAATATTATGAAAGTAAACTTAATAGGTAATCTGAATAATTACCTAGTCGGTCTCTATCAATGAAGAAGCATCAATCGCATCATCAAGTTTCATTCGAATCATTTCCAGTTCTCACGCCTGAAGACGCAGCAACATCAGGGTGAATTTACAGCACGAAGGTAAGAATAGTCGTCTGCTTGGGAGGGCGTTGCTGCAGCTTATAACTTGCTTGTATTTGGTTATTAAAACAGCGCGGAGGCAAGAAAGCAAATTGATATTATCGTAAGTGTGTTATTGTACTTAAAGGGCTGATTATCTGGTAGATGTGGATGCTCATAATATAAAAGCACAGCGCGGGCGACTGGTGCGCCGCAAGTGCGGCGCGCCTAAGTTGTGTGCGCTGTGCGTTTATCTGTTTTGTTTATTTTTGCTATCTCAGCCCCCGCGAAGCCCTAGTAACAATTCGTATCTGAACCCGGCCCACGAAAGCGAAGAAAAAGGAGCAGGACTTGGAGTTGCGGCAGCAGCTAGATAGAGAGGTCGTGGCGGGCGTTTGCTGACCATCCTATGTCGCTCATGTCATCACCCTGCTCACAAACTGCCAAGCTGGTGCACGACCACAGAAACTATCACATGATAGAGCAAAGCTCTGTAGTCAGCAATACACTTACGAGTTTACTACGCATCCAATGCACGCAACGACACGAGGCTGTATGAACAGCAACCGACGATATGCAACTGCAGCTCTAATGCAAGACCAATAGAGCACAAACTTGGATTTCAATGCACCACGCCACGATGTACTCGTCAACTTGCCCTCCAATTATTCTAAAAAGATACCACAACAAACCTACGCGCATGTTGTTAGTTTTGCACGTACCGTAGCGTATCCTAGGTTACAGCCTACTACTGACACACCTACCACAGCCGTGTCAAGCGATACTGCTTCAACACGCTTAAATATATATACGAAGCATTGAATTTCATACAACAGCATTTTAGATTCATCATGGTTTTGCTCCAGAACAAACGAACAAGCACTGTTATGATTGCAGCACTTACCGCCCCTGCGGCAGATTCTTGAATGCAGGGACAGTAACTCGACTTCCGCTTAATTGCATAGCGCAAAATGTATCGTTTTGGCCCTTTCCAAAAAATAGTGCCAAATTCGGCCGCTTGATTGGCTGGATATGGTTGAACCTTGCTGGTTGTGGAGCCCTCCTTACTCTCTTCAAAACCGGTAGTGTACCGGTGGATTTACCGGTTTGTGACATCGACCCTCAGCCATCGACAAACGACAGTTTAATCTTTACCCCCCATTTCGTCTACCCGTAGGTTTCAAATCCTATCGGTAGGATGACTTTAAAATTAGATTCTGAGCGATTGAGAGCTCCAAATTTGGCACAGAGCTTGCCAAAGCGCCCAAGGTGCCCTAACTTAGTTTTCATAGAGAAACTCGCACTCCAACATGACCGGATTTCGTGCAGGAGGCCGGGTTCGCCGTAAAACGAAGCGTCTGTGGGGAAAGGTCGGCGTCATCCAAGTTGTTCGCACGGGATCTCGCCAGCGCAAGTACGACGTGCTCTGGGCGAATGGTGTCGTTGAAACAGTAGCCGGAAGAGCTATCGAGCTTGATCTAAGCTCGAATACAAGCGTACCGACTGAAAACCAACCCCCCGCCAGTGCTGATGCCGGCTTCTCTACGTTCACTGAGCTGCTGAGTTCTTCCCAACTGGCGTATGGCGGGGACCTCGACTCGTCGTCATCCTCCGAGAGTGAAGAAGACATGGGGGAAGACAGTGTCTCAGAGGAAAATGAAGAAGATGACGCAGTTCTCGTCAACTCTCGCGAGTGGAAGCCGTGCGCCTCGGTACTATTTGATCAAGGCTCTCATGTTCGACCTCGCAGTACCCAATTCTCGCTGGGTGTTCTTTCTGAAGGTACATTTGCAGACTACTTCTATATGATGTATCCGATGCAAACAATAAAAGACACCATAGCATGCACGAATGCTAACTTGTCTCGACAGCAGCATCGCACCATCAAGGAGGGCGATTGGTTTGCTTGGATTTGTCTTCGTCGTGCCATGGCGTTAGAGCCCCGCTTGGGCCCACTCAAGACCTATTGGGACACTGGTGGCAGGGAAAAATTCATTGACACACCGGCCAATTTCGGACAGCGATTTGGCATGACCCGCCACTGCTTCGAAGAAATACTGTCTTGTATGGCATTTTCAAGTGGGTCCAATGGTAATGACCCATGGAATCCAACCCGTCCTTTTATTGATGGCTTCAATTCACGCCGTGGCCGGGTGGTATCCCCCGGCAACATACTTTGTGTGGACGAGTGCATGAGCGCTTGGAAAGGGCGAGAAGCCAAATACTCTCACGACGGGCTGCCTCACAAATTAAAATTGCCCGAAAACCTGAAGGCAAGGGAACAGAGCTGAAGTCGATTGCTGATGGAGAAAGTGGGGTATTGCTCGGACTGGAATTGGTTGAAGGTGCTGCACGCCAACGTGAAAAACAATATGCACGGGAGTATGGTGAAGGTACCGCTGTGGTACTGCGGTTGGCTGAGCCATACCGAGGTAGTACAGGACGAACTGTAGTTGCAGACAGCGCGTTTGCATCGGTCAAAACGCTGGTTCAGTTGGAAAAAGGGTTGGGACTGTATTTTATGGGGATGGTAAAAACCGCAACTGTGGAATATCCTAAAAAACATTTGAACAACTGGTTCGATTTCACACCCAGCCGTGGTTCGTTCACTATGCTGACGAGTAAAACGGAAGATTTTTAAACAGGTCTTATGCAGGTCTGGTCTTTTTTGGTCCGTAGGACCAAAACAGGACCGAAATAAAATCAGCCTCCAAATGGGACCTAAACAAGACCCTACAGAAAACAAGGTTTTAGAAAAACTCTACAATTAAATATTCAAACGGAAAAGAAATGCATTTTGTATTAAAGGGGATATTGCAAATGAAAAACCATACTGGACAAAAACTTCAACCCTGCTGTCAGGTTAACTGTCAGTCATGCTAATCCGGCTTGTACTCTAGCTGCCCGGGCCGTCCGACTTGATGAACACCCCTGCCCCCGCGAGTTAATAACTCAGCCAAACGAT
Source organism: Phytophthora sojae (assembly GCF_000149755.1). Lineage (NCBI taxonomy): Eukaryota > Oomycota > Peronosporomycetes > Peronosporales > Peronosporaceae > Phytophthora > Phytophthora sojae. Next base: position 8,608,786 of record NW_009258116.1, read on the forward strand.
AGAGTACACACTCGGTGGATCCGTCAGCACCAATAGTACCAACACTGTCATACAGGCGACTCACGAGGTCGCAACGCAATCACCATGGGCCCAACCAGCGCACCCAACGCAAGCAAAGCGTCCAAACGGTACCAACTCTCGGACCAGCAAGCTTCACAGGATATCATTCAGTCTAATCAGGCCGAACGTCAGCGAGCCAACAGCAACCAAAGCATATGAGAAGAAGTCCACGCCGATCTTCGGCCCACCAGCTACCGCTATACTTAAGTATGTACTAAGGCTAGACCAATTGTAGTTTTCCTTAAATTGCGGTCTTAGGGACAATCGAGAAGTTCATTTTGCGTACGTGGGATGTGGAGGGCGAGCTGCGAGCTAGCGCCCTGCTGGATGTCGATCACTGGATCACTATCTAGCTTCCTGCAGAGGCAAAGTACAAGCAAGTACTTCAAGTACCAAGTACCAAGGATCAGCGGTACATGCATACAAGACTACATGGACGAAGATAGCAGTAGATTCAGGCACGAGGACGTCTGAGCAACCCAGTTAGTTAAAGCTCATTAAGAAAGTCTAGCAATAGCGTACAGTCCGAGCAGCGTCGACGGTCCAGGGATCGACACCAGCAAGACACTCGCTCGCAAATTCAGACATTTGGGTTTCATATTATAATCTCCAGCTCTACTTCAATAGTGGCTGCCCTCTATAATCTATCACGATATTTTATATCAGGGTGAAGGGGGTCTAAAAATGGCTTGTTTCGTAGTGATATCATTTGGGTCTCGCCATCCAAACGGGACCGCTAGCGAAATCATACTGATTTTCTGTTCGGTCTCGTTTAGATGCCGTAGGACCAAAACAGGACCAGACCTGCATAAGACCTGTTTAAAACCTTACCAGTAAAACCGATCTGGGAAAGGAAATGTACGCAATGTGTTGGGCTGATCGAAAGCCCAAGACAATCATTTCTAACCGCGGCACAACTTTGCCTGGAAGCGACTCCGTACGCCCACGACATCGCCTAATAGAACGAGAAGGGATTGTTGAGACTCTTCGCTACGAAAAGCGGGTCAAGCGCCCTCAGATGATGGCATTGTTCTTCTCGAAGTTCTCAACAATCGACGTTGACGACCACTACCGTCAAGGCAGCCTTGCGCTCGAGCGACAATGGCTTACGCGCAATTGGACTCACCGATTCTTCAGTACACTGCTTGGTATGATTGTAGTTGATGCCTTTCTAGCCTACCGCTACGATATGCGCGACGAGGATCCGGGTAATTTCCACGACTTCGTTTCGCAGCTAGCGTACCAACTGATATTCAACAGCCACCCGACAAACAGAACTCGACGAAGCGGAGGAAGTGGTGTGGAGTACAACAACGAGCTTTCTCACAAAATCAAAGCTCTAATTGACTTACCCCAGTATGCTCGAGCGCGGTCCGAAGGTAAGAGGGCCCAACGTTTGTGCAAAGTTTGCAACAAGAAGGCTTCGTACTACTGTGAAAGCTGCTCTGACGTCGAACGAGGCGCATTCTTCAGCATTAGCGGCGCTGGAGCGACCAGGAACTGCCTCAGCGCGCACCTGACGGCAACACTAGGATGAACTATCCATGCACACCATATGATTTTCCCATACAAACTCTTATATAAATCTATCTAGCTCCATAATACCGGTAGGATTTGGGCAGTCTACGGGTAGGATTTTCACCGGGATAAAGATTAAAAAGTGCGAATTTTTACCGGTATTTCTTATGACGGGCTTCTATTCGGGAAGGGACTTATATTCGGGCGAGTACGTTAGTTTTTAGTTCGCCCCCAAGATTCGTATCAATATGGATGTCGAAGCCGAGAACGCCCGCTTGAGGGAGGCGCTGCGCGCGCTGCAGGAGCGCTACGATCACCTCGATGCGTCCACCACCAAGCAGATCCAAGACTTGACGGACGAGAACGAGCTGCTGGCCGAAGCCAACCGCCTGCTGCTCGAGAAGCAGGAGCAAAGCCCCGCGACCGCGACCGCCGACCCTATAAGTCTGCTCCAAGTGCCCGACGAGCTGCTGCTGCCCGGCCCAGAGCTGGCAATCCGCCCGCTAGCGGCTCTAGACAACGTGCACGCGTTCGGCAACTTGCTGAGCGTCAGCGCGCACGCCACGAGGCCCGAGATCGTCATCAGCGGAGGCGCGGACAAGTGCATCTGCGTGCACGACTGGAAGACGGGCAGGAAGCTCTGCGCTGTGGCCACCAGCGCGCCCGTGCTGGAGCTGGCCTTTAACCCAAGGAGGGACTACGCCGACTGCTTTGTGGGGGCGGGCATGGACGCGAAGCACGCGCTGTACAGGCTCGTGGAGGACGGGGACGAGTGGCGAGTGGACACTCTCTGCGAGTTCAGCGACCACACGAGGCAAGGAGCCTTCAAGGTGGCGTGGAGCGCGTCGGGGCTGCTCTTCGCCACGGGGTCGAGCGACAAGTCGCTCAATATCTACCAGTGCTCGCAGCTGGAGGACGGAGCGAACGTGCAGTGTGAGAAGATCAAGTCCTTCTACTTCAACGGGACGGTCGAGGCAATTGTGTTCGCCCCAGAGTCGAGTCAGGAGGAGAGGGATCGTGAGTTGTTGGTGATCGCGGTCCGAGACGACTGCTACGTCCATTATGTCGACTGCTCCACGTTCGAGAAGGAGAGGTACGAAGTTGAGGGGGAGAGTGAGGTGGCAAGGGCTGGTGTGGATTAACCATGTTGATCGTTGTTATTGTTTTGCTACTGCAGAGTCAACATGAACCCGGACGGCATCGAGCACGTTTCGTACACGATCATGGACCTGAGTCTGTCTCCGAGTGGTAAATACCTGCTGGCGGCCACGGACTCCAACCGAAACTTCATCTTTTCTGTAAGCTGCTGGTGTTTGAAGTTTAATTCCCTGCGATGAACTAACGCGCTCCAATAACTTGTGGCATAGATTAAACGGAACGTGGCGCTGAGGAATTTTTACGGACACAAGGCTGGCCCGTACAGCCAGCCGCGTGCTGCCTGGCACCCGTCAGAGAAGTACGTCATCTCCAACAACGAAGACAGTGGCGCCATCTTTGTGTGGTCCGTCGCGTCGGAGCGAGTTGCCGAGACACTTGATGCTCACGAGGCGCTAGTCCGAGACCTGGTCTGTCCGGCCACCACGGTATCCTCTTCCGGCTCACCAATGCTGGTTACCGTGTCCTACGACAAGCGCATGAAGGTGTGGGAGTCGCCGCTCGCAAAATCAGGCGCCGAAGTGTTGTAAGTACGGACTGTAGAATGAGTTTCTGCTTGTTATGAGGTGTTAATCTGCGCGAATACCTCCTTAAGATCTCGGATCTCCTGCAAAGTGGCCATCGTCGTGGCTTCCCACTGGTCCAGTTTGGCTTGAATGATGCTGACCATGCTCTCTTTCCCTTGAAGCTCCTGCTTGAGAGTCTCAGCGTCGACGCGTTGCTCCAGTGGAGATTGAATTCGTTGTCGAGCTGCCTCTTGCCCCGGAATCTTCTTGCGATTGCTGGCAATGCTTCCCGCTAGAGGTCGTGAACCAGTCCCGGAGGCTGTCCTAGGTGGACTTCCTGAGTCCCCACCGCCGCTCTCGCCTTGAAGATTGGACTGTGAAGAGGAGTTGTCAAGGCGCGGTCGTGAAGGCTTCGCGCGTCCATAGTCCACCTCAGGTTCTGCTCACGACAATGTTGTAAGAGCGACAGGTTCAAGTATTCCACGGAGTTATGCGGCACTCACCTTTCTTGTTTCGAGGTGCAGCTCCGTCGGCGACCTTCTTGGCGACGCTGTCAGCTGTGCAGCTCTTGTTGTGGATCGCAAGTCGGCCTTCAGCAAACGTCCTCCCACAAAACTCGCACGTCTCCATGCCATGGACGTTGTAAGCTTCTTGAGCGGCTTGGTTGAGAGCCTCGATCTCTTGACGAGTCATCCCACCACCGCCTTCACCGATTCCAGGCGGGGTCTTCGGGATCGGACGGCGCTCATTCTTCGGTTTGAGCTCTTCCTGAAAATGAACGACACCCTAGTGAGAAGTCGTACACATTACATGTACTTCTTCTCTAGAAGCTCATACCGTCTGGACCCAGAGTTTCTTGCACTGCTTTAGATGTATCTCGAACGAAGACAAACCGTACTGGCGTCCACAAACATGGCACAAACGGGTGACAGGCCCAGCCTTCAAACCTGCACAGGAGAAGAGTCGTGGTGAGCTTTAAGGGCAAGTTGTCAATGCAAAGGGCACTGTGTGCTTCCTACCTGTTGCCATAGCCGCGAAGAAGAAGAATAAAAGTGATGCGGCGGTTGAAAACTACATTTAATATTAGGCCGTTTCTTGTTGGTTAATTGTCCGTTGCACGCATACCATTCCCTCCTAAATGAGTGGGTAATCCCATACATCCCCATCGTCTTCATCACTGCCGTCAGCGGCGGCTTTCTTGTTGTTCGAGCGCTCAACAAGGTCTTTGTGGCGACTGCCCACCTCGAAACACCACAGCAGTCGCTTTAGCGGAGCGTATTGCTCCATCACCGCGTAGTGGCGCAAAGTTGACAACCCAGTCGCTTCCTTTTCGTCGGAGAATTTTGTAGCGTTTTCCACGATACTTTCTTCATGAAGTTGGCGAAGCTCGCTCTCGCTAAACCTCTCGAGCTTGTTCACAAAGTTTGTTCGCTGTGGCTCGGTGAGCGCTGGGAAACCGGCAAACCGCTTAGCGTCCTGTAGCAGGAAGCGAGATCGTGAGTTTTTGCGTTCTACTTTTTTCGAGTACTGGCAACGTATATCGCACCTTCTGCACCGCGTTGAGTAGTGCATTAACCGCTAGGAGCTCCTTGGCCCTGTTCACGTATTTTTCATACTTCGAGGCTGGGTTTAAGATAACTTCCGTGATTTTGTGGTTCAGCGCCAAACTTTTCACGAGACTTCGGTATCCAAGCGATCGAATGTCTGGGTTATCGGTGATACTGGGAGGAATACAATGCAGTCAAGAGTTAGGGATATTTTTTTCATCATTTGTGACGGGGTTGAACGTACTTGAGCGTTCGAAGGGTGCTGTTGAATTTCCTCAGCACCGTTGCAATCTCGCTCATACCTTCGCAGCTGATCTGACACTCTGTCAGACTGCACAGATTAAGATCGATAAGATAAAAACATGGAAACCAGCAAAACATATTTCCAAGACGTACTCGAGTGTCAACAGAGTTGCGTTCTTCCTGAGAGCAGTCGACATGTCCACAGCTCCAGCATCTCCCAGCGGGTTATGCGCAAGTGTCAATGACACAATCGTGCAGTTCACCTTTAGCATTTCTGCAATGTGCACGGAGCACAGGTAGTCCAAATAGTTGCCCGCCAAGCTAAACAAGAGAAAGATGAGTTGAATATATCGTAATCAATGTGTACTGTAGAGCCACCGAGCAAACCTGAGTTCACGGAGTGTTTTTACTCGCCACAGCGCGTTACACAGTGATTCCAATCCAGAGAGACGCTTTTCGTCCGTGCTGTTGTGCACCAATCGGTTCCGACTGAGATCGAGCTTTTCCAGCAGCGGAAAGTCATGAATTACGTTGGCAAACGCCACTAACCCGTCCGATCGCAGGTTTGCAGCGCCAAAACTGCACAAAATATAAGACACATCTATCAGTAAGCACAATACCAGCGCAAGCGAATTCATAAGATCCGTCTTACTTGAGCTCCGTAAGCTGCCGACAGCTCTTCAGATACTCAAATATGGTCGTGGTGCCATGGAAAACATTCGCTTTCGGCCCGGTCAGTGAATTCCCCGACAAATCCACTTTGTGGATTTTCTTGTGCTCTCGCTCAATGAGAACGCCGATCGCTGCGGCGTCCAGGTGATTAAAGCCATGTCCGGAGAGATCCACGCTCCCTTTATCTGCAGCCTGAGCTCGAATGCTCTCAACTGGGATGGGGGAGTCCGAGAACTGCAGCGTTTGCAGCGTGCTATTCGTCGCCTTTGCAATGTCGATAGCTGCTTGAACGCCCAGCGACGTGCGCGACAGGTTAAGCGCCACCAACCTGCACGTCTTGGAGCGCAGGTACGGCACCAAGAGCTCCACGAACTCGTCGAAGATGAGGAACCCGGAGAGGTCGAGCACCGTCTTCCCACCGCTTGCAATGTCTCGCACGCGCTGCACGATGACGTCTCCCTGCGAGCTCTTGAAGTTGCCCTTGCGGTGCAGCACCTTGACCTCGAACAGCAGCCGCTGGTACGCGTCCGTGATGGAGCGGCGCGTCTCCTCTTCCAGCAGCACGTCCAGGTCGGGAGGCACATCGCTCGGCTTCTCCCGACGCAGCCCTTCCGCCGCTCGAGGGTCCACCGACTCAAAGTGCCGCAGCAACTCGCACCCAGCCGTGCCCCGCACCTTCACCTTCGCTCGAGCCTCCATCGTAAGCAGCTCACTGATAATGCTATAATTGGCTGACCACTTCAACACGTACACCAGCTCTACACATACATTTACCATACAATGTATACCATACTGAAATCCAGTGCTCAAAATGGCTACATTTCAGCGGATCCCTTGATCTTGAAGCGACACATGATGGGGGCTCTGCTGCTGTATCTGCACCTCTGCCTGCTCCCGCTACTGCTGCTCTTCTCCTCCCCAGTGCACGCAATTGAAGCGACCCCCCAAGCTGCCGATGCCGACGCCGTGGTCAAAGCCGACACCTCCATAGCCATTCGGCTGGACGCCAACCTGTACATCCCGGACGGCGGGGAGCTGCTCATGAGCATCCAAGTGCCCCACGAGCCCATCCAGATCGTGCCCAAGGGCCCCGCGAAGGTCGCTCGAGTGTACTCCGACCACGCAGACGGCAAGTTCGGCGTCGGGGAGGTGATCAACATCTTCGTGCAGTTCACGAGCCCCGTCAAGCTTTCGGGCCCCGGGACCCCTTACCTCGTGCTGAGGACGGGGTGCCACTCGACCTCGTGCCATGTCAAGGAGATCCAGCGACTGCGCTGCATGGCAACAAAAGGGAAATTCTCCGTGGGCTTCGGGACCCAAAATGTGGGCAACATCCCGTGGGATGCCACGGCCAAAGTGTTCGCCGCCTATTTGCGAAGAATGAACCGCATCGACAAAGTGAGCGTCAAGTACAGCATCGACGAGGACCGCGCGTGCACGTTCTTCGGCAACAATATCACCATTACATTCGACTCGATGAATATTGCAGGAACGGACGGAGATCTAGTGGAGTTGACGGGGGACGCCACCAATGCGGCGGGCGACGGCGTCGTGCTCGAACACTTCATGTACTCGCCCCTCGTGACGCCCACGGCCTGGGAGATCCGCAAGGGCGTGCTCGTACCCGATCGTAAGGCGAATTTTGTATCGCAGACTGCCCCCGGCACGCTTAAATTTGAGTACACGGTGCAGACTGGGGACAACACGACGCGACTGGACTACGCCAACAGTGACTCATTAGCGCTGTCGCTTCGGACGTTCGGTGGTGTACGGATTGTCAACGATGATGGTACAAATACCCAGACAAATACAATTTTGCCTCCGCCAGGTTTTGGCGGCGACTGGGAGCGAGGGATTGGTACGAGTTTGTCGAATAACAGCGCGCTGCAGATTGACGTGACTCCTCCGTACGTGAAGACCGTGACTTCACCACATGAAGACGGGACGTTTGGTATTGGCGAAGAAATTTTAGTGCATGTCCATTTCTCGCAGCCGATTGTGGTCACTGGATTGCCGACAGTTGTGCTGGAGACTGGAGCAGTGGATCGTATTATTCCGTTTAATCAAGTCGTGATGCCGGCTGGAAAAATTGCCGAGTTCAAGTACATCGTGCAGTCGATGGATACAACCCCCGATCTCACGTACACCGGCACTACCGCGTTGCAGCTCAACGGTGGATCGATCAAAAGACAGTCGACGACACCGACTACGAACGCCGTGTTGACCCTCCCCGCCAACGGAGAGACTGGGAGCTTGTCCGTCAACAAAAATATGGTGATCGATACGTCGAATCCGAAGATTTTAAGTGTAACTACAACAGCGAAGGGCGGGACGTACACTGCAGGAGATTCGATCCCAATCATCGTCACGTTTGACACGCCCGTGGAGGTGACAGGGACCCCGGTACTGCTACTGAGTACCGGAAGTGTGGATCTATTCCCCGGACAGTATCTCCTGGAAGCACCAACCCTTACATCCAACTACACAGTCGTCTTCCCGTCGTTCAAACTGGGTCTCTCGACAGCGCCAAGCAAGGGATTGCAGTTTAAAATTGGTGGCCAGATCTTGACTGTGGACTCGGTGTCGGGTGATGAAGTGACGATGGTGGAAAAGTACACTGGTACAGTGGTCGACCCCGGGAATCTGGTGAACAGGGCGAATATCCCGATCTTCACGCCTGGATATCGACCTGCTAGGTACACGAGTGGGAGCAGGACAAAGGTGCTCGTCTTCACGTACGTGGTTCAAATCGGAGATGTGTCAGCTCGCCTGGATTACGTCTCAACGTCGGCTCTGCAGGTGGGCACAGGATCGATCAAGCGACTTTCCACGACCTCATTTACGAATGCTGACCTAACGCTTAGTGCGCCTGGAGCTACTGGCAGTCTCGGTAAAGCTTCATCGATAGTTATCAACACGGACGCTCCTCAAGTTCTCCAGGTGAATACGATCACTCGAGACGGAGTGTACAGGGCCGGCGACGATCTATACTTTGAAGTGGTCTTCAGTCTGCCTGTTGTTGTCTCGCCCATAGCTTCAGTGCTGACAAATGTCGCCAGCGCTTCAGTGGAGGGAGTTGCAGTTTATTCCGAAGGAAGTGGCTCAACTTCGCTAAAATTCAGGTTCGATTGCCTCGAGGACGACCAAGTTGCAGTGTTTGACTACGCCAACCCGAAATCCCTGCGAGCATCGTACGGGTCAGTGCTGGGGTGGATTCGAAGGAAATCTGCGTCCCCCATGCTGCCGGCAGTGCTGGATTTACCAGTAGCTGGGCTTTCATCCAAGGGGATCTCTATCAACCAAGGGTGCGAGGCAGTGCAAGACGTGTCAACTTCGCACGAAGAGGGGACGTATGGAGTCGGAGAATCGATCGACCTCTTAGTGATGTACTCTGCCAGCGTGAATGTGGACGTCACTGGGGGAATACCGACGCTCATCACCACTACAGGCAACCGCGCAGTCTACCAGTCTGGAAGTGGAACCAAGACGCTTGTCTTCACTTACATTGTCCAGCAGTCCGACACTTCCGGTCAGGTGGTGTACCCTGATCGATACTCGCTCAAATCCAACGGCGCTGTCATCAAGGGCGTAGCTAGCTCTGCGTTGTCATCGACGCTATTACCTCGTCCTGTGGTGAGCAAACTCAAGACAAAAGACGCGCTATTTGTACAGACCTCCCCTCCTGTCGCGGTGGACGTATCGACACGAGCTCAAGACCAAGTCATCACGGTTGGAGATACCATTGTGCTTTCTGTGACTTTCAACTTCCCGGTCAGTGTTCCTGCTCTGTCAGTTGATGCGGGAGTACCAACATTGATGCTGAACGTCGGGACAGGCAGTGGCGTCCCCGCGTCCTACGTTGCGGTGGAAGACTACGCAGTGTACTTCTCGTACACAGTAGCAGCTGGGCAGTCTGCCAGCAAACTCTCGTATTTCGGCAGAACAGCGTTAAAGTGCTTAGGGGGCAACGGGTTCAACAAAGACTCAGCACAGAACGCGGGGCCTCCGAGCGCCATCGAATTTAAGAATCGATTGGTGTCAACCTGGGCTGAAATGTCTTCGACCACGAATACCCGACAAATTCGCGTGAAGTCCTTGGACGTGACGCAATTTCCTCCGCTTTCGAGCTTTGAGGACGGCGGAGGGGCATCTTCTATCGTCAATTTTGCATCGAATATGGACGCAAGCGCCCCCGAGTTGGTGGTCTTTTCCTCCAAGCTGTATCTGTTTTGGGTCGAAGCCACCGCTGCGACTAACAAGCCGACGCAGATCCGTGTAGCTGTACTGGCCTCCCAGTCCACCCAGAACTCCCCCGCCCAATGGAGCTTCGTCGATGCTCAGCCTGCTGGTAGCTCGGGGATCAATAAAGTATCCACAGCCAGCGCAGCAGGACCCCATGCAGTTGTCCACAGCTCGAAGCTGTACGCGGCATGGCATGAGAGTGCTGCAGCCGTCGCTCAGATTCGAGTCGCGGTGTTTAACGGAGTCGATGCAACACCCACGTGGACATTTGTTGATGGGAATCAGAACGCACGAGGGTTAAATTACGCCGCCGCTCAATCCGCTCAGAACGTGCGTTTGTGCTCCTGCGCTTCCAAGGGCAGCTCTACAAGAGTTCTGTATGCTGCTTGGTCGGAAACAGCCACAACAACCGGTACAACACAGATTCGAGTCGCCGGTCAAACCGGTACAGACGCTCTTCCAACGTGGACATTCATCGATGGTAATGGGGCGACGGGACTCAACGTCGACACCCAAAAAGTAGCCAAGTTACCGTCCATCCAGTGTGTTGGAGGCTCTAACGTTGTCGTCGCCTGGCAGGAGGCCACTGCTACTACCGGGTGGGTGATTTTTGTGAAGTTATTCAATGGAGACTTGACGACGCCGCAGTGGAGTCGACTGGACAGTGGAAATGGATTGAACGTTGACTCCACCCTGGCGGCGCAAAACGTGAAACTTGCCGTCCAGTTGCTTGGGACGACGGAGACGTTATTCGCGACGTGGGATGAAATGGACAGCAGCAACACGGCGACTCAAATCCGCGTCGCGAAGCTTTCAACTGGAACAACCGCTTCCTGGAAGTTCTTGGACAGCAGTAACAAGTTGTCGGCGATAAACGATGATGTAACGCATTCTGCTTCTCGGCCCATTCTCGTGCTAAGACAATCCCAAGACACCGCCTTCGCATTCTGGCAGGAAGTGTATTCGAACGGCAAGACCCACGTGAGAAGCAGCGTGTTGCCTGATTCGGTCAGAGAGTGGCAGCCGATAAACCAAGGTTGCATCCTCCGCAAGTCGACCACCTCGACAACAGCAGCGAACTTGCTACTTCCGGAAATGAACACGCCAGGATCCCTAGAATTTGGCCACTCGATTCAAGTTGAAACGTCGAAACCTGTCGTGGAAAGTGTATCGCTGGCGGGGGATATCTACTCTTCAATTACGTCTGTGAATACCGTACAGACCATCGATGTGTTCAACGCCGCAAGCATCACGCAAGGCGAGTACAAACTCATCTACGGTGACACGATGGAAACGCCGTGCATCAGCTGGAATGCCCCCGCAACTGGTACAAACTCCATGCAGTCTGCTCTCCAGTCCATTGCTGGATTAGCTCTCCAAGTTGCAGTCACGAAGGATTCGGCTGCTTTCCACGACGGATATCGCTACACCATCACGTTCACATTCCCGTCCATGGGGTTGCTGCCTCTCCAGGTCAAAACCGCGCCCGATTCCAAATGCAAGAAGTTCACTTGCAATGCCGCCACTGCCCGACTCCCGTGCAACCTCGGCCTCGTTCAACCGAACCAAAACTCGGACATTCGGACAGCCGCCGGCGTTGTGGATGCCGTCGTACGCTTCTCCTTTCCCGTAGTCGTTCCAACTGGAACCCCAAAACTTAGTATTGACACGGGGAGCACAGTGCGAGACGCCTCGTACACGACACGAAGCGCGTTGCAGGAGTTTGACGTGGGGATCAACATGGCTAGCTCGGTGCTCAGTGGGGGTATCCGTTTGTCGTACGGTGACTTCAGTACCGGTGTCGGCGTGGGGGCGGTCTCCACGACTGACTGCATCCAACTACTGCCGAACGATGACGACGCCGTACAGGAGATGATCTCCAAGTTGGAGGCGATTGATGTGATCTACACGATCGGGATCAAGTCGGTGTCAAGACGGAAGCTGCGCAACGGCTATCGCTATGCAGTCGAGTTCCGCAACAGTGGGGACATGTTAGACTTGGTCTCCGCAGACTCGTCAAGTTGTCCGGCAGTAGCTGGAAGCATCCAGACGATCGAAATCACCGCTTCCTCTCAGATATTAAGCGGCGAGATCAAGATTCAGCTTGGCGACGTCAAGAGCGGCTGCATCCCCTGGAATATCCGCGCTTCAGGCCACACGAACTCGATGCAGACAACGCTAACGAATCTGGAGAGCGACCGCGTGATCCCAGTGCAAGTTGTGAAAGACCCGTCAGCATACGCGAATGGAGCCAAATACTACGTCAGTTTCTCAGCTCCAGTCGACGCGAAGAAGCCCCTCCTTGCCTTCACGGACGCAGGCTGTGCGGCGTTTACTTGCAAAGACGCCAACGGAGCTGCTGCCGCTTGTTCCGGTCTCTCTGTCAAGTCAAACGCGGACTTCCGCGTCACTCGAGCAGCCTCTGAAGCCATTTCGTTCCGTTACCTCGTCCAGTCCAGCGACGAAGCTAAGTCTCTTACGTATAAGAGCACGACGTCATTAGCGGGGACAATCCTCCGGTCGTCCATGACTCCGACATTAGCTGCGACCTTGACTCTCCCACCCCCTCCCGTGGCGCTGCTATCTCAAGACGGAACTGCGTCCATGTCTGTTGTCAGATCGGATCAAATACCCGTCGCCTCTCGAGTGTATTCATCCACACTGGCCGATACGTACACAGCTGGAGATGTGGTGATAATCCTGGTCGAGTTCTCGGAGAGAGTGACAGTCGAGGGAGAACCCATTTTGGAGCTGGATTCCAACGGAGAAGCCTTCTACACGTCTGGCAGCGGCACCAAAGTGCTGACGTTTTACTACGAAGTGCAGGCGGGGGACACGTCGACCGACTTGAACTATGCGTCCACCACAGCGGTGCGGACGTTCACAGCGCCAGTCTCGAAGATCCGATGCGCTGCGTGCTCTGGGTCTGGCGTTGACGCGGATATCACACTTCCGCCATTGGCTAGTGGTGCGAGTCTAGCGGGGAACAACGCGTTGGTTATCGACACCACAACGCCAAGTGTTGTTCAGGTGTCCTCCAGTCGAGCAGATTCCCCAGTGGGGGGCGTTGGCTATGGCCCCGGAGATATCGTGGACGTCATCGTGACCTTTTCGACTGATGTTACCGTATCAGGATCTCCATCGTTGGCTCTAAACTCTGGGGGGACAGCAACGTTCACATACGCAGGGTATCGTCAGCTTCTGGACATTGGGGTGGACGCTGCCGTACCGATTACGTCTGGACAGTTCGCGATCACTTACAACGGTGAAATGTCCGGGTGTATTGACTATGACGACGCTGATAGTGCTGCAGATACGTCACTGAAGTCGCAGCTCTTGGCGTTCAACGCCATCGCCCGCATTGGCGTTGTATCCGTCACCAAGACCACGAGGAAGAATGGCAATCGGTTCGAGGTCGTCTTCGACTCGACCAAGGTGGTGGACGTGCCTCTCGCTATCGAGTTGACAGTGTCGGACATGTGTGACCCCCTCCAGCCATCGTCAGCCGCACAAGAGGCGCTCACATCGAGGAGTATGGATAGCAAGGTCGTATTCCACTATACTGTCGGAGCGGGGGAGTCGGCGACGGCCCTCACCGTCGTAAGCAGCAGCATTTCGCTCGCGGGGGGCACTGCGTCTATCCTGCGTCAGTCTGTAACGCCCTCGATTGCAGCGAGTGTCGCCTTGCCACTATCCACAGCCCCGCAGAATCCGGCTCAGACGAAGACGCTGAAGGTTGATGGAACTCCAGCGGCTATCACCGCTATCGTGTCGGACTCAGCCCCAGACACGTACGGCGTTGGCTTTCCATCGGTCGCGAGTCCGAGTACCGTGGCGCCAGGTGAGATCCTCTTCCACCTCGTGTTCTCCCGTCCTGTATCGGTGGTTGGTTCCCCCACTGTGGAGTTAGCGACGGGTTCCTTGCGTCCAAGTGGGGAGTCGATCCCCAACCGGTTCGCCAAGTTCGTGAACCAGCCGCAGCCCAACCAGGTCGCGTTCCTGTACCACATCCAGGAGAACGACTTCAGCGCCAACCTCGCCTTCCCGAACGTCAATGTCCTCAACGGCGCCAGTATTTACTGCGTGACGTCCACGATGTCCGTTCGAGCGACGCTGACGCTCCCGAGACTAACGATCGCGAGTGTCAACTCGGTGATTAAAATTGACGCGTACTCGGTCCCTGCGACGGTGAAGCTAGCGTCGCCCCGCGAGGACGGAGTGTACGGAGCTGGAGAGCTCATCGAGATCCAAGTGACGTTCTCCAAGCCGGTGGTGCTGCTTTCCGGACTAAACCGGAATCAGGATTGGCACGCGCGATACCCCGTCGAGCTGGAGTTCCAGAACAAAATCTTCATGATGTGGACGGAGCGCGACGACATGCACAATCCAACTAAGAGCTGCTTGTATCTACGAGTATTCTCCAGCGCTACGCTGGATGTGGTGACTACGACGTCCGTTTCTGCTATCAACCGCGTGCCGAACACGTTCATCGAGAAGGTTGCCATGACGGTGTGGAAGGACGCTCTGTACGCTGCGTGGGATGAAGGGGGCTTGATCTACTGCGCAGTGTACGAAGGCCTCACGTCGACGCTTCCGTGGACTTTGATTCCCAACATGGGGGCCAACAAGAACTTGGCCATGGCTGCGAGTGACCCGGTGCTGGTCGTGTACAACCTCGAGCTGGTTATGATCTGGCGAGAGAAGTCCCTCCCGGCAGGCAGCAGCTCCTTAGTCGGTCAGATCCGAGTGGCAGTTCGAAACGATGACAACGATGCTCCGTTGTGGATTTTCCACGACGGTAACCAGCCTGACACGGGGCTTAATAAGGACCCGCTCAAGGACGCGGATGACCCGGTGTCGGTGGTTTATCGAGGGAGGATGTACGTGTCTTGGTCCGAGATGAATGACGCGGGTGCGTATGAAATTGTGATCGCTAGACGCAACATCCAGACGAGGGATTATTCCACGTGGACGTACCTGGACGCGCTCCCGTCCACTCGCCCAGCTTATAGCTTTTTATCTGCATACAGTCCTCAGTTCGCTGTTCGACGCAGGGGCATTGAAGACATGGCTTTGCTCATCTCGTGGTACCGCGACACTGTAACCAGCAACGTCTCGGAAGTGATCACCGGTCAAGTGCTCGACCTGGACTGGGAGGCTTCGGTGACGGGGAGTATCCCTCAAACCATCAGCGCTGCGGAGGCGAACACGACGGTCGATGACGTGAACCCCAACACCGTTAAGCAACAGTTTGTGACGTGTGGAGATAACGTTTATTCGTCGTGGCTAGACCTGGAGGGCAGCGACTCATCCGCTGCTTACGTCGTGAAGCTCGCTGCACTTCCGATCGGCGCTGACGTGTACACCGGGTGGACTCCTGCGGCAAACCAGAGCAACTTAAACCACAACCCGAAGCGCGATGCCATCGACTCGTCGTTGCTGTGCTCCACTGCTTCGGACGGCACGCGTCGTGCTGGAATTGTGTGGACGGAGTACGACGGGTATTCTATCAAGCTCCGGTTTCGTCACTATTTAGCAGTACCGAGAACGCCTGGAACGAATTCAACGACGTACGGCGAGAGCATAGCAGGAGCCCCAATACTTATGCTGGCGACGCAATCGAACCCTCTGGGATATGCTGCGTGTATCGACAAGAGCGGGTTCACCACCACGATATTGTCCTTCACGTACATAGTTCAGCCGGGGGAGTCTTCTCCACAGCTGGAAATCCTAGGGAATGACGCGTTAAAGCTCAATGGGGCCGTGATCCGCGACGTATACGGGCAGGATCCAGACTTTACGTTGTTCCCGGACGCTGCGAACCTGCGAAGCTTGAGCTACAACAACAAACTGGTGATCGACACGACGCCGCCGACTGTGTTGAGTGTGACGTCCAAAACCCCGTCGGGAGAGTACGGTGTCGGGCAACTTCTGGAGTTTTTGGTCACTTTCTCACACCCTGTGGCGGTTATCGAAGGCGACGCTGCAAGTCCCCCCACGCTCTCGCTGCGTACGGATGAGCTCCATTTATTGACGAGCTCGCAGGGCGTTGCTACCTATGCAGGAGGCTCTGGCTCGGAAATTTTGGTGTTTGAGTACGTTTCAGGCCCGCAAGATTACTGCGAAGGCCTCGACTATATGAATACAGCATCACTCGCCCTCAATGGCAGCACTTGGGCGATCAAGCGGAACGCTACACGCCCAGTGACAGACGCTATACTCACTCTACCACCTCCAAAGTCGGCCAATTCATTGAGTGGGGGCGCCACAATCGCGATCAAACCAACGCAACCGAGCGTCACCAGCGTGACTTCTTCCACGCCTGATGGGACGTACTACCCGGGCGACTCGGTTCTAGTCGACGTCATGTTTTCGTTACCTGTCGTCGTGTTTGGATTCCCTGTTCTACTGCTAGAGACGGGTGGAGATTCGCCCACTCGAGCTCCACTCGCATCCGGCAACGGCACCGCCAAGCTCACGTTCAAGTACTATATTCAAATCGGAGACACTAGCGCCCGGTTGGACGTGCTAGACGACCGTGTTGGAGACGACCAGGCGTACTTTGTCATGTCGTTACAGCTGGCCGGGTACTCGGAAATTATGCGAGCGTCCACGAACCCAGGTACTACTGCAGTGACAGCATTACCGGCCCCTGGGTTAGTGGGATCGCTGTCTGCCACCAAAAACATCGTGATAGACTCGACAGTTCCTGCCGTTGTGGACATTCGCTCGCCTGCTGTGGACGGAACCTACGATATTGGCGAACAGATCGACGTATTACTCGTATTTTCTCGAAAGGTGGTGGTGATTGGGACCCCTGAGCTTGTATTGAATGTTCCTTCGGAGTACGCGCGTACGGCTGTGTATTCTGATGGCTCGGGGACGAACATCCTTCGGTTCTCGTACTTCCCGAAGGAAGGCGACAACTCCCGCAACGCTCCGTTGGATATTCTGGACGAGCACTCGCTAATCCTCCGACCGCTTCTCGCTGGAATGGAATTTCTGCAGAACCCCGCGCAAATAATCTGTCAATCATCCAAACCGATTTTACCAGCAAATCTCGAGCTGCCGGTGCCTGGAGTTGCAGTGCGAGCTGATGCTGTGCTGAGTCTTGTGGGGAACAACCGGAAAATCTTCGTCCGAACGGATGGTTTTCGCGTAAAATCCCTTGAGGCGGATGTTCCGAGTGGCGAGTATTCTGTGGGCCAACGAATCGTCATTTCAGTGTTGTTCAGCGGTTCTACCGTCGTACAAGGACCCCCTCGCCTCAAGCTAAATGCAAACACAGCCACGTACGCGACGTACGTCGAAGGAACTGGGACATCGCGGCTGCAATTCGAGTATATTGTGGCGACAGGGGATAGTTACTCGGTACTTGAGGCTGCGTCTCGTACGGCGCTGGAACTTAATGGTGGTGTGATCTCAGATAGTGAGGGGATATACGTGCCTTTACGCCTCGCAGCGCCATCCAAACCTGGCAGTTTATCGGCCAAGTATCAGATCCAGATCACTTCAACTCCACCGACTGTGAAGCGGGTCTACTGCAAGGATAGTGATGGTACTTATGGTGTCGGGGATACGCTACATTTCGCTGTGGAGTTCTCTCGGAAGGTTGTACTCGGCAGCCCTCAGGTGGGGCCTCTGCCCTCTCTATCGCTTCATTTCGATGGAGGCTCACGGGCGGCTACGTACGTTTCCGGCGACAAAACGAGTACTATTGCGTTCACTCTTCTCATAGCGAACGGAGATTCGTCATCGCGACTGGAATATGCCGGTCAAAATGCTTTAACCGGCACCATCTTCGCGCTGTCCACTACCCCTACAACCGCAGTCAACCTGGCACTGCCAATTCCCGGTCAAGATGGAAGTTTGTCGGCTTCTTCTGCCATTGGAGTGACGTCAACTCCCCCATCAGTTGTAGACGTTCACGCTGAGACTCGCGACGGGACCTACGGCCTCTCCGACAAGATCCAGCTGCACGTGCGCTTCTCTTTTCCCGTTTTTGTCAGCGCTGCGGCTGCAGCCTCCTGTGCCCTGACACTTTTTGTGGGGGACGTCGAGCTCCGAAAAGCGTCCTACATCGGTGGGTCTACCACGACTCAGTTGAGTTTTACGTACATTGTGGGGCCCGGAGATCACTCCGCGCGACTGGATTACGCAGCGGCAACTAGCCTTCAGTGTTTAATCCTCCAGTCGACTGCAGTGCCAACGCTCCAAGCTTCAAACACGCTCCCATTGCCCGGATCAAAGGGCAGTCTCGGGTTTTCGTCTGCTCTGAGAATTGACGCGGCGTCGCCACGGGTTACGTCTGTTTCGTCTGGACTTACGAACGGCGTCTACGGCGCCGGACAGCTCATCGACGTCCTCGTCACCTTTTCAGAAGCTGTACTCGTTCCAAACGGGGCTGCTCCTAGATTGAGACTCGCGGTGGCGTCCAATACCCCCGTGAATGCTCTACTCTCCAGTACAGCCGAGCCGTTCGCTACGTACACTGGCGGGTCTGGAACTAGTGTGCTGAAATTCACGTACACAGCTCGGGAGGGTGACATGGCGTTGCCGTTGGAATACGCTGGTGTCGACGCGCTCTCAATGTCGTCTCCTCGACTGCAATTGACTGCAGCGGCGAATGAATTAAGGCAATACCGCTTTGCGTCGCTGAGGTTGCCAGTTCCAGGGGCCACTGGGAGTTTGAGCAACAACCGGGACATCCACATCGATACACTGGAACCTCCACGCGTTTTAAGTGTGGGGTCACCAATGACCGATGGAGTTTACACTGCAGGAGACACGATCACCATCTCTGTGACGTTCTCAGCCCCCGTGACTGTAGCGGGCCCAAAGCCTACGCTGCTGCTTGTCACGGGCAATCCCGCTACGGACGATTCTGGGAAGAAAGCTGTCTACGTGTCTGGATCTGGCACTGCCGTTCTGTTGTTCGAGTACCAGGCTCAGACTGGAGATCACGTCGACCGACTGGAATACAAGCCGTGTCCACTGGCTGAACGAATCACCTCAGTGTTGAAGAAGTGGGATAAACTCGTCATTTGCTCGAGCTCAGCGAACGCGTTACAGTTGGGAGACATTGGTGGTAGCATCAAGCGCTCTTCGACTGTTCCCATGACGGACGCTGTATTGGACCTCCCGGAGGTGAACGACTGGGCAGAGGTTCGCTTCGACACGACGAGTGACGACGTTATCTACGTCCCCCAAGTCGAACCGACTACGGGTATCGCGAAAGAGGAGTTAACGTTGATCCCACCACTCGTGAACGAGTTCAGTATCTCTCAGCAACGAGTGGCGATCAACATCTACAGCAACGGAATCCCGGACCACTCAACCACGCTGCGTGATCGCGTCAAGGAACAAAAGTACTTCATCGAGCTCCAGCGGTTCCCGACACTGCAGAGTCAACCATTGAATCTATCGCACGTACCTGACGCGTTCAGCGGGATCTTCCTCAACGGGATACTGTTCAAGCACAGCAACAACAGCGTACAAGCCACAGACGACTGCGGTGGAGCAATCGACCCTGATGGCTACTACTTCTACGTCGACCTCCCTACGTGCTACCTTGCAGCAGCAAACGAGCCACGTCAACCAGCTCCAGGATCTACCACTCGACCTCCATCCGTGGTCGTCGGGTATGCACTGGATGGGTTCCCTATCTACAGCTACTACGATGAGAACGGGGAGCTACCAAGTGACTTGGACGAATGCAACGGACGCTTCCGGCAGAATGGACAGTATGCTTACCACCTGCTGCCGCCGGAGACCTCGTCCTCGCCGTTCATGCCTTGCCTAAAGGGAATTGACGCGACATCTGCATTATCCGCGCTCTCTGTCTTCCGCTACCCAGCAGATATCTCGGCCGTGGAGGGTTTGTCCCTGTCCGACTTGATCAAGTTCGACAGCTTCGTTATCGACGAGAACCCTGCCCCACTTCACGCCGAAGCGTGGCTCAACCCCGAGGGAATGTCCGTAGTGTACACGTCAACCACTGTGATCGTCCGGAGTACGGGCGTCCCTCCCGCTAGCAGCAGCTTTGGGCCCTTCCCGAATGCGTACAACCGCTACAGCGTCTTCGAGCAGGACTATGTCTTCCAGTTCCCGCGAAACCCGGTGGTGAGTCCCACGACGACGTCGCTCCCAGTCGATACGCCAATTGGCGTAATGGTGAACGGTGTGCCGTTCTACTCCGCCACCTCCGCCATCTACGGAGGCAGTGTGCTCAACAGCAAGAACCCAGCCTACGTGTTGCTGGACAAATGCAACGGACTCGTGGATGCCGGTGGCGACTACAGATACTACGCGTCTCCAGACTGTCTGCTCCAGGAGCTTGGCGATACGGTCGGTCAACCCTCGCCTTTGGTGGGCTTTGCGTTCGATGGGTTCCCTCTCTATGGGCCGTACGCCGAGAACGGCCAAGCACCCACTGATCTCGACGCCTGCAATGGACGAGTAGGAGACGACGGCACCTATCGATACCACGTGACAATGGGCGCGCCCTACTTGCTCGGGTGTTTCCGCGGCATTCCTTCGATCGACCAGACCAGTCGTGACGCGGCGACGGACTTGTACCGAAGTCTGAGCTACGCGCACGCGCTGCGTCTCAATACGGACCGTCCTCACGTAGCGCACGTGTACACTAACAAACGCCCTGGCAAGTACGTGGCTGGAGAGAGCGTCGATGTGGTCGTGGAGTGGTCGACACCTGTGAAGGTGGACACGGCGGGCGGAGTGCCGTCTCTCTTGATCCAGAACTCAACGCGAGCAGCCACGTACGATGCAACTCGTAGCACAGCGACGCAGTCTGTGTTCCTCTTCACAGTTAGAGGGGACGACGCCATGATCGACGAGTTCTCGTACAATTCCGACGTCGCCATCAAGTTGAACGGAGGGCGGATCACGCGGCTCGCTAAGGCTCCCGTGCTGGACGCGGACTTGGGCCTCGTACCGGCAGACCTGGACGACGCCGAATTAATCCGTACCAGGACGGCAGGGCTCATATCAAAGTTCCAACTCGTGCGTGAGTTGCGCGTGGAGCTCCGCGGGTTATATCACCCCAGGGCGCAAGACCTACGAGCTCGCATCTTCCACGGCTACCGCGAGAGCACCATCTTCGATGGCTGCTGCGCAACGCGCGACGCCTTTGGCATTCCTGACGTCCCGGACGTGCTGACCAACCGCGCGCAGGTCGCTTCAGAGCCGCGTAACCCGACGAGCGGCGTTGGGTGGGACTACAGCTTCCGAGACTTCGATGGCGTCAAGAACTTGGCGCTGGATGGAGGCGCGACGGCGCTGCAGAGCTCGATAAGCGGCACGTGCGGACCCATGAACGCCATCGACGGTAAGATACGCAACGTAGTGGTGTCCACGCAAACGGTAGCGCGGACGCTCCCTGCGAATGAAGCGAACGAGTCTGCGTGGTGGGAGCTGCGCCTTGTCGACCTCTCCACCATCGGAACAGTTCGTATCTGGTTGGCGAACGATGACCCCAGTGTCCTTGAGGTCACGTTCCCGTTCTGGGTCATGCTCTTCGACGGCCCCGCCGTGATGGACGTCGAGAGCTTCGCGGACGCGTACGCGCGTGCCATTTTCCTGTACCGCGTAGAATCGAGGCAAGCGAACCACAGCGTCATTTCGGTCGTCCCTCCTCTCGGTACCAAGGCGCAGTACGTGCGAATCGTAGCAGAGAAGTCGCGCGGGGTCATATCGCTCGCTGAAGTCGAAGTGTTTGCAGAGCAGAACTACGTGCTGTCGCAGTACGCCGGCGGCACCCCAGTACGCACCGCGTACCATCCAGGAGGCAAGACGTGGTCGCCTGAGGAGCCTTTCCGGTACGCGTTTGGTGCGATGCCCAGCGAAGGCGCTTGGATTCTTGCCATCGAGGATAAGGCGGTTAACGGGAGCAACCTGCCGTTGCCGAGGTCGAACGCTACAGCAGGAGGCATCTCAGACTGGGTGATCGACATCACCAACCAAGCGGGAGAAACCGTGTCCTACTACATGGACTTCCAGGCGCAAGTGCACGCCCTCCCGAGGCACGGGACGCTGTATGTGTCGCTGGATGAGACCGAGCGTGACCACCTTGACATCGACGGCAATGGCATATTGGATTCCATGGAGGCCGACGCCTACCTCCGACGGTACTCGCCGAACAACTACATTGATCTCCCCACAAACAATCGAGAGCGGGAGCTGAAAGAATTCCTGCTGAGTTACGAGGAATACGGAGGCGTGCAAGTGCTGCGCGACCCCAGCGAGCGGCAACTGCGGCTTCCGTCATTGGTGTGTGACGCTGCGTGCCTCGCTGCTATCAAGATGGACTCGTACTTCTATGTGGGGCTCGAAGGGGACAAGGCGATGAAGCTGCTGCGTGTAGTGGGCGATCGGGTGGTCAAGTATGTTCCAGATACTGGGTTCCGCGGAGTGGACGCCTTCACGTTCTCCGTGGCCGTCACGGGGCAGGAGTCCCGCGTCTTCGGAACAATTCGACTCACGGTGAAGGAATGCGAAGACCCCGAGTGCCGCATGTCCAGCTTTCTGCTGCATCGGAGCACGAGATGACAATCCTATCCTCAGAAATCAATATCCTATCCGTTTAAAAACAAGTGTTCGTGAAATTCACGGGGCTGTCATGCTGAACCGTGCAATCTGGCAACCCAGCGAACACCCCCAGCATCCGTTGTGGACATGTACATGTACATACATGTGGTTGTGAATAACACACACGGTCGATTCGGTGGACAAGTCGCTGGTTACTTGGTCTCATCATTAGACTCTGGGGCAGGGCTATTCACTGAAATACATATACACAATTGGCAGGTCAATTCGTTGTCTCGAAAGGCTTCGTGAGGTCGTTGCATCTTCGACTGATCATGCATTTGCTCCTTCCATAGCAACTTCTTAACGAGATGCGCGCCTCGCAGTTTGGGCCGCAGGCTGCGATGTCAAGAGTCGATTTGAACGTCGTGAGTAACGAGCCGAGCACATCCAACGTGGAAAAGAGGCTTGTGGCGATTAACAAGCTGTTAATACATTTCTGTAGGCGTGTTCAAGGTGTGAGCTCCCAGACATCTGCGCTGTCCGAACGGACTCGACGTGTGATCTGTTCCCAGTTCTGCAGCGGGCGGCGGGCTAGCCAAACTTCGCGAGCGACGTGCGTGTACATTGCACGATCTCATTCTACAATTTACCGCCTGCCCAAGCAACCTACAGCAGCCTACTGTATCCATGAAGATCTACCACATCATCGCCCTTGCTGCGGCTGTTGTCGCGTCGACTGCCGCCCCTACCAACGCTGAATATGGCGTGATGACCCAAGGCCAGAACCCCCTTGTGAACCGACGACTGGGGGCTGGCAGTCTCCGCGGCTCGACCAAGCAGGAAGAGCAGCAGCTGCAGAACTCGGACAGCTTCAGCCAGAGCGACGAGTCTGATCAGTCGGACGAGGACGACGACTCGGAGAGTGGCAGCGGCAACGATGACGGCGACGACGCTAAGCAAGAAGACGACAAGGAAGACAAGGAAGTTGCCAAGAAGGGCGAGAAAGAGAAGAAGGAAGATGAGAAAGAAAAGAATGGCGGTCACGAGGACAAGGGTGGCAAGAAGAAGGATGGAGAGGACAATGGGGACGATGAGGACAAGGATGGTAAAAAGAAGAAGGACAAGGAGGAGGAGGAGGGGGATGATGAGAAGGATGACAAGAAAGAAAAAGATGACAAAGAAGAGAAGGATGGCGAGAAGGACGACAAGAAGAAGAAGGATGGCAAGGAAGACAAGGATGACGAGAAGGAGAAGGATGACAAGAAATACACCGATGACAAGAAGGAGAAAAGTGAGAAAAGTGAGAAAAAGGAGAAGGGTGACAAGAAGGAGAATGAAGACGAGGAAGAGAAGGAAGGCAAGGGAAAGAAGCATAGTGAGAAAGAGAACGATGACGATAAGGAGAAGGATGATAAGAAGGAGAAGGAAGACGAGAAAGAGAACGATGACAAGAAGGATGTCAAGCAAGACAAAGATGAAAAGGACGGACATGAGAAGAAGGAGAAGGACGGACACGAAAAGAAGGAAAAGGACGGACATGAGAAGAAGGAGAAGGAGGACAAGGGTGGGGAGAGTGCCGACGGCAACGACAAGGGTGACGACAATGACGAAGAGAAGAAGAATGAAAAAGAGAACAACGAAGATGGTTCAAAGGATGAAAAGGAGGGGAATGACGACGAGAAGGATCACAAGGGTGGAGAAGACCAAAAGAACGAGAGCGATGAAAAGGAGAAGGGCGACAACGAAGAGAAGGGGGGCGAGAGCCAAGAGGGCGACAAGCATGCTGGCAAGAAGAGCGAACACGAGGCGGATGACGAAAAGAAGAACGACGAGCAGAGCCAGGAGCAGGCCCAGCAGGAGCAGTCATGAGTGTAGTGACTTCGTGAGTCTCTTCTTGGTGTGTAATGCGTTTAGATCAACAATTCAACGTGAACAGTTAAAGAGATTCCTCTTGTGTCTCTGTCTGCGGTTTACACAAACACATAGAGCACAGCTTTTAGCACGAAATGGCGCTTCACATTAACTGGGGGCAACCCTCAAGGTTGAAAACTCAAAGATCTAAGACAACGCTACTGAAAGAAGATGGGGATCGAGTCCCGCCACGGTTCAGGCAGTTTGGGTGCTAGGGGTACGGTGGGCCCTGCCTGCTTGCCTGAACGGGCTCGAGTTACTGGCGAAGATTCTGCGCGGCCGAGCTGAGGGTGGTGGAAGTCGACGCGCCCGCTTTCGTCGCAGGGTCAGCGGTGGCAGCAGCGGACACGCCCGTCTTGATCGTCGATGGGTCCGCGGTGCCCGAAGTTTGCGCCGTCTGAGAAGTGGTCGAGTCTGCAGCGCTGGAAGTCGGCGTCGCCTGGGTTGAGGCGGTCGAAGTTGCAGTTGAAGTCACCGCGCCGCTCGCTGTGGCCGACGTACCAGTCGCAGCTGATGGGGTGCTGCTCGTGGTTGTCACGCTGTTGGACGCACCAGTCGCCGAGGTGGACGCTTGAGTGCCTGAAGTGGTGGAGACTCCGTTCGATGATGGAGGACACGGAGTCGCAGCGCCGGTGGACGTCGCTCCGCCTGAGACGGAGGTGCCCGTGCTCAGGCCACCACTAGCGAGTCCGCCGCTCAAACCGCTCGTCAACCCACTGGACACGATCGAAGACGTGTCGTCATCGCACGGAGCGTCCGCGGTGGTGGCTAAGCCGTTGCTCGTGAGGCCGCTAGCCAACCCGCTGAATAGGCCACCAGAGAGGATCGAGGACGTGTCTTCATCGCACGGCGTATCCACCGTGCCACCGAGCAAGGTCGTGCTCGTGTCGGTCGAATCGCAGCCGTTGCCCGTGAGCAACTCGGTGAGGCAGGCGTCCGAGGACGGGAGGAGGATACCGGCACAGGCGACGGCTAAGACGAGCTGGACGATGAAGCGAGCGAGCATCTTGGTACTTGTTTGGGAAGCGTGCAGCTTTTGTTGTGGGTTGCAGGAGACAAATTGCAAAGTGGACAAGTACAGCAACAAGTCCTCGCCTCCGCTGATGCTCGATCTTCGTGTGCTCAATGCAAAGACAGCAAGCTTCATACCTTTCACGAATCGAGGAAGACGTGCGTGTAAGATCTCCTACGACTAGCGCTAAAGTGATGCTCTTGTGAGCCGGAGTCGACGTGTGTGATGACCACCCCATTCGTTACCAATCGGCGTACTTCCTACGCGGATGGACTACTGCGCTGCCTCTAAATGAACACCAGCATCAGTGCAATGAACCGAGAACCAAGTTCTCGTTTTCCTTCAATGGATGCTTATACTATCACATGGGCGTTGACGAAAAGGACCACATACGTGAATATTTGCGCTTGGCTTCTCCTCTACGGACTTTGTTGTTACCAGGCACAACGTTTTGAGTCTCAAAAGTTAGTGTGCTGCTGTCTGAACCGCGTCGAGGCAGGTGAATTCAAACCCCTCCTTTGCTACGATAAACGCATTTTACACCGCCTTGTAAGGTTCCAGCTTGTATCTGGTTTCGCGTGGCGTCGGCACCGGGGTGAAGTGTCTTGGGGGGGGGGGGTCCTCAGACAGAATTTCAGCGGATATGTACGTTTTGGCGGATTACAAAATGGCAGGACTATTGACGTTAGTCCTGCTTCAACCAGGATCCGGCGAGATCTAGAGTTGGCACTCTCATCCGCGGACTAAGGATGATATAGTGTAGAGCAAGCTTCGCCAGGCGAAACAGGAGGTTAGATATTAATCGGGTCGTCTGCGGGTCTGGTAAGGCCGAGGGTCGGGCTTGTATATTTCGCTGGTCTTTCTCTGGTCAGTCTGATCAGTAGCCCGGCCCGTAAAATATTCATAAAATACTGCGCATAATACAATGCGGTAAAGGACCACAGCGAGTGGCTGTCATCTTGCAAGACTTCTCTGGCCCACTTAAGAAACAACATTCGGCATTAACCTCAATTTGATGTGGACCACATGTCACATATGATTGGGTATAATCAACTGTTTCAGCTTACTATTGGCCAAAATAAATGGGTCCGCGCATGTCGAGATAATCGCGTAGAAAAACCTCAAAACTGTAGCCCTTCTAACTCGTCTCCAACAGGCGCTACAACATCGACAACCAAACATAAGGGTAAAGCAGTCACTCGCGATCACGGTGATATTTTATTTTCTAATATCGCTAATTTTTGACGGCACCTCGCTAAAAAACCTAATGTTGCCTAAAACGGACTTCAGATAAAAGGCTGTTTCTCTTTTCTTTCTGCTGCTAGATTTTTTTAAATCATAGTGTGAAACGGAGCAAATGCGCAGCTTTCGGTTGAGGTATTGCGAGTCGCCAAACGATTTTTTTGTAAATAGTTATGTCCAGAAAACCGAAGTGTTGTTTCTTATGTGGGCCAGAGAAGTATAGCAAATTCACCTGAGGAGTTGGTTGTATGTAAAATTAAGAACTGAATAGATTGATCGAGTATTAGTAGGACACTCGCCCGTTGGCTCTCGCCTGCGGACTTAGCGACGGCACTTCGGGGGGCCCGCCCCTCTCTCGCTTTGCTCGGGGAGCGCCGCTCCGCCTGCCCCACCCCCTCGTGCCTTACGCTAAGTCCTCGGCTCGGCAGGCGCGGTGTCTAGGGAAAAAAGTATCAGGTTGCAGCGCTCGCCTTCGCTCGCTTGCGCAGACACGCCCCAGCCTGATCGGCGGGTGTTCGTGACCGGTGAACGCATTGAGTGAGCCTCGCGGTCGCATTCGCTCGCCCTCGGCCGTATTCCTCTAAACGTGAGGCATCTGCCTGGGTTGGCTGCATCCACGGTAGATAGTGGATACGCTACAGTTTATCTACTGCTAGATCAATGTAGTAAGTCGCCAAGGCTGACTAATCGATATTTCCTTGGTCGGGCATGAAAGGAATAATAACTTCGCTGTAAGATATTCACGGATCTGGATATGGGTCACACTGACCCTAGGCCTTACTAGACCCGCAGTAATAATCTACCGAATCAGGAAGCGTAGCAGGATACAGCACAGTATCATACATTCTGAAGCACACGAGCCGATCGCCGCCATCGACGTCGTTGGTGCCGTGCTCGTCTTGCTAGCGTGCCCAGCGTCGGGTTCATGATCAGCATGGAGAAGAACTGATAGTAGTCGTAGCCGCAGCCGATTTGCTCTGGATGGACACAGTAAAGCTGGACATGCGGCCCTGTATCCTACGAGGACAACCGCAGATCTAAGCGAAAGAATGAGTTGGTCATCAACTTGCTCGCTCGGAATAAGGCGAGCAAGCGGACAATTAACTTAAGACCAGACTCGTGTCTGGTTCGACTCGCACACGCCCAATTAACACCCTATCTATTGCTTCGCAAGAGGAACAGGACGAGGGGGAGGAGGAAAAGGATGAAGAAGAACAAAGCAAGAATAAAGGCTGGATAGTAGTTGAGTTTCACAGAATCGTGCTCAATGATTTTTGGGGTGCTTGCCCATTGCGAATTTGTAGTGCTTGATGAAAGACAGGCCGTTAGTCTGTTGTGAAACTAGGTCGTCTTCGACTTGGCTGGGAACACCAGTGGTATAAAACGCTGGTGATGGTACCGGTGCTAATTGCCATGATAAGGGAGAACTGTGGCCCGCGTGATTCAAGGGCGTGGCCCCGCAGGGGCCACGCCCATGAATATCGCGCGTGCCGCAGTTCACATTCTGAAGCTGATGCATGGGTCTGTTGACGTGCATTTCCTGCCTCCGTCTGCCTTGCTGAAAGTTGCCGTCGAACCTGCTCGGTCGACATCCTTCTGGCTGGTGTAGCACGAAGGTTGCGCCAGGTTACGCTTACGCGTCTAATTAATCCGTATTGAGCTGTCCACCCCCTCATTCTTCGGGTGTTCCCAGTATAAATCAACTCCTTACTCTGTTGACATACCAGCATGCTTTTATGCGAATTGTCGAGCGAGTAAGTAATTGCAGAAGGTTACTGCAGTAAGTACTACTAGTACCGTATTACGATTGTTGACGAGCCCTGTTCACGAGTCGCTAGCAAGATCGAGGCTCCTACGCCAAAGTAAGGACCAATTGATCTGTTAACGAGCCGACTTGACGATTGCTGGTCCTTTGGAGGTGTAGCTCAACGATATTCGCTTTACTCACGAAATGGCAACTTACCATTGCGTGAGTAAAGCGAAACAGCTTACTGTGATAAGTAAGTGTTCTATGCTGCAGAAACGTACTGCCTCGTGGTTGATCATGCACTTTGAAGTACAGGGGGGACGGGTCAGATCGAGCAAACCCACAGGCAAAGCAAGCGAGGTGACTTCTGCCGCGACAACGATGGGAAGCCTAGCCATTCAGTAAGTACAACGAGGAGAAGTCCAAGCCAAGTGCCTGAAAACACATTACCGCTATACAAAGGCAGATCTCGATAAGCTGTCGGTCTAATTCAGTGAAGGACGAGCTAACTTAAGAAGCGCAGTCCGACGTGTGCGGGCAGGCGTCACGGCGGGGGTGTCCGGCAAAGGAGGGGTGTTCTACACCGAAATCTGGGGCGACGTAGGAGCAGGAGTCATCTGGCTCTAATAGTCACTAGAGCCACTAGAGTCTAGTGGCTCCTCAGGCGTCGGGGTAGGCTCCTCCTGCGTCGGAATTTCTAGTCGGAGTCGGAGTCGGCGTCGGCACTCTCTAGTGCAGGCGCGGGCAAGTGCCAAGTAGCCACGTAGATATATATATATATATATATATGTATATATATGTATATATATATACATATTCATAATCTACTAGAAAAGTTCCGATAGCAGACCAATGCTTGCTCCTGTCCGCACCATTAGACTTGCAAGCGTTTCGTTTGCTTTGTCATTGAAATGAAAGTCTCTCATGTCAATGGTCAAGACTAGTGACAGAATTACCAGGACTTAACTGATACGCTGCTCGGTGTGAAATAGCGCTATAATAGCGGATGATGTCACCGATCGGGTGACATTCATTCGTACTCCACAAAGTTTACATTCAGTTTACGGCTAAGTTGCCGATGCCAAAAAAAATAATACTTAGCACGCATGGTACGTGTTGCTTTGAGCAAAAAGACGCAGCACTTCCTGTTGTGCGTTGTCCTTGTGAGCCTTCCTTAGCGGTCTAGACTACCAGGGAAGGCTCCACGGTGGAGTGGTGGAGTTCACCCTTGCTGTAACCGATCCTCAGTATAAATACTTGCGTCATGACGTGAAAGCGGTCGAACGTCACTGACAAAAAGGCTCAATCTGTTCGCTGTCCGTGCTCAAATGGTTTCGGTGTTACCGCATCGCGCACTAAGCGATCTCTCTGGTGGACAGACATGAAAGCACTCAACGAATTGACTTAAATCGTGGGCGTGTTAATCCTGCACGAAGAAGCAAACACCACATACTGATGAAGAGACCTACAGTACAGACAATCCTCTTTGGAGTGATATCCCGAATAGGGATACCCTCTGATTAGCACTAATAAAGGCTCTCCCGATGACCTATGGAATACAAATTCAAGTCAAAACATCCTCTAACCTCCGGATAGTATTTAGTGATACGAGATTAGGCTTTATCACTATCCAGAGACCATTAACTATGTAAATGTCCATTTCGTAAAGCATGCCGGGCAAAGTTCCACCACAACGTGGGTCGCTTGCGACCATGAATGGACTCAGCTCCTCTTGGTTTGCGCACATATGATTAAGTTTGACACGTTTGTGATTCTGGAACGTGTATTTATCATATCAGCATGGGTGCTAGACTAGATTTCGCATTGTAGCTGCCTGTGCAGTCCGCCCAGTTCCATTTGAATAGTGTCACGCTTCGTGCCATATAGTTGTAAATATTATAGCATCCAGCACAACAAATACTTTATCTAGTGCTTTAACCACGTATCGAGTGCAATACAAGCTCCCAAGTACGCATTATCACTACGCTGGTACCTTGAAACGATATTGTACCGTCATTGTGGTACAGATTTAGATAGTGATGCCTCTGGATTGTGATAAAAAGTGGTCTGAGGCTATCAGTACGGAGAGGATCGTCTGTAAAATACGTTCGTCGTGACTGGAATTCGTTGCATACGTTGCACACAAGACGTCGCGCAGACTCTGGCAGAGGGGGAGATCCATTTCTAGGATGTGACATCCTCCCTCTGCGCGATCCGGGATGTGTTAACGTGCCACGTCTTACTCGGGTCGTTCGCTCGAACACCTTTGATGGTTTACATGTACAGTACTGGGCATACTTCCTAGCGTGGCTTCGTCACGGCCTTGCCTGCTCCTCGCGAGAATTAGTGCAACGTGCAGCGCCGTACAATGTACGGCGTACATTCAAGGCGATACGAATCGTCTATTATTAATAATTCCACTGTGCTGAACACTGCCGTAACTTCACTTTTTTTGGCTGCTTATGTTTTGGTGTCCGTCATCGATGTGCCTACGCCATTACATGAACCACAACAAGTACAGTGACAAAGACTGACGAATCCTCGCAGCAAAAGTATTCATTTGGATCTCTCGTTGCCTCGAAATATCGTCCGAGCGGTTGCGAAGTTGTGTTGCAACGTGGCAAGGGGAGTGATGTCGAAGATAGGATTGCGCTGTTCGAACACACGCAAATAATGGCCTGCCGATCTTCGGTCGGCGATGCCCCGAGGGCCTCGGTCAAGCTGACAGAGGTGCTCATTCGCTCATTCCGCAATTTGCCGAGCCAAGCACACCGCACTCAACCCACCCACCTCCAACTCAAGCACCATGAAGCTCTCGTACATCATCACTTTCGCCGCTGTGGTCGTCGCCTCGACCACCGCCCCCGCCACCGCCGCCACGGGTCTCACGGCCAGCAACCTCGCTGAGAAGCTGCAGGTCGGCCGTCAGCTGGGCGCCGGCGGTGGCCTCCGCGGCGCGAGCCAGGAGGGCGACCAGTCCCAGAACCAGAACCAGAACAAGCCCTCCACCGGCAACACCAGCCAGGACGATGGCAAGCAGCAGGGCCAGGATGACGGTGACAAGAAGAAGGACGATGGCGATAAGAAGGAGAAGAAGGATGACGGCGACCACAAGCAGGAGGAGAAGAAGGACGACAAGAAGGACGACGGTGACAAGAAGGACAACAAGGCTGACAAGGAGAAGAAGCAGCAGGAGAAGAAGGAGAAACAGGAGAAGAAGGAGCAGCAGAAGAAGGAGAAGGAGGACAAGAAGAAGAGCGACAACAAGGACAAGGACTGCTTCAAAGCATCGGCCGAGTACCTTGTTGGCTGTCGGAGTGTCTCCATTCATCGGCGGCCGGTTGCCCGAGGTTTGCTCGGTCATTTGAGTCGTCAGCACCGGCGATCGTGAGTTGTCGGCGCGGTCTTCAGACTCTTCCATGTCATCATACGCTGGCTCAGGGCCGTCCACATCATCCAGTTCGTCCGCGAGGTTGCGCGTGATGGGAGGCGCGTCGTCTTCCAACTCGCTCGCGAGACTGCGCGCCAGGGAGCGCGAGCCCCGCTGCGCCCCGCGGACATCACTGCATCTTTCGGAGTCTCGGGTGTCACCACCGCTGGCACAGGCGCCTTCTCCTCTATTCTTCATCTACCTCTTCATCTTTGGCGTCGGGTACAGTCATCGGCTCGTCGAAGCTGACGTTGCGCTCAGCTATCGGGTCAGGCTGCGGTGTGATCAAGACCGCCGTCGAGTCGTCACCGCGCGTTCCGCCGGACTTCATCGGAGTTGCTGGTACCGCGGATTGAGATCCTGTCGCCATCTTCTTCTTCTTCTTCTTTTTCTTCTTCTTCTTGGTTGTTGCTCGTAAAGTCAGTTGACCTGCTGTAACACGAGACACAGAAGTCACACCAATCCCGGGTCGCGGCACCAGTTGTCGTGTAGGAACACGCACTAAATTATATAATAGCACACTTTCCCCACCAACAACACCCACCAAGTCCCGATGACTCAATGGGCTTGTTAGGGTTAGAACCTGAAGGCCCAGGAACTTTCCCTTGCACCGGGTTGATGTTTCCTCTGTGCACCGTGTTTCCGCTTAGTCAACTGACGGAAACCCAGCGTCACCAGCCACGAGCAAAGGCTGACACGCTCTCACACACAATATAAACCTCGCAGGCCCTCAGGAAGGAAGGGTCCCAGCCAGTCACGGCTTGATACGAGGGTGCCGGAGCTATACTCCGACGGGAAGGATAAATGGAGTGCGCTCTCGCTCCTCCACTACACGGCGATGACTCGCCCTTCGTATACACGGCCACTTCTTCTCTTCTCTTGGCCTGACCACGGGTAAACGCACGCTACGATACTAGCAGGCGCGTCCACCGACAGTCATAATCCTACCAACAGGTTTATCCAATTGCTACGGGAACTCACCGATAGCCCGGACGTCTTCCTTGAGTGGTTGGGAGGAAAAGCTGTTCTGTTCTTGTCGCCCAAAGGGCTTATCTGTTCTATCTTCTCTTTCCTATGGTTCAATACAAATATCTAGTATAAACGCGTCCGTTTTGGATCTTCCCAAGTAACCACCGACCCTTCAGAGCCTCCTCGACGCCCCAAGAGGCCTCTCGATGACTCTATTGGACGATGAAGACTTGGAGCAGTCGCCGGGGCTCGAACGGTCGTCTTAAGTGCGGATCTCGGGTCAAAGTTCGCTGTAAGTTCGGATCGTACTTGAAGTCCTGGGTGTCGAACTTGGGTGTCGACGAGTCTTCGGCACCGGTCCAGAATGGCCAATCAGCATCCGCCGAACATTGCTGAACATGTCCCGACGACTCGGGTCGCCACTGAAGCTTGGTCGTCAGCTCGATTCTCGTTTACCGCCAAATCACTACACCACACCTGCCTCATTGTGAATTGTTAATTCAACTATCATTTCAGCAGCATGAAAAAAAATGCTTAAGTATCATAGCCCATGAAGACCGGGGTGCGTCGGGTTAGGACGTTAGTCCTAAGGCCTAATATGAGTCAAATTAGGTCCTCAAAAAAGTTAAGATTAGGACTTTCGCTTGTTTGACTTGATTAAAGTAAACTTGTACCACAAATTGTGCGATACGACGAAAACGTGGTACACTATAGTGAACTCAAGTTAACAGATATTTTTGTCCTGCGGAATGCCGTGTCCGATTGAGGTCAAGCATTCGTGCGGGGCAGCTAACACTTAATTCGCTCGCGCACAACCGAACGTGTGTTGGCGAATGAAACCATGACCTGCCAATTGATCAATAACAATGAGCTCCCCAAAGTCAGCAGTGCAAATACACTATATCTGGGTTTACACAGTATAGATCGGGGACTGAGACGATGAGGAGTCAGTAAGAACCACCAGCTTTGCTAAAGGGAGGAATTTAGAAGTGCTGTGGGGGCTTTTACGAAGGTCTGAGTATGAGATTATACTCAAGTAGCGGGGTTTCGCCCTTGTCAACCTTCAAGTGCACATGTAGCCATCGTATCCCGTTAGGACTTCTAAAAACTTCATATTAGGACTTTTGCCCGTCTAAGTACGAAAGTCCTAACCTGACGCACCCCGATCATGACTGTGCGTTGGGACCATTGAAACAGACATACTACTAATCGACCGCTCACAGCAATAACGACCCAGGATATTATTGTGGTTTTCAACTATTTTGCCGCCCGATTTGACGTGTTATCTCGGAGTCCGATTTATATAAAATGCACATGATCGGTTAGTCCAATTTAGCTATATCTGACCTGAGTTAGTAGCATAAGGCTCAAAGGGGAGGCATTCCAAGTTAGACATACCTCCCCACCTCTCATGACGCATTAGAACTGCAAGACATTGGGGACAATAGTACACTGTATATAGCCACTTCATAGCACTATGGCCATCTAAATCACCTGTGTGAACATCTACGGCCGCTACAACTTCGTGCCACGCCGATCTGAGAGGGCCCCAGACATGTTTTCGCGGCGGTCCCATTTGCCGGCAAAACGCGGCATTTCTGGCCCCTGCTTCGCAACTCGCAGCCCCCATACGCAAATCGGGCCAGATATACCTGCTAAATCGGAGCCCTCCAGCAAATCGGGCCCGATATATCGGATCTTGGACCACCCGATTTGCCAAAACGGATGAAAGCCACAATAATACTTATAAGCTTACTGGCATTATCCGATAGCACGATCCTGCACGATACCATCTGAGTATGTGAAGAAAAACTTTCTTGAAGTCACCTCGTCGAAGATCCAATGAAGGTAAACACGTTAAACAAAAAGCAAAGGCGATTTGGTACAGTACATCTATTAATAGGTATAAACATAGTGCGAAGGAGATTTTCATGCAGAGGAGAGGACTGAGTGTTGGAGTTGGATAGCGCGCATTTGCTCCCGATCAACCTCTGCAACCGCATCCCCTCAAACCGCCGCCTCACCACGACGAAACCGATCAACTAGGAATAGTTTAGGGTAACTCACTTACATGGCTGGAATGAAGTTTAGAAAAAGGAACTTGATAAACCGGTTTATCAACTTCGTCGGCGCGGGGTTTCACAGTTTGAAGGCGGTATATCGGTATTTGCTGTTCAAACCAATACTCTTGCAAAAACAGGAAGTGTAACGGATCGCAAACGGCTCAGCTTCGCTTCCTGGAGCTCCTATTGGCTCCTCGCGCAGATACCATTGGCTTCGGATAAAGCCGCACCCGTTCAGTAGGGTCCTGGAGGAAAGGTAAAGGCACGTACATGCAGCTTCCTCACTCTTGGCACCTTTTCCCGGCAGCGTCGTCTGCTCAGATTGAAAGGGACTTCGGCAACAGCGGGCAAATGGTGACTGCCCTGCGAGCTTCTACAAGCACGGCTAATAGCGACTTGGCTTGCTTCCTTCATCAAAACCGGTCATTTGTCGATGTGTGCCAGTCAAAGCTGAAAGCATCCGAAGTCGACGAACACATTCCAAGCAATGTCAAGATTAACCTGGAACCCGAGGTAGTGGAGCGAATGGAATGGAATCAACTGACACAAGCGTGCTTTACGACATCAAGCGCAAGCGCATTTGCTTCTGACAACAAGGAGGAGACGAAAGACTCAAGCTGGTAGTTTTAACGAGTAGGAGGCGAAAGACTCAAGCTGGTAGTTTAACTGCTTCATATATTCAAATATATTCACCTAGCATATTCGAAGTGGCTTTAGTAGTCAATTCCATGAGTTTGTCAAGTCCAGCATGTACAGGGATAAACATTACGAATACTGCAGCGCTTTTACCTTGGCTTGGTGTGATTTCTCCAGCGCACTTGCACGTTCGGCAGCGCGTAATGCTGTTTCGAGTGTCAGTTCGGCGCGGATTTGGTCTAGTCTCGATAGATTGGCCACGGCTTGCGGCTTCGAGGTTTGAGCTGCGGTTGGTTTACGCCTCACTTTACCTGCTCCAGCTCTAAGAACGCCTTTGGGGTGTAATGCTGGCTGATCGTTGCTGTAGGAAGTCTTGCGACCTTGTCGACCTGGGGAACTAGCTGTTTCATGATCCGATTTTGCCTCGTGCAGCGATTTCATTGCTGCTTCGATCGAGTTCCTGAATGAAGTCATCGCTTGATTCACCTCTGCCTTTATTCGGGAATACATAATATTCTCCATGTCTTGAAGAATACTCTGGTTCGAGACAACATCTTGCTGATTGTGGCCCTGTGTAGCCATCTCCGCACGAAGTTTCACAAATTTACGCTCCTGCTTGTGCTGCAGCTTGTTCAGTTTTGCGTCAAAACGCAGCTCCAACTCGCGAGCGCTATCAGCAACAAGTTTTTGAGCTCCACTGTCTAGCTTCTGTCTTTCAGCGCGCAACTGAGCAGAAATCAAATCAGCCACGCTGGAGTCACGCTGTTGAAGACGGTCATCGACATAGGCTTTCATTACCGCTGTCGCTTTATTATTCACCGCTGTACTGCACGACTCCATCGCTGTCTGAAAGAAGTGCTGCGTCCACGACTTCGTGCCCTCCACTTTGCACTCCAGGTCACTCATATGCGCCCGCATCTCGGTTCGTATCCTCTCTTCTGCAACCTCGACAGACTTACTACACTGTCTCGCCTGCACAGCTAATTGGCGCTCGACTTCTGCAACGTAATGTTCTCTCTCTGCACGAAGGTGAGCTTGAATATCGTTCTGCAGGCTGCGTGTCTGAACTTGAAGCTCTTCATTAAGTCGGCTGTGTGATGCTTGAATACCTTCTACCATCTGCTCATTCGGCGCTCGCTTTCTTGGCGGGTCTGGCTGACGTGCTCGTGTGTGTAGTTCAGTAGTTGCTGCGTCCGCATATCGAGCACCAGAGTTTGTTCTTCCGTCCTGCGTCTGGCCTCCTGCAGCTGAAGCTCCATGGCTTGACGCTCGATGCTTCCGTCCACCAGCACCAGCTCTTCTTGTACGGATAGGTGTTTCTGCTGATCCTTGATGGAAATGCTTCGGTTGCGCCTCACCACAGCACCATTTAAGCCAGCAGCGTGTGGTGGGTTTCCGCTTTGCAGAGCTTGATCATCGTCGTGGAGCTCACTTGTGTACGATACAAGAGGCGCGTATGAGTGCTGCATACTGCCTCGACTGGTGAGCAAGATGCAATGGCGTTCACGGTGCAGGGAAAGATATGTGCTCTGGTAAGGCCGCGCGCTTAACCGAGAAGTGCCCGACGTCTCACATCAAGGCTATCCAGCCAATGGGAGAAGACTCGTCGTTTCGTTCTCTCGAATAAGTTAAACCTTCGTTCGCTTCCTCCCGCTTAAGTTTTCATGCGTTTGAACCTTAAAACCTCAGGAACTGCACCGCAGTTCCTGATAAGTCTTCATACCAGCCATGCTCACTTAGACGTCAAAGTGCCAGGCTCCGAAATAAGTGCCTAAATGTACGCCACCAGGTCAAGTACCTGGGGCCTTCTCTCAGATAGCGCGCATTGAGTCAATCATTGAATTCCGTGCCCTTCCTTCCCCGGAGACGAAACCAAGCTTGGTACAGTAGGTACGTTGAAGTGTCATGCAAGGAAGCGAGCCAGTCACCACGGTCAATGGCGCTCCGTCAACGCAACGAGCCTTGCGCGCGGGGAAGATACCTTTGCGTCATGCGACGCCTGCTGGATGTTTGCTGCCCTGGCTTTCGCGATCGCGAGGTGATACGATGTGGGTGGGTGGAGAGAAGAAAGACGGTCTCACATAGTGCAACAAAATGCAACAGCAATGTGCGGTCCTCAAATCCCAAGCTCGAGGACAATTTTTACAGGAAAACGCAGAGAGGGCGTGCGCGCTGCGCGATGCCTTTACGGACTGCAATCAGCCGTCCAAATTGGACTCCAATGCGCTGTAATCCACTATTATAGCGACAGGAAGATTAACAACGCCGTGTGGCAGTGGCGACCGTGACTTGCGTCGCTTCATCTGCTTCCGCTGCGGCAGCAGTCGGCAACGCCAATTAATAATGGTGCGTTTCTGGCGTCCTGTTGGTGAGGAGGGCCACGCAACTTCAGACAGTGGCTGACACGTTGGCGGGTCTTGTGGACGGCCATATTAATAGAGACTGCAATGCAACGACAGACACGGACAGAAAAACGGAGACTAAAGTCCCATCTAAACCCCCATCCCCCTCCGGACATTATCACGCCGCACGCCACGGATCCAGCGACACTGAACTGGAGCTTTTCCCAAAACCAGTACCAGTCTGGGGTCCTAATCCCAGGACCAGCACCAGTCCCAAAACCAGCAGCAGTAGTAATCCGAAGTAGAGTGGACCACTTGCATTTGGGGCAGCGCGGTGTTGATCGAGAATCATGAGTGCGGCAACTGCGCATCGAGGTCGGTTCTCATCCACAGCTGAGCGTGGACGCGCAGAGTCACCTCACTCTGCACTGTAGCATCGCTGTCATGACCACTGGAGTCTTCATCTTGGTGGATTCTCACCTTCAGCCGAGCACGGCCGCTACACTGAATCGCTATCTTGATCTCTGGAGTCTAGATACAGTACATCGTACACGCAGAGCTCTCTGATGTTAGCAACGAGTCAGGCATTAAACTCATGCAACACTAGTCGCCAAGCTTACCGCCTTCTCGTTTGGCATCGGCGGTACACGCCAGTCGACGGCACGATGAGCCCCCGTGCCTTTGCACCAGCCTCGCACGCTACGACTACGCGTACCTGCACCGCAGTACTAAGAGATCCGGTCATCTCCTTCGCAGTAGCATGTAGTCCGTCGTGCAGTTGCCGCACTCATGATTCTCGATCAACACCGCGCTGCCCCAAATGCAAGTGGTCCACTCTACTTCGGATTACTACTGCTGCTGGTTTTGGGACTGGTACTGGTCCTGGGATTAGGACCCCAGACTGGTACTGATTTTGGGAAAACCTCCACTGAACTGCCGCCTAAAGCGTGGCGAATCTGTTGCTTTGTGCCTTCGTGGATCCTTCGAAGAAACACTTAGCGTTGGCTTGTCATGTCCGCGTTTGCGTGTGTAACGGAACTTCCCATCAAACCTTTGTGCACAGCAAGCGCACCCCTCAACGAAGACATGGAGAAAATGCAGCTTTTAGTCTCGGTCGAGGAGCTTACAAGACAGAGCTGCCTACCCGAAATGTCGGACTAAAACAGAGTGCGTTTCACCTGTCCGCGATGCCGATTGCACCCCGCTAGGTGGCCGGCGACAGAGAGCGCAAGGTTGCACACGGCGGCTGGCGCTCGAGCGCCGGCGGACTTGCCAGGAGGGAGCTCATGTAGAGGCAGCGCTCCTGACTTCGGACACCCGTCGGGAAGCGAAATCCCTGAGACCTGACTTCGCATCAACGCGACGGGCTCCCCTGGCCCCTTGTCTGAACAAAGCCGGTGTGCTGTTCGAAGGGATTTGATAGACGAGCTCCATGTTGCAGCCACAGCGCGGTATGCGATCTATGGTCCCGTAGTCGCTGCGCCGAAGTCTCCGAGGGTAGCTCATTCAGCAATTTGCCGAGCCAAGCAAACGACTCCGCTTGCTTAATTGGAGGCCAGCCGCTTCCAATACACCCGACCACCCCCCAAGCACCATGCAGCTTTCTCGCATCATCGCGCACATCGCGCTCGCTGCGGCGATCGTCGCTTCGGCCGCGTCGCCCACGGACGCCGCCTGGGGCTGGATGACCACCCCGAGCCACGAGACCAACGACGCCAAGTCCAACAACATCGTCGAGGGTCTGCAGCTCGAGCGCAACCTGGGTGCCGGTGGCGGCCTGCGCGGCTCGCAGGCGCAGGACACGCCGAGCCAGGACGACGGCTACACTGGCCAGGACCAAAACACGCCGAGCCAGCAGGACAACACCAACCAGGACGACGGCCACAAGGAGGGCGAAGAGGGCCAGCACGAGCAGAAGGAGGACAAGGAGAAGAAGGAAAAGAAGGATGACAAGGAAAAGAAGGAGAAAAAGGAGAAGACGGATGACAAGGACGACAAGGAAAAGAAGGAGAAGAAGGACAAGAAGGACGACGACGACCACAAGCAAAAGGAAAAGAAGAAGGAGAAGAAGGACGACGGCGACCACAAGAAGAAGGAGAAGAAGGATGACGACGACCACAAGAAGAAGGAGAAGAAGGATGACGACGACCACAAGAAGAAGGAGAAGAAGGAGAAAAAGGAGAAGAAGGACAATAAGCACGACGATGACCACAAGCAGAATATTCCTAGCGTGGACATTCCTAACCAGGACACGCCCAACCAGGACACGCCTAACCAGGACACGCCTAACCAGGAGGAGCCCACCCCCACGCCGGAGACCCCCGTGCAGGAGGAGCCCACCCCTACTCCGGAGACCCCCGTGCAGGAGGTGCCTACCCCGACGCCGACTACCCCTGAGATCCCGACGCAGGAGGAGCCCACCCCCACGCCGGAGACCCCCGTGCAGGAGGAGCCCACCCCCACTCCGGAGACCCCCGTGCAGGAGGAGCCCACCCCTACTCCGGAGACCCCCGAGCAGGAGGTGCCTACCCCGACGCCGACTACCCCTGAGATCCCGACGCAGGAGGAGCCCACCCCCACGCCGGAGACCCCCGTGCAGGAGGAGCCCACCCCTACTCCGGAGACCCCCGTGCAGGAGGTGCCTACCCCGACGCCGACTACCCCTGAGATCCCGACGCAGGAGGAGCCCACCCCCACGCCGGAGACCCCCGTGCAGGAGGAGCCCACCCCTACTCCGGAGACCCCCGTGCAGGAGGTGCCTACCCCGACGCCGACTACCCCTGAGATCCCGACGCATGAGGAGCCCACCCCCACGCCGGAGACCCCCGTGCAGGAGGAGCCCACCCCTACTCCGGAGACCCCCGTGCAGGAGGTGCCTACCCCGACGCCGACTACCCCTGAGATCCCGACGCAGGAGGAGCCCACCCCCACGCCGGAGACCCCCGTGCAGGAGGAGCCCACCCCCACGCCGGAGACCCCCGTGCAGGAGGAGCCCACCCCTACTCCGGAGACCCCCGTGCAGGAGGTGCCTACCCCGACGCCGACTACCCCTGAGATCCCGACGCAGGAGGAGCCCACCCCCACGCCGGAGACCCCCGTGCAGGAGGAGCCCACCCCTACTCCGGAGACCCCCGTGCAGGAGGTGCCTACCCCGACGCCGACTACCCCTGAGATCCCGACGCAGGAGGAGCCCACCCCCACGCCGGAGACCCCCGTGCAGGAGGAGCCCACCCCCACGCCGGAGACCCCCGTGCAGGAGGAGCCCACCCCTACTCCGGAGACCCCCGTGCAGGAGGTGCCTACCCCGACGCCGACTACCCCTGAGATCCCGACGCAGGAGGAGCCCACCCCCACGCCGGAGACCCCCGTGCAGGAGCAGCCCACGCCCGCCCCCACGACGCCTGAGGACGTTCAGGGCAGCCACGAGACCGAGGTGACCCCTGCTCCCACGACGCCCGAAATTCCGGTGCAGAACGCCCCTCCTTCGCCCGAGAACCCTGGCCAGGAGGAGCCTCCTTCGCCGGAGAACCCTGTCCAGCAGGGCAGCTACGACCACGAGGTGCCCACGCCCGCCCCCACGACGCCTGAGGACGTTCAGGGCAGCCACGAGACCGAGGTGACCCCTGCTCCCACGACGCCCGAGATTCCGGTGCAGAACGCCCCTCCTTCGCCCGAGAACCCTGGCCAGGAGGAGCCTCCTTCGCCGGAGAACCCTGTCCAGCAGGGCAGCTACGACCACGAGGTGCCCACGCCCGCCCCCACGACGCCTGAGGACGTTCAGGGCAGCCACGAGACCGAGGTGACCCCTGCTCCCACGACGCCCGAGATTCCGGTGCAGAACGCCCCTCCTTCGCCCGAGACCCCCGCTGTGACGCCTGCCGTGACCAAGCCCCACACGTTGGACTGCGCTTTCTAAGTCCGTAGCTTATCCCGGCAGCTTATTGAGATCTAGTTTTGGATACCATTAATGTGCTTTCGAATGACAGATTTCGTTTGATCATGTCTGCAGTATTGTTTCATTTTGTACTTTGCTAAGTTGACATTTATGGTTTCTATGTTACGTCATTTTAGCCGTCAATTTGTTGGTACTGTGTCAACTTTGGCGAAACTTAGACGACACCTCTAAGCCAACACACTCCAGACACTCCATTTTTTTCACTCCACCCCAGTGCGGACGCCACACTCGAAGTCAGATACCACGTTACTTTGCAAGGCAATGGAAGGTGTGAGGGGGGCTGTGTGAAGTCACTTGCCTATAAGAGGCTCAGACAGCAGCACGCCAACTTTTGAGACTCAAATCGCGTAGGGTAGCTACACTATAGTCCGTAAAGGTGAAGGTAAGCGCAACTATCCGTGTATGTGGTCCTTTTCGGCAACACCCATGTGACAGGATAAACATCCACTGAAGAAAAAACGGTTCTCGGATCATTGCACCGACGCTCAGCTTGCTTCTGCTGTGCTGGTGTTCATTTAGAGGCAGCGCAGTAGTCGATCCGCGCACGAACTACGGTGGTCATCACGCAGCGACTCCGGCTTGCGAGAGCACCACTCCGCGCTAGTCGTAGTACACCTTTTCAACTTCAAAACTGCAAATTATAAGTTCAAAACAGCAAAAGGTAAGGTCAAAACAACAATACTCTATAAATGTATATTACAAACTGAATGATATCTATCATCGTATACGATTATAGAGTACAATTTGCCTATTGGCTAGCTATGCTGCGTGCCAACCAATGAGCTGTGTATAAAAGTACGAAGCTGGCCTGGTCTCTGCTCGTGCAGTTTTGAACTTACCTTTTGCTGTTTTGAACTTACAATTTGCAGTTTTGAAGTTGAAAAGGTGTAGATCTAACCACTCCGTACAAACGCGACTATCAAACCTCAGCTCGTAAAAGATATAAAGCTTGCTGCCTTTGCATTGAGCGCGAGAAGGTAGAGCATCAGCGGGGACAAGGACTTGTTGCTGCACTTTGCCCACTTTGCAATTTGTCTCCTGCAACCCACAACTAAAGCCGTACGCTTCCCAACCAAGTACCAAGATGCTCGCTCGATTCACCGTCCAGCTCGCCCTAGCCGTCGCCTGTGTCGGTATCCTCCTTCCGTCCTCGCACGCCTGCCTCACCAAGTTGCTCACGGGCAACGGCTGCGATTCGACCGACACGAGCACGACCTTGCTCGGTGGCGCGGTGGATACGCCGTGTGACGAAGACACGTCCTCGATCCTCTCTAGTGGCCTATTCAGCGGGTTGACTAGCGGCCTCACGAGCAACGGCTTAGCCACCACCGCGGACGCTCCGTGCGATGACGACACGTCTTCGATCGTGTCCAGTGGGTTGACGAGCGGCTTGAGCGGCGGACTCGCTAGTGGTGACCTGAGCACGGGCACGGGCATAAGCGGCGCCTGGCCCAGTGCGTCGACCTCCGTCTCAGGCGGAGCGACGTCCACCGGCGCTGCGACTCCGTGTCCTCCATCATCGAACGGAGTCTCCACCACTTCAGGCACTCAAGCGTCCACCTCGGCGACTGGTGCGTCCAACAGCGTGACAACCACGAGCAGCACCCCATCAGCTGCGACTGGTACGTCGGCCACAGCGAGCGGCGCGGTGACTTCAACTGCAACTTCGACCGCCTCAACCCAGGCGACGCCGACTTCCAGCGCTGCAGACTCGACCACTTCTCAGACGGCGCAAGCTTCGGGCACCGCGGACCCATCGACGATCAAGACGGGCATGTCCGCTGCCACCGCTGACCCTGCGACGAAAGCGGCCGCGTCGACTTCCACCACCCTCAGCTCGGCCGCGCAGAACCTCCGCCAGTAACTCGTACCCGCTCAGGCAAGCAGGCGAGGCACACCACACCCACACCACCCAAACCCCATCTTCTTCCAGTAGCGCTGCCTTTGATTTTTAAGTTTTCAACCTTGGGGGTTGCCCCCAGTTAATGTGAAGTGTTCATTCGTGTCAAGAGTGCTAAGTTATGTGTGGTCTGCCCATTGGCATTAGCGGAGCAGATGCTCGACTATCTTTTCCCGCCATGGTCACTAACTATCCGATACCCCTCACTCTCAACTCGAGAGTCTGTTTGAGACCCCCTCACTTCACCATTCCCACAGGCGGAATACCGTACACCCTCGAGTCGATCGGCCGCGCCCCCTCCTTCCATGCGTCGTCCATTCGCGCGATCCTCAAGATCGGGCATGGTCTCACACAAGTCTCCGGGCTTCTCGCTATTCTTGTTGCTGCTGCTTTGGTCTGCAGCTAGCTCCCTCACTCCAGGCCGTCGGTTCATTCGCCCCTCTCCAGAACTCATGGACTCGCCAGTTGAGACCGCGAGTCATGCGGTTGACAACCCGCGACACCAGGAGATCAAGCAACTCCAGCGCGTTTACTGCCGGGGAGAGCTGCTGCATGAGGTGCAGACGCAAGAGCTCTTCCCGGACAGCAAGCACTTCGTGGACATGCCGATCAAGGCCTCGTCGTCGGTGGAGCAAGTGTTGACTCAGTTCCAAGAGCTCGAGGCGAACTTTAGCAACGATAACACCACGGGAGCAGCGGCAGACTGGAAGGCGCGACTCGCTGTGTTTGTCGACCAACACTTTGACTCGCCGGGGGCGGAGTTGGTCCCCACGACTCCTCCAGACTTCCACGAGGGCGAGGTACCTGTTAGGATCATGGAGATCAGGAACGAAAGCCTGCGTGGCTGGGCTATGGAGCTGCACAAGCTGTGGAAGGTGCTGGCTCGCGTCCCCGCGTCTGCTGCATCAGGTGAAGCGTCTAGGAGTTCGTTCTTGCATTCACTGCCGATTGCTGCAGCTCCAGGCGACCCTCAGAGCGCGCTGGC
Organism: Phytophthora sojae; assembly: GCF_000149755.1. Lineage (NCBI taxonomy): Eukaryota > Oomycota > Peronosporomycetes > Peronosporales > Peronosporaceae > Phytophthora > Phytophthora sojae. Next base: position 8,653,467 of record NW_009258116.1, read on the forward strand.
ACGCCAGTTCCACGGAGAAAACGTGCTTGTTGTGCCTGGTGGGCGCTTCCGCGAGAGTTACTACTGGGACTCGTACTGGATCGTGCAGGGCCTGCTGGTCAGTGGTCTCCGTCAAACCGCTCGCGGGGTGGTGAACCACTTGCTCGAGTATGTGGCGGAGTTCGGCTTCGTCCCCAATGGCGGGCGCATTTACTACCTCACTCGCTCGCAGCCTCCGATGCTCTCGGATATGGTGCGGGTCGTTGCCAAGCTGGAGAATAGTTCATCAGATGAAGATGCTGACGCCTGGGACCTCGAATACTTGCGCGCTGCCGTGCCGTTGCTCGAGCGAGAGTACGACTTCTGGATGCACCGTGGCGTTCATGGCCACGCCGTCGAAATTCCAGGTCCACACGGGGAGACCTTCGTCCTCAACCGGTATGTTGCTCACGCTGGTGAGCCCAGACCGGAGTCATATCGCGAGGATGTCGGCACAGCGTCCGCTGCATTCAGGCAGAACGTTACCACGGACAAGGCAGCAGTCTACAACGAAATCATTGCGGCAGCTGAGAGCGGCTGGGACTTTAGCAGTCGGTGGTTCGCCGACTACTCCACGTTGAAAACGATCCGCACCTCGCGTGTTGTCCCCGTGGAGCTGAACTCCATCCTACACCGCGTGGAGCTCAACCTTGCGAAGTTTTATGAAGTATTGGGGAATTCTGTGGCTTCACTTCGATTCCGAGACGCTGCAAACACCCGCACTCGGGCCATGGACGCCGTGCTTTGGAGCGAGTCCGAGGGCTGTTGGAAGGATTATCTGCTGGACTCCCGCGAACATTCCCGAGTGGTGTCCATTGCCAACTACTCACCGCTGTGGGGGAGAGCGTTCGACGCCTCGGACTCCGCTCGATTGGAGAAAATTGTGACGTCTTTGGAGAAGTCAGGACTGGTTCAGGAGGGAGGTGTCCAAACGACGACTTCGGTCACGGGCCAGCAATGGGACGCGCCCAACGCGTGGCCGCCTCTGCAAGATATCATCATCGAAGGTCTGCAGGCGGCCGACACGCCAACCGCGCTGACATTGGCAAGGGGACTTGTCCAGACGTGGGTGGAAGCAGGCTTCGTGGCGTGGCAGAAGACCGGGCTCATGTTCGAGAAGTACAACGCCCAGCAACTCGGCGGGGTCGGCGATGGGGGCGAGTACACGCCGCAGTTCGGCTTCGGCTGGTCCAACGGCGTGATCCTGTCGTTTCTTACCAAGTACCAGGACCAATTAGGCGACGCTGCTGAAGTTGCACGTCTTGTTGGTGCTTGATAAAGAATGTACTCCGTCTTTTAAGATATGAAAGCCCGCGCTGGGACACATGCATTAAGCTTTAAGTGTCGAGGCACCTACCTACCTAACCTTCGACTAATATGAGTTGCAACACCCTTCTCCCTCTAAAAAAATCATATCTATCAGCTTCTAACGCCCGACACCGCCGCAAGTGGCGGTTCGTTCTGGTTGGTTGTTGCCAAGATCGTGGGGACCTCTTGAACCTGCAGATGGACACGGACTCTTGCGAGCCATGGAGTCCGCCGCAGCGAGAAGCTGGCGAAGTCTCTCGTCTCCGTCCCTAGCAACCACTGGCCCATCGAGCGCCGTTTGGCGGTCAATCTGCACGAGTTGCAGCGTCTCAAGCGCGCACTCGCTGCCCTCCACCACCTTCGCGTTATCTCCAAAGCATTGCCGGACATTGTTACCGGTAACTCTCTTCCGAGCCACACACAGGTGCAGTCCGCTCTCATACTGACACACTTGCGCGTACATCTTGTTGGTCACTTGAAGTTGCTCCAATAATTCCTCAAGCGTCGGCTGCTCCACGAGTTTCATGGTCTTGCTGCGCAGAAACTCGCCCGCCTTGTCCTCCATCCTCGCACAGGCCTCCTGCTCGAAGCGGGCGTCCCCCACCGACACGAGGTCCGTGCGCGTCTTGAGTCTCATAAACACCTCCTGCACCTTCAAATGGCTACACAGCGCGTCAAAAGTGGCGCACTTCCAGTCCAATTGGCTACCCCCGGTACCAACGTGATGGTGGTACCAATCTCTGGCCGACACCACCTGCACCCGCTCGCTGTCCCCAGCGCCGCAATGGTGCTGGTTGTCCAGCAGGAACTGGCGCAACTTTGGCAAGAAGTGCTCGGCGCTGGCCACGACCCAGGGCAGCGACGCCGCCGTGACGATGAACACGGGTCCGAACCGAGCCGCGAGCTGCAGGAGCTCCAGAGCTTGGTGCTCCAGTAGCTCCAGGCGTTGCCGGTCCGATGGCGTTAACGGTGACGGCGCTGGCTTCTGCTCGAACGTCTCGATGTCCATGGGTGGGGCTCCGTCGATGAGTCCGTGCGCGACCAGCAGTCCTCGGTGATGTAGCCATGTTGTCGGACACAGAGTGTCATCCCAGTCGAACACTGATACCAATGGCTTCTTGGTGGCTTGAGCGCTGGAACTGGGCGGCGGAGTGGCCATGGACGCGTAGTAGCGTGGCGATGCCCTGGGCTTGGAGGCGAAAGCTACGGATGATGGTGGGTTTCGCCCCGAACTGCTGGAGTAGCCATGTGTTGACACCACGCGCATGTTGCCGGGCACTTGCCACGACCGTTATTGAGCTATTTTTGATGGATGGAGCAGAAATGACCCGAGCAGCGCGGTGATTGGCTGAGCCGATTTTGGCTACATTGCCTCCGCTAAACTTATGAAATGAAATGATATCCATTTTCGCGTGCGATCAACGCGCTCTCGCGATACGCCAAAGTCCGTGAGCTTGGCGTCCAGTTCATGTGTTAGTAAAATGTTCTTGGACTTGAGATCGCGATGAATCACGGGAGGGTCGAGCGAGTGCAGATACGTGAGAGCGTGTGCCACGTGCAGCGCGATCTTAAGCTTCTCGTACGTAAAACCAACCGGTCGGTGCTCCGTCTCGTACTTGTTGAGCAAAGTTCTCAAATCTCCACCAGACATGAACTCCGTGAGCGCACAGAGGTCGTTGGGCGAGTCCCAAGCTACTCCCACTAAGTGACCAATACGTGGATGCTCAAGTGTAGCCATGATCTTCACCTCGGTGAGGAAGTTGATACGGTGGGCCTTGCTCTTCCTCGTGTCTGGGAGCAGCATCTTGACTGCAACTTGCTGTCCGTTGTACGTCCCGAGATACACCTCACCATACCCGCCACGACTCAGAAGATGTTGAACGATCACTTTTTCGCGCGGAACTCGAGCTCCTAGAATGGCTTCATCTCGCCACAACGCTGATCCATCGCCGTCCGACGCAGAAGTGAACATGTCGTCTGCAGTCATCGACGTCGCGCCTTCAGCCATGTTCATAAACCCACCTTCACCTTTAGTCCCATCGGAGCCGTTCGATTCTTGCCTTTTGGCTGCGGAGCGACGTCCACACCAGAAAACCAGCCACCCGATTACAACTGCAGCCACCACTCCGACAATTGCTATCACCACGATAACGCCAGTGCTGAGACCCGAGCTTGATCCATCTCCGCTTATAACGCCAACGCTTGATCCGCTACTGCCAGCACTTGTACTTCCAGTTTCATCAATTCCGCTCCTCGAGTCTCCATTGCTTGTACTTCCACTGTCGCTGTAGCCCCCACTACCCGACGTGTACTCGCTCTCGGAGTAAAACTTGTACTCGCCATCATAGCACGAATGGTCTTCCACCACAGAGCTTTCAATCGAGAAGCTTTTGGCTGCTGTAGTCGAGCACGCGTTATCCTCGAACAGCTTCAAGCTCTCGGAGCCAACGCTCCCCACACTGGCGATCGCACTCTGGTAGGACGTCGAGTTGATCATCTTGATGCAGCTGTCGTTGGCCAGGAACACCCTGCCTTCGAAATCGGTCGCCGACGTGTTGAACTGCTCTACCATGACGTAGTCTGTGCTCTTGTAGTAGCTCTTGGTCCACTCCTGAGTGTCGGCGACGCAGATGACGGTGCGGTAGTACTCGGTGCGGTTGAAGGTGTAGGGCGAGCAGTAGTAGGTGATGTTGCGCTGACCGCAGTTGAATTCCGGGAAGATGTCCATGTAGAACGGGGCTCCGGAGCAGTCCGACGTGGTCCAGTAGCCAGACTGCTGGTATGTGAACGCTGCAGCTTGTTGTAGCAATAATGCCGATACTGCAAACACGGCGCAGGTTGATATGGCCTTCATTGCTGCGCTTGCTTGCTGGGGCTTTTCAGTGTTGGGAGAAGAATGGGAAGTGGAAGGGGTCGATCAAGCCAGTCAGTCGAGTGGATTGATTCTCAGGATTTCACTTTTTTGTTGAAGCCACCAAAGCTGTGCGACTGTCTTCACGAAACTACGGCGGTCCCCAGTGATCAAAATGCATATTGACTGATAGCGCTAGCACCGCAGATCAGGTGTCCACGAATTCAATAAAACTCTTGCGTGATGGCGATGAGCTGTCGCGCTCCCAAGCTACGGATTGCCGCTTCACGCATGAAGCGAAGCCGTTCTCTATCCATTGCAGCAGGTCATGCGTGTAAAAATATTCACCCTCGCTAAGTTTAGCACTTCGGCTACGATGACGGCAGCAGTGGGGACGAGCTTGTGGATGGCACCCGAGGTCATGATGGGCGAGCGCTATGACGACAGGGCCGACATCTTCAGCTTCGGCATAGTGATGTCGGAGCTGAACACGCACTCGATGCCTTACGCACACGCCAAGTCCCGAGATGGATCCGGCCATCGAATGCCCGACACGGCCGTCTTGCAACTCGTCGCTGCCGGACGTCTTCACGCCCCAGAAGTGCTCTACCACCTCCAGACAGCCTTGAAGGACATGTGCACTGTAGACGAAAATTGTAGCCATCTGTAGTCGTCACACGTCGCAGATCGTACCTATTGCGAACTTGGCTTTCTCCATACCGCGCCACGACGTGAACATGGGTACGCATGGCAATTTTTGCTCGTTGCCTCCCTGCCAGTGTATAGCTCACCCCATGTTGCCTACATTGACAGCAGGCCCTCCCGCTTCATCTATGCCCAAAGACAGAGCCAAAAAGACCTACAAGCGGCCGCAATGCAAGCACGAAGGCTGCACCAACCAAGTCAAGTCCAAGGGGCTGTGCAAGAGCCACGGAGGGGGCATCCGGTGCAAAATGGAGGGGTGTGACAGGTCCGCGCAGAAGGCGGGGCTCTGCTACACCCACGGGGGCAAGGCGTGCTCGGTGGAAGGTTGTGAGAAGAGTGCTCAGCGCAAGGGACTGTGTTATGCTCATGGTGGCAAACCGTCCGAGGCCAAGCGGTGCACCGTGCCCGGCTGTTTGATGGTCGCGCGGACGAGGAATTTGTGCAGAGCGCATGGCGGAGGCGCTCCTCAGTGTGAAGTGGAAGGCTGCGAGAAGGTGGCAGAGCCGGGAGGTCGCTGCGGAGCCCATGGCGGAGGCAAGCGGTGCAAGGAGGAGGGCTGCACCAAGAGAAGGATGACGAAAGGGCTGTGCTGGGATCATGGCGGTGGCAAGAGGTGCAAGCTGGAGTGGTGCGATAGTCGAGCGGACAGGAGTGGGTTTTGCAGCGCTCATTTGGCGGAGAAGCGGGGTGTGGAGGCGCCTAGGAATGCGTCTGATGACAATTGGGGCATTGATAGCGACGGCGACGAGATGGCTACCTATGTTTCCTCGGCTAACAGACGCCAAACTACAGAAGAGCGAGCTGGCTCGGCGACAGCTACTGGTCTTAAGGAGAAAGGGGATAACCGGCCGAGTGTTGTTGCCAGGGCCGCTGATGCCACGAAAGGTGGGGCGAGGAAAAGATGACTGTTGCTGGCATACCAGTACGGCAGTTTAATTGTTCAACAAGCTGAAGATTCGCCACTCCAAGTTGTCGTCTACCCAGAGCGATCAGAAAAAGTATGAGCGCGTACGTGCTGTCAAATCGTCTCGAAAATGTCAAGTGGCGAGAGAGATCAGCAAGATGCGACGTCACGCTGGCAAAACTGCCAGTGGCAATGCTGTGCGGGTGTATCCAGTACTTCTTGAAGCATGTCCTAGACTTCATCACCACAAGCTCCGTACATGTGTGTGGATCTTTCAAGGAAGAATGGTGATGCACATTTATTGGATTGATGACACGCACGAAAACGAAAAAGGAGGTATCCGAGCAGCGCTTCTAACGTGTCGAATCCTCACTGAAGGCCGTCTACTTGCTGCTGCCGTCGGTCTTCTTGTGGTCCTTCTTGCCCTCCTTCTGCTCGTGCTTCTTGTCGCCGTGCTTTTTGTCGTCATGTTTCTTTTCCTTCTTGTCGTCGTGCTTCTTTTCCTTTTTGTCGTCGTGCTTCTTGCCATCCTTCGTGTCGCCGTGCTTCTTGTCCTTCTTGCCATCCTTCTTCTTGTCCTCCTTCTCCTGCTTTTTCTTCTCCTTCTTTTCCTTCTTCTCTTTTTTCTCCTTCTCCTTGTCGTCCTTCTTTTCCTTCTTCTCCTTTTTCTCCTTCTCCTTGTCATCCTTCTTGTGACCATCCTTTTTGTTGTCGCTGCCCTTCTTCTTCTCGTCATCCTTTTTCTTGTCACCGTGCTCCGTCTTGGGCTTCTTTTCGTCGCCCTTGGAGCCATCCTGGCTGGCGCCGCGGAGGCTGCGGAGAGCTCCAAGCTCCGGAGCGAGCTGGACGTCCTCGGCGAGGTTGGTCGTCGTCAGGCCCGTGGAGGCGCTGGCGGGCGCGGCAGTCGAGGCGACGACCACGGCGGCGAAGGCGATGAGGTAGGAAAGCTTCATGGTGCTTGGGTGGGTTGGAGTAGAGTCGGCTGCGCTTGGCTCTGCGAATTGGTAAGTGAACGCTTCCAGCCGAGCTGAAGCGGCAGAGCACCTCGACGCAACCTTTGCTGGCAGAGCTCAAGCATTTATCCCATGTGGTCGAACAGCACACCGATCCATCTTCAATATCCTCCTGTTTTGCCAAGGTCGCCACACGTTGTGGCCACGACTTCGCAACAACTCTTCAGCAATCCCTTCGAGTGAACGAAGCGAGCGACCCAAAGCGATTGCGGCCAAAGACTGCAACCTGTTCGCGCGGATGTGTAGCTTTCCTCACTTGCAGTAATATGCCCAGGATGGCAACACCCGCTCACCAGGAATCGGAAACCATACAACCGCACACGCCCAAGTTGAAGCGTTCTTTTACAGTAAGCTTAGTGCACTCACTACTATAATGCATGTGAATCTTGAATTGAACGCACTCACCGCTGTGCTAACAGCAAACGCGACGAACAGGACATTTTTTGGGTACACCACACCACGCCCTTTCACTTGAACAAAGTATGGTCCAAATCATGCCACTTTGTCAAACTTGACAAGCGAAGCCATGTCGCCCAAGCCCAAGACGGACTCGCTCTTCCGCTGGATCGAGGAGCGCGAGCGCGAGCAGCTCGAGGCCACCAACTCCTCGTGGAGCCGCGTGCTCGACGCCGGCACTGGCCGCCACTCGCTCACGTGGCTGCTACGTGGCGATGCGTCGTCGCTCATTTCGGAGGTCGTGGCAGTCACGGGGGAGAAGCCTCTCGCCATTGAACTCTCGACCGCATTCGCCCCCAGCGCCACGCCACACGCCACCCCATTGAAGGTCCATGCCGGCAACTGGCAGAATGCCAAGTTCCTCGCCAACGAGAAGCCGTTCGACGTCATTATCGCCGGTAAAGTGAAAATGGCTACACCGTTGCAACATGGCTACATCAATTCTGCATCATCCTGACTCTCGTTTCTTGCTGTAGACTATCTTGTTGGCGCCATTGAGGGCTTTGCGCCGTACTACCAAGACCAGATCTGTGCTCGCCTGGAGAAGATGCTGGCTCCTGGAGGACGGATCTACCTGGTGGGGCTGCAGCCTTTGAGCGAGTCCCAAACTCCGGCTGGTGCCCCTGGCGCCGATGAAGAAGCTGGCAAACTTATTCAGGAGGTAGCACGCACTCGCGACGCGTGTCTGCTGCTCGCTGGTCGACGCTGCTACCGCGAGTATCCAATTGACTGGTCGCACCGCCAGCTGGAGAAAGCGGGTCTGGAGGTCACGAACAGCGTGCGGCTGGCCAATGTATACGGTCGGTCAGCGGTTACCCGCCAGTTGGAGGTTGGCAGACGCCATGTGCCGATGTTCCAAGACAGCGAACTCGCTGAATCCATGCAGCAAGCTCTCGACCGTGTGGACGAACGGCTCGAAGAGGTGTTCGGCCCTGGCGGACTGCCCAAGGACGAGCAACGCAGGATACGCTTCGGATTTGACTACGTGCTCGCCGCGCGCAAACCCATCAAGGCTCAAGATGGACATGCTGAGGGTGGAGTGGCTAACTGAGACCCGCTTCTAACAACTGTTGGCCGGTGGCTACGGGCGTCAAGGTACTAGTACTGTCGAGGACATCGAATATGCATGCAGGGGACAAAATAAATGGATCAACGGTATCGTGTTATGACGGCTTGATCTTCATAATACAAGTAGAACTTCATCCACTGACGCTCCCGCGGGAACCACATAGTTGATGGTTTGCTGTGAGTGTTCACCTTCGGTAGTACGCTTCTCGGACCAGTGCTTAAGCACATTTCCTTGTCCCTGAATGGTACTGATAGTGGCATGGTTTGGTTTTGCGTGATGGAGTTCTTTCTTGCCAGTGGTGCCAAGTGCTTCGCTCATACAAACACCATGACGTTTTGCTGCAATAAACTGGCCGGCGCCTCCGCTTTTCCTTTAGGAATCTCAGCTTGTTTTTAAATTATTATTGCTGGTGCCATATTTAAAAAATGGCACCAGCCATAATAAAAAGGAGGAAAAGGCGAAATACGTAAAATAAATCGCAAAGCGGATCCGTGCATCGATGATTTGTACGTTAGTATCAGTAGCCGTGTACTTAAATAAGTAAGTATTATACTGGGAACTCCCGAAGAATGAGGGGTGGACAGCTCCCAACGGATTAATTGGACGCGTAAGCGTAACCTGGCGCAACCTTCGCGCTACACCAGCCAGAAGGATGTCGACCGAGCAGGTTCAACGGCAACTTTCAGCAAGGCAGACTGAGGCAGGAAATGCACGTCAACAGACCCATGCACCAGCTTCAGAAAGTGAACTGCGGCACGCGCGATATTCATGGGCGTGGCCCCTGCGGGGCCACGCCCTTGAATCACGCGGGCCACAGTTCTCCCTTATCATGGCAATTAGCACCAGTACCATCATCAGCGTTTTACCACTGGTGTTCCCAGCCAAGTCGAAGACGACCTAGTTAACCCTTTTAACGAATAGCCAAAAAGTAACATGTAGTCAAAGCTGCAATCATTACATAAAATTTATTAAAATATTTTAACAGGCGACGCCTGAGCCAATGTGCAACAGGCTCGGGAAGTTAGCGTCTAAAATGATCGGCAAAATATCTGCAAAGCACAACACAATGTATTTATATTATTACCATCTACGTTATGTCCGAAAATGTCAGATAAATGTACGATTGTGTATAACGCATTTTTAAAGTTAAAATTGCAAGTTGCTAAAGTGGCATTGAATAATTTAGGACAACTGACAGCAAAACGAAATGTTATATTCAGAAGCTTTCTGTTTTACCTATATTACACTTCGCAAAAAATCAACCAATTTGTGACTGGTGCTTGAACCAGAAGATCTTTGAATACATGTAGCGCATTCTCATCATCAGGAACATATTCATGTTATAATTATCAGCGCCTGTCCTGCGATACAGACGCCTTCAGGACTTGGCTACGTTTCTTTAAACAATGACATTGTAGACGCGCCAGTTAGTTGGTGATCCTAACCTACACAAAACAGTAGAAAATCCCACTAACTGAAGTGCAAAACGTCAAAGCCAAATATTCCTTTTGAAAACGGAGATAACGTAGTTGGCTCCGAAGACGCAGTCAATACACCTCTTCTCGTTCAGTATGCCTCTCGTTTAATATGGCCATTTTTAGCTCACGTACGTGCTGCAGCCTTCGCAGCCTGGTAATGACAAACACTCGTGGTGGTCAACTTGTCGCCATCATACGAATCACTTCAGGAATCACTGACCAGCTTGCGGTTTGTTTCGGCAGTCAGAACCTGCAAACCCAAGACGATCAAGTGTGCTGCGCCTTCGCGTAAGCAACACAATGGTTGTTCGGGACTTCCAAAGCACAGGCTTGATATCAATCCACACGGATTTTTTTAAAGCTGGCATGCGCTGAGTAGGGCTTACATGAGTGGATATACGGAGATTACGCAGCTAACGTTTGAGCACAAAATTGTCAACTCTGTTATTAATGAAGAGTACATTGAGCTTTGGGTCGTCTAGAGAGCGATCGGCTTCAACCCGAAGACGAGAGGGCTACAAATTGCGCTGCTGCTCTTACTGCCGACGGGTGGCAAACACCAGGGCTGAAAATGGAGTGGCCATTGCTACAGGTGGCGCTGAAAATGTCGTCGCAGGTTGTGCAGGTGCCGTTGCAAGTGGCGCTGACAGCGGCATCGTTTCTGCTGGAGAGATAGACGAAAACGAGGAGGTCCCGGCACAGCTTCGCTGCCGATACCGGGGAAAAGATAACTGCGGGCGCGGCGTGTCAAAAATGTAAAAGGGGTGCTGTTAGTTGTGTGTGCTTACCCTCGAAAGAACCATAATGATCTGAAGGCAAGGGCTGCTGCAATGAGTAAACATGCCAACACCGCGTCTGACAGCACATCTGAAGCTGCCACTCCGACTAAAACTTCCGTTCAAGCTGAAAAAGATCGCTTGATTTCAGTATAGTGTACCACAAAGGTTGTCCTAGACGAATTGCTAGGATAATAATTGTGGTACACTATTCTTGAATAAAAAAATTCGGGTTTGTCCTATCAGAAGCGACCTTGTGTTGCTCGAGCAAGCAAAGGCTACCTGTGAGGCAGTCGGTGTTTTGTGGAATGAGCTCAAAGCTCCCGTTAGTTCTTTCCTGCTCTCTGTAGTCCTTCTTTCCTAACTCCCGGATGTGGTGGTCAACCTCTTTCATAGGGCAGCCCCACCACGTGGGAAAACCTCCAGCACTCTGTGCCTTCACAGGATAAACGACCCACGCTCGCACTCCAACGTTGGGATCAATACACATCAATCCTCAACACTATCATTTTTCGTGTTTGTGCTAGCAAAATTCCCGACTGAGGTTAAAAGGCAAATAGTTACGTCAATCCAAATCAGGGCTCAAGGCCAATCTCCTGGTGTATCTTAACCCTTTCGCGGTAAAAGGATACAGAAAGCGCCCTTTATATGATTTTCCAAAACACGGTAGAGTGTACCCCCTCTTAAAGGGCGCATCCTGTACCCTCTTGCACAAGTTCAAGATAGTAAACAACCTTCTTTTAAAACAAATCAAAATCGGTACGCAGAGTAATCATCATGTAATCATTATCTATACAAATTCTAAGTCATACGCATTCATTCTATGCATCCTGCAAATCACCGTAGATGGCATGTCCCATGAGACACACCGAACAGGTTGTAAAAGGACGCCTAGAGCGCCCTTTTAGAAGGAAATATCAATGAGTTGTATACTATAATTTATTGAGGATACTCGCGAAAGGGTTAATAAACCAATGGTGATCTACACCAAATTTATCTCTTTTCCGTTTTCAAACGCGCCAATCGTGGTCGATCTACGTAAATTGAGGTCTTTACGTATGAGGTCGTCATTTCTACGTTGTCCCCTAATTTGTTGATTGACCCTCCTTAAACTGGGTCATAATTTTATCTGCGAAGCAAAAAATATAATAGATTGAAACAGAATGATTGGTGCTATGTCACGCGACGCTTGTATCCGTAGATTAACTTGTAAATGCCGACGAACTTAAGCACGTCAGTCGCAGGACCGTTGTCAATGCTGAACGTGCTAGTAGCGGTGACGGGCGATGCACAAGAAGTTACATTCTTGAATGCGCTTCTCGATATCTTTCAATGCAAGTATTCAAAACAGGTAAAGTTGCCACAACGACCTCATCAGCAACGAATAGAGCTCATAAGGACCAAAGCAAGCTAAGCATCATCGACACGACTTGTAGATGCTGCTCGATGGACATATCGTGTATTCAGTGAAACAATGCGTTCTTTCACGCTAGCTTGCCTAGCTGTAACACCGAATTTTGTTTGCTGTTGGCACCACAAGCAGCTGGAGCAAGCAAACACTTCCCGTTTCGCTCCAACCGCGTGCTTTGAAGCAATGGCCACCACTCCATTCCCCAGCAAGAGAAAGCGCGTCCCGTCGGGCGAGCAGTTTGCTGTTTCCCCGTACTGTATTGCCCCGACGTCCTAAAGGAAGTCGCAGCGGCGTTATTCTGTGACAGCCAGTCGCGAAAAGTCAAGTGCGGTCTTAAGGAGGCCCACAGCGGTATTACAGACCTGTTTCTAAAGCAGGTCCAATATATTATTGTAAGGATTCGGGTTTAATATATTAATACGGTACCTCCCAGCAAGGACGGCTAACATTTAAACCGACAATGCTAGGCAATTCGTTTAAAATTGAAAAGTTTTTCGTCAATCAAAACATGTACAGCTGCTACATTTCTTTTTAACAAAATCATAAAGAAAATGAGTTTTTTTTGAAAACCGGTGGAGTGATTACCAAAGGTGCACGACTATTACACGACTAATTAGGGTGAAGGGTGTATTTATTAACTAGCTGAGCACCTCGTTCACTGCGCTTCCTCGCTGCTAATTTGGGGCGACACTAAATATTGTGCTCTACACAAAATCGGTAAACAATTTTTCGCCAATAATTCTTTCGACTTGGCGCGCAAACATGGATATACAGATGATAGGATACGCGTATGGCGCTGCCGAATATACAGCTGCTTACGTGAGCAAAGCCGAACCTGACACATTGCGCTTCCGAAGCACTGTCGCTGCAGCTGTTAAGCGATGTGACCCGAATCTCCCTTACTACGCTATTCTTAAAAGAATAGCTAACGCCACATTGGCTGGTCGTGAGGTAAGTGCCCAAGAAGCTTACTTCATACTGCTTCGAGAATTAAAAATGTATGGTAAGTCTCGTAAAGCCGAGTGAAGGTTTTGCGTCATCACTTGCGATATTACCGAAGCCTTACGGAACTTGGGCATCGACAAACCGCCTCAACTCGATAATATTAAAATTGAATCATACGAAAAAGCCTACATGGCGCGTCCTCAGGAAGAACCGTTCAAGTCGATGTCATATGCTAGCTTTGTAGAGCACTATGAGGTAGTTGAAAGCGCAACCTCAACAGCGAAGTATTGGAAGCGAATCGATAATCTAGGTTTTTTACGACAGCGTCAAAAGCCCAAGTTCTTCGTATGTCGCCATGGATGGCACCAGACACATCAAACCCTAACTTTTGTTTTGCTGAGTTGTTTTTACACGTTCCTTGGAGACACTTAAGCGACTTACCGATTACTGACGATGACTGTATTAGTCGGTTCTACGACGAACAAAATAAAAACCTCGACAATGAACTCCGAACTGAAGTGAATTTAAAGGTAACGAGGCAATGTCAATTAAATCTTCTGAAGAATTCTCGCGAGAATTAATGCTGCACTAATCTGCCTCCGTCCGAGTATGTTTTCATCGAAGAACCTGATGAGCACCTCAATGAGCATGAGATGGAAATCGAGAGAGATAAAAAACTTATTGCAGACCTTCATACTCAATGCAAGCCAAAGCACAACTACTCTAACGACGACATTAGTAGAGCACGCGAATTTATGACAAAATATGTGCGGCCATGGGCAAAAAATCAGCGAGAAGCATTTCATTTCAATTTACAGCAATCCACCGATCACAAACAAAGATTTTCCAAACATTACGTCGCAATGACCACGCAAAAAAACGGCCCAGCTAAGCTATTGTCTCTACAGCAGCGCTTCAGGGATATACACCTGGTAATAATTGACGAATTTAGCGTAATATCATGTGGAATGCTATATTGGATAGACCAAAGAATGCGAGAGATATGGCCTGATCAGCGCGAGGTCCGATTTGGTGGAAGAGATGCCATTTTCACGGGAGACAGTGCCCAGTTGGACCCTGTAACCCCTTACTCTCTAGCGACATCCACAGATAGAATACGTGACAATATCCAGCGCAAAGGACGCGGAATTTGGGAGGAAAATAAATGTGTATGCTCGTTAAGCAGTCAACATAGAGGGAAGGATGACCCGGAATGGTTTGAAGCGCTACGAAGATTGCGAGAAAAAGTACCAACACAGTAGGACATTGACCTTTTTAATACTCGATTCTTCAAAACCAACGCAATGCCTGAGTGGGTGCATGCTGCGAAGCACATTGCATACCTTAACGCAGATGTTGATAGTGCTAAAGACGTAAATCTGCAGAATGCTTCTTCTCCAATTGTGCACATGAAGTCCGTGCACAATGTGAAGCAAAAACGCTTGATCGCAAATAGAGAAGTGCCTCAAGGCACAGTTAAAGCTCTTTTAGATCAGGCACAAGAAAAGATCCCAAGGGCTCTCCTTGGGACGAGTTGTACCAATCCAACTCAATTTAGCAATTGGTGCTCCTGTCACACTACCATGTAATGCTGAGCAAACAGCAGGGCTATGCAATGGAACGAACGCTACTGTGTACGACATGATCTTTGTGTCTGGATCAGAACTTCCTATCGTTTTGGTTGAAATAGTTGATGAATACTTTGGTCCATCCTTTTTACCAAACGTACCTAACATTATCCCCATCATTTCAAAGGAAACGAGCTGGGGAAGTACAAGGAGTGACTTTAAAGTCGTTCGCTGTGGCATTCCGTTAAGGCTTGCCTACGCTATGACGATTCATAAGGTTCAAGGGGTTACATGCTCAAAAGTCGTATTTCATTCCAATTCACTGCCAAATGCATCCTATGCTTACCTTGCTCTTTCCCGCGTTAGAAAAAGAGAATATATAGTTCTTACGCATCGTTTGAGTTTGGAAAAGCTCACAGCGTCCCCAGAGAGTCGATCATCGTTTGACACTGAAAGGGATCGCATCATTCATCTTGTTAACCAAACTACACTTCATGCAAATATTTTTCTAAAGGAAATGAAGACGATAGCACTTTTCCACAATCTCGATATGTCGCCAAGATAATAAAAAGAAAGCATGTTGGCGAGGCGTCCAAGTCGACCCAAGTTCACATTGGGTACAAGCACCGCGAAAACAAAACCTGGCAAGGCAAGCCTCATGGTTGGATTCGGCTTGGAGTCTCACTCTCGAAGGTCGGCCGTCAATATGGGCTGCGAGCGAGTATTGACGTGGCTCGGAGGCGACCTCGATCAGCCACGTCCAGAAGCAGCAGCGGCACAGTAGTCATCGCTTGGCGGATACTACTACGAATTGCAAGGGGATCTGGCGGTGGGTGTTGTCGCGGTTCTCTTCCTCGATGTGCGTGTCTACGAGCACCCACGGAGCAGGCCAGTTGACTTGGCGCGCCCGAAGACGGTCCGTGAAGGCGTGTCGACAACACAAGGTGGTGACAAGGTTGTGGCGGGCGGTGACGGCTGTGCATGGTTCGCCATCGCTCACGGCTCCACGGAGTAGCTAGCGTCTTGCAGCCAATGCAAGCCTCAACGAAGCTAGCTATTTCGCGCAGCAACGTTTCCGAAGCTAAAACAGGGTTGCTTGTTTAGCAAAAAAGAGTATCCATTTAGCTAAACCAATGCAGTTTTACGCCAAATCCACTTTCCAGAGCCCACAGCGCCCATATATACCCTATTTGGAAGGGGCCTCCTAAAAGACGGGCCTCAGTTTAATGGCTTTCGCACCCTTTGCTGGAGGCTAAACCCCTGAACTTCTATGAATAGTCACTCGGAACCGTCGGACAGTAAGCCTGAAAGGACCTTATACAGAGGTAAAATGCAGCCTTTTTGCCCCTGGGAGAGGCAACCATTAAACCTTTCCCTAGCCCTATCCATAAAATCATCGAAAGAAAGTAAATCAGAGCGATAAAACAGAGCGATTTCATTATACATGTAGGGGGGGCTTCGCCCCAATAATACTTGCTTCACAACAATACGGAGTTCTCTTGTTTTGTCCAATCAGAGGATAGAAACTCATTGAGCTCACAAACGCTGAAAGCCATGTCGACGTACGAGAAGACGCTGATCCCGCCGCTCAACTTCTCCATGGTTGCCTCGGGCGTCTACCGCTCAGGCTTCCCGAACAGGAAAAACCACGCCTTCCTGCAGCAACTTGGTCTCAAGTCCGTTCTGTACGTGCTAGATCCTCAGCGTTAATCGGCAGGCAACCTCCAAGTGGGAAGCTCCCATTAAAGCTGAGCTTGGGATTCTGCAAACTTTCAGATATCTGTGTCATCAGGAGCACCAACCGGAGAACGTGGCATTCTTCAAGGAGAACAACATCGAGGTGTTCCAATGCCCCATTGACGGTAACAAGGTAAGGAGACGATAGATACTCAAGTAGGGGGGATCTCATGTAAACTGGCTGTTGACGTTACAGGAGCCGTTCATTAGCATCAACCCGGATGCAATGGCCGACGCTTTGCGCCACCTCCTCGGTAACTAAGGAGTGTCTAAGTCAACGATGTGTGGTGCTGCTAGTCTGACGATGTCCTGCTCTTCATTTGGCAGATGTGAGGAATCACCCGATCTTGGTGCATTGCACGAAGGGAACGCATCGTACGGGGTGTGTGATCGGGTGCATGCGGAAGATGGAGAACTGGTCGCTGACTTCCATCATCGACGAGTACTGCCGCTTCGCGGGCCCACGCATGCGTCTGCTTGACCAGCAGTTCATCGAGTTTTTCACGCCCACGATTCAGTACGACGAGAGACAAAAGCCCAAGTGGCTTACCTAGCGTGGTATGGGCAAGAGGGGCAAGACGTTGCAACACAAACTTCTTGTAAGAATCAGTAGATACACGTTATGAAGGCAGAGGAAGCTAGCACAACTCGAAGGCTTGCAACAAACGGCTTCCCTGTATTTAGCGTCTGGCCACTTAGCATCGGCTTCCGCATGGACAACTCGAGCCATCCGCTTTTTTTCCATCGTGCAAGTGTTTGTAGTTTTTCCCTCTGTCAAGTCATTTCTTTCTCTGCAACATATCACGCTCGCCCCTCCTTGGCCACGCCCGCAGCATTCGCTTACGCGGAGGCCTTAGACTTGTAAGCCGAGCCGTCCGCGAACTTGTCGACCCACTCCTGGTTCTTGAGCGGGGCACCAGGCCACGCCTTCTGGAAGTGGTCCTCCGGCTTGAAGCTGGACGGGTCCTCGATACGCTCGACAAGCTTGTGCTTGAACTTGCGGATCAGACCCTGCACGGGCCAGGCAGCGGCATCACCCAGAGCGCAAATGGTGTGGCCATCAATCTGGCGCGAGATCTCCTCGAGCATGGGGATCTCCTCGAGCTCGGCGTCACCCGTCTCCATGCGGGTCAGCACCTTCTCCATCCAGCCCGTACCCTCACGGCACGGCGTGCACTGGCCGCAACTTTCGTGCGTGTAGAAGTGCGAGTACCGGCGGATGGCGCCTACCATGTCCACGCTCTTGTCGAAAATGGTGACGGCAGCCGTACCCAGACCGGAGCCACCGCGCTGCTTCAGGTCGTCATAGTCCATCATGATGTCCTGGCACAGCTCCTCGTCCAGCACGGGCACGGAAGCACCACCAGGGATACACGCCTGCAGGTTGTCCCATCCGCCGCGGACGCCACCGCAGTGACGCTCAATCAGGTCGCGGAGAGGAATGCTCATCTCCTCCTCCACCGTGCACGGGTTGTTGACGTGTCCGGAGATGCAGAAAAGCTTGGTACCGCTGTTGTTCTTGCGTCCGAGGCTGGCGAACCACGAGCCGCCACGACGCAGGATCGTGGGGGACACGGCCACGGTCTCCACGTTCGTCACCGTCGTGGGGCAGCCGTACAGGCCCGTGTTGGCCGGGAAAGGCGGTTTGAGGCGCGGCTTTCCCTGGCGGCCCTCGAGACTCTCGAGCAGGCCGGTCTCTTCACCGCAAATGTAGGCGCCGGCGCCACGGTGCAGGTACACGTCGAAGTCGTAGCCCGAGCCGCAGGCGTTGCGGCCGAGGAAGCCGCGCTGGTAGGCCTCGTGGATGGCCTCCTGCAGGATCAGCGCCTCGTTGAAGAACTCGCCGCGGATGTAGATGTAGGCGGCGCGGGCGCGCATGGCGAAACCAGCGAGCAGACAGCCCTCCACGAGCTTGTGCGGGTCCTTGCGCATGATCTCGCGGTCCTTGCACGTGCCAGGCTCACTTTCATCGGCGTTCACGACCAGGAAGGACGGGCGGCCGTCCGTCTGCTTGGGCATGAAGGACCACTTGAGGCCCGACGGGAAGCCGGCGCCACCACGGCCGCGCAGTCCCGAGTCCTTGATCTCCTGCACGATCCAGTCCGGGCCCATGCACAGCAGGTCCTTGGTGCGGTACCAGTCTCCGCGGCGCAGCGCGCCGTCCACGCGCCACGTGTCCTCGCCGTACACGTTGGTGAAGATGCGGTCCTCGTCCTTGAGGCCGCCGTACACGCGCGTCATGGCCGCCGCGGGCTCCGCCGCCTGCAGTTCCGAAGCATCGATGCATTGCGAGTGTTTAGTAGGAGGATCGTCACATTTTATAGAGCAGCGCAATGGAGATGTTATATGCAAGGGAGGAGTGTACGTACGGCATTGGCCACAGCGGCGCTAGTGCGGAATCCGCGCGCTGCATCACACAAAGCAAAGGGAGTACAGTGAGTAAGAGTCTGTCGAGTGCGTCGGAGGGAGCTGCGGCAGGCTGCCGACCTTGGGCAAGCGACTTTTGAGCCACGCGAGCGACGCTCTTCATGGCTTCCTGCTCGTGACTCGGCTGCGACCTGAAGCAAACTCACGCTGGCCGCACAAGCGACGTCTTGGTTTCTCCCTTTTCGTTGTGGGCCGCACAAATCAAATCCGATTTGACGGGATTTTGTGGACCACGCCGTGGATAGGAGGAGTTTTAGTGTGTGCACATAAAGGCAGCTTCAACTTTGGTTGGAGTGATGGTCGCCTGCATCGCCAGCCACCACTGCTAAACGCAAGCCGCGAGAGACCCGCTGAAGCTGCCAGGTCCCACGGCGAAACTCCCTTCGGCGAGAGAATATATAGGTCGGGAGCCCTGTGATGTGGCGATGGAAGGCTCGATGGAAGGCTCTATTTAGAGGTGGCTCACTGTAGGCCGTTGCGGTGAGCAACTTCCCACTCCGGAATTCTGGCCAGCATCGGCCGATCGCAAGCTTCGACAACCGCTCCACATTCCAATCTGCGCTCTCGTAGCTAGGCACCAACCGGTTTATAAGGCGAGGTCCAGTCTGCAACGATGAAGTCTGCTGCGGTCCTGTCGGCGGTGCTGCTGGTCGCTGGCGTCTCCGCTGATAGCAAGTCCACCACGTTCCCCGGACGCTGCGTGACCACCAAGGACTGCGCCACGTACGGCTCCAACTACGCGTGCGTGTCTGTGGACACGAACGTCGCCGGCCTCGAGCAGCTGAGCATGTGCATCCCTGGCAACCAAGTGTGCAGCGGCAGCATCGCTGGACTCTGCCCGACGTTCACGTCCTGGCCGTCCAAGTATCGCGTCATCCAGCCCGTGTGCGCCTTCGTGGAGGTCGAGAACTGCGACGAGCAGTACAACGTGACGGTGCTGAGCTCCGCGGGCAGCAACGGCACGGTAGACGATGAGGCGGACATCAGTGTGAGTGCCGCCAATGGCACGGGCACGGTGCAGTGCTACCAGCGCAACTTCACCGTCAACGACGAGTATGTCGTCGTGAACGGCATCTACCAGTGCCTGGACAAGGCCAAGTACGTATCTACCAACGGAGGACACATCCAGAACATCACCGACACGGTGGTGGAGCAGTGCGGCTGGAATACAACGACGCAGACGCTCTGCAGCGGCCAGGGAACGTGCTCGCCTCTCGTGGACTTTGCCCAGGACTACGAGTGCAAGTGCAACGCCGGCTACAACTCGTCCGACTACTGCTACGCCGTGGCTTCCAACGAATGCAGCAGCGTCTCGCAGTGCGGGACGCAGGGGACGTGCGAGTTTGATGAGGGCACCACCAGTGGCGAGTGCTCGTGCAGCGAGGGTGCCACGGGCGACCAATGCCTGCTGTGTGACGCCAATGCCACCACGGTTTGCAATGGCCAGGGCACATGTGGCACGGACGGCGTGTGCACTTGCAACAAGGGCTACAACGGAACTTTTTGCGGAGACTCGACGGGCGAGAAGACCTCTTCCTCCAAGACCTCGGCCGCGGCAACTTTGAAGATGGGGATCAGCGCGATTGTTGCCGCGTTGCTTCTGGCCGTCTTCGCGTAGACTACATAAGTCTCAATGCATTGAATGAACTGTTTTACCCGATCACTCACTACACGTATGTGTACCCCAGGCGCGGAGGTGGCTCGATAGCATTAAGCACGATGCCGTGTATTGACACCATGCGTCTCTACTAACTAACTACCACACAGCTACCCCGTTGCTTCGAAGCAGTAGTTGGCAGCCGCCTGGACGTCACCTTTCTTCTTCTGCAACGCCTCAACAGCGAGCTCGCGCGAGAAGCCCATGTCGAGCAGCTGCTGAACGCGTTTCGACTTGCGGAAGCGAATCACAAGCGGGCGCGTCTGAGCCTTGATCATCTTCAGCGCGCGATCCACCTGATAGTGCTGCAGCGGATGCCCGTTGGCTTGCAGGATAGTGTCGAACAGACCGATCTGGCCGCACTTCTCGGCGCCAAACATGCCGCCCTTAGCTCCGCGCGGGAAGCTCGTCACACACAATTCGTTGTCTATCTTCTCTAAGTACATACCAAGCAGTAGTGCCTCGCCGAAACGCACGTCGTACTCATCTTCGCCTAGCGGTGCGTTCATTGAGATGGTACGAGGACACATGGCGATAGCCGCAGACACCGGCGTGATGTTCTGCGTGATCGAGTCACGGAGGCTCAACTCCTCCATTTCGAAGTCGGGGTTGGTCTCCAAGTCTGTAACTGAGTGAACACCACGCCCGCTAGAAAGTGTCGTTTCTTCATCGACGCTGTGCAGTTCCTCGTCACCTTGCCGCCGGAGAGATGGCCGTTCAATGTCGGGAGACTCCTCCTTGATGGTCGGAGGCATCATTTCACCTTGCTGAGAGCCCACGGACAAACTCTTCGGCCGCTCAACATTGAGAGAACCATCGTTTACGAAGATACCGACAGACGAATCCTTCCGTTGGTCAGGGAGCTCGTAGAAGAGCAGGACCGGCTGGAATCGGCCCTTCAGGCACTCAGCAACAACGTTACTCCAGGATCCCATCTCCAAAACGCGCGAATCATCGAAGAGCAACCACATCTTGTGCGCCGTGCTGTAAAACAGAGCCACATAATGACGCCCGTAGTAGCAGACGAAGCCGCGAAGACGGTATGTCGTGCGAAGACCTCCATTCTTGAAACGGATAACCGGCCCGGCAGCATCAAAGCACTTGGCCAGGTCCAAACGGTCGTCAATGTTGTTCAGCACACCCTGCACCTGCTCCTTCGTAGCAGATTGGGTAGCCCACAGGATCGAGACTGCAAACACCATGGGGAATCGGTGGATGACCCGTTCCTTGTTGAGCTTGCCACTGCAGCCCTTCTGCTCACACTTGGATGCGATGTCGGTCTCTTGAGAGGTAAGTCGCCGGAACATTTGCTCGGTGGATTCGTACTTGCATGCATACAAGTCACTCGCATACGTGGAGTACACGAGGTTTGAATAAAGGTCCCAAGGCGAGTTGTGATTGCAGGACCCGCACACGTATCTGTCGTAGATCTGGTGCGAGAAGACCAAGTGCGGGATGCTGTTGTCGTCGAAGACCGCCTGGGGCTTCTCCTCGTAAGTGTCGGTGCTGACGACTCGAACCAGCGACTTGACCATCATCGTCGTCTTGTGCGTCTCCTCAATCTCTGTGGCTTCCGTCTGCTGGTGCATGAGGTTCAGCAATGCGAGCAGCGTTTCTTCAGCATCGTACATGGCGCCTTCTTGGAAGTTCTTGTCCGCCGAGTACAGCACACTCAGTCCTTTACGGATGGCCCGCGAGTGCAATACTCCACTGGAAGTGTCATCGTATTCCATCATCATGGACTTCAACGCACGCAGCACGTTGGACTCAACCGTCCGCGACTCGTCCTTCACCTCCACGTGTAGCAAGAAGTGGCGCATGGACGTCAAGTGCCAGAAGCTTTGGATCACGACATTCAAGAAGCAGTTGTTCTCTCCAGAGGCATTCAGCAATCCTCGATGCACCGATGCTCCCTTCACCCATAAATTAGACTCCTTCTTGGTGGTCGTAGTAGGGGTGCCAGTAAACAGCGTAGCGGCATCAGACGGCGAGTCCGAGCTCTGGTCGCTGCCTCCGAGCGACGCCAGCGACGTCTGCGGCGGCCAGTCCTCCTCCTCGTGACTCGTCAGCACCCTCAAGTGGTGGATCCAGTCACTGGCCGCTGTGGCGGTAGGGCCGTCGATCTCCAGCACTTTGTCGGCGTGGTCGTCCAGCTGCTTGACGCTCACGAGGAAGGCGAAGCGCCGGCCGTCCCAGGGCGCCACGCCCAGCACTTTGTAGCTGCGCAGCGGCTTGACCAGCCCGGACTGCAGGTCGCCCGTGCTGGGCTGGAACTTGAACGTGCTGAGCTGCAGCGTGTCGCGCGTCAGGATGCAGTAGCGCATGTGTCTCGGGCGCACGTTCACCATGCTGCGCGTCTTGAGGTTGAGCCAGCCGCGGTGCACCACCTCCCCGAAGGCGGACTTGAGGGGGCCGTTCTCGCTCGACAGCGGCGTGGGCTCCAGCGCCGTGGGCTGCATGAGCGACAGCTTCATGGTCGGGAAGGCAACCATCACACAGACACACACATGCAACGAACGAACAGTGGAGTGAGCGGAGTGAGGGAGGGTGGGGGTGCGAAGGCCGAGCTTAATAAGCCGTTGCAGCTGTAACCTACCGTTTCCGGGGGAGAGGACGAGAGGGGCTCGGGTGGAGGCGACGCGAGAGCTCCTAGCTTGGGCCAGCTCGCTTAGCCGTCGCGTCGTTTCTCGTTTACTTGGATGCGGGAAAGCACTATGGTCCGCCTCGATTCTTCGGGAGCTTAGCGGGCTCTGATTGGTGGATTTATTTTTAGCGCCTTGAATCTGATGACGCTGCAGACGAAAAGTATCGCAGCTACTTCAACTGAACGACGGACGCCTGTCAGGCAACCAGATCACCTGCCCCACTCGGCACGAGCCATTAACTATTGCAACACGTTCGCTGGATTTGCCTTGCTTGCTGTGCATTTGCCTGCTTGGTGGGGGCGCTGGTGTGATTGAGCGAAGTGTGTGAGTCCGTTGGTATCCGATAATCGCACTGTGCGGGCAGTGAGTGACGTCAGGTTGCAGTGGCACTTCGGTGCAACGCGGACACGAAGAGCTCCGCAATGTATTATCCCTATGGCAGCTCGAGGGCCACCGCGCTACGGTAGTCGCACAGCGAAAAACGACGACACTCGCAGTGGCTCAGTTCGCGTCCGAATCGTTGTCGTCCGAGTCTTCGTCTTCGTCTTGAGAAGACGAGGTTGTGGCAACGTTGCCACGGTTGCGACAGCTGCGGCGCAGACCGGGGTGGCTGTCGGCG
This sequence comes from Phytophthora sojae, assembly GCF_000149755.1. Taxonomy (NCBI): domain Eukaryota; phylum Oomycota; class Peronosporomycetes; order Peronosporales; family Peronosporaceae; genus Phytophthora; species Phytophthora sojae. The sequence continues at coordinate 8,677,054 of NW_009258116.1, forward strand.
AGTTCGTGCGGCTGTTAAACAAAATGTGAACTCTTAGTCCAGAGTGAAGCAGGAGCCAGACCAGACCACGTACCGATTGCCGTCTCCGCTTGCTACTTCGGATAGACCTGCTCGGCGACTTCCGCTTCCTGGCTTCACTGTTTCGAGTCGAGCGTCGCGGCTGGTCGTCTTCTTCCTCGTCGTCGTCGTCATCTCCATCTGTCTCGCTATCAGCGTCACAGTCGCTTTTTGCCTCGAAAGCCTCCTCTTCGTCGCCGCTCTTGTCCGAATCAGCGACGATTGCCTCCTCTTCTTCCTCCTCCTCAACATCAATATTCGCGTAATTTACTTGTCGCCGGTTGCGCAGAGAGCGCCTGCCGATACCTTCGGACGAGTCCAGCACGCCGCTGGTAGCAAGTTGGAATTTCCAACGCTCGTTGCGTCTCCGCTTCGCCTGCTGGCGGGTTAGCTTCTTCAGAGCACCACGAGACAAAGCTTGCCACAATTGTAGATCCGGCGATTCGATGGATAGTGACAATTCCTGCACCAGCGATTCTGCCGACTCGAGGTCGTTGCAGACCGTCTCCCAGTCCGTACCGCCAACCTTCGCGCACCGACACACCCACACTGCTGCGTTGGGCACAGTCGCAGCATCCTCCAGGATGAAGTAGGAGCGACCCGCGGCATCCGTGCCGATAGGTTCATTTCTCTGTTAAGACAGCAACAAATGTCAGCGCACTAACCGGGAGAAAATAACAGCAATACTACACAGATCCCAGCCAACCATAGATTCTGCTTCTTCGTCGTCAATCTGCTCAACAAGCGCATCATTGCGATCAAATTGAGTTTCACAGAGAAACTTCAATATCGCCACTCGCTCCGCCACTGAGAGGTCGAAGTAGAACTCTTCGCGCTTCTCCGCCTCGCTGCTGCTAGCCGGAAACTTCGTGTCTTCTGCGATAGCTGGCGGGTACTCTGCTTCGCGCAGGAAGCGCAGCAGGTGAACGTACCAAGGGTATTTTCTGCAAAAATGAGGCCAAGTCTGTTAGCGACAGTCGCGTACGTAGCACTCACGTGCGATGGTTCCATTTACGTACTTGGACATGGGAACATTGATGTTCGCCAGCAGTCGGGTGTGAAGTTCCTCGCACAAGCCGTCCTCCTTCGGTTCCAGCAACGTGTTCGCCAAGCTCTACAAATCACCAAACATTAGATAAGCCAATACTGTTTCCAGAACCACGAAACACTTATCCAACCACCTCACCTCCAGGGTCGTCACAACATTCGAGAGTTTCAGTCCGAGTCGGCGGAAGCGTTGCAAAAACAAGAACACGGCCGCAAACTCGCAGTCCGTGTGCAGCTTGTGCAGCCTCTGCGTATCGTCCAGCGGCGTGCACTTGGGGAACGTCACGCCCTCAGGCGCGGCCACGCCCACGAGGCTGCTGATGTCCTCCCACGCCGTCTCGTCGTAGATGAACTGGCAGCGACGGCAGTTCCAGTCCCCGTCGGGCAGGTCGCCCTTCAGTCCGTAGCACTTCTTGTGCACCGTCATGGAGCACGTGGCGCAGCGCAGCTCGCAGCGCGTGGCCTCCTCCGTCTTGACCTGCTCGCACACGCGGCACTCGTCCGTGATGTGGATGTAGCGCTGCACGAAGTTCCTGGACGCGCCCACCGTCTTCGTCTTCTTGTTCGCTACAGGAGGCTTGTCTCCAGCATTGTCCTTGTCGGCTGCAGTAGTGGTGCTATTGGTGGCGTCCGATTCCTTGGACTTCTCGCTGGGCTTCGCCTTGTCCTTGGCGGCAGTTGGCGCGGGCTTGAACCATCGGTCCAAAGTGTTGGACGGCGGCTTCGGCTTGGCCTTGGGCTTGGGCTTGGGCTTGGCCTTGGGCTTGGGCTTGGCGTCACCTTTAGCTGCAGGCTTGGCAGGCTTGGTGGGCTTGCTCGCTAGCGCGTCGGCGGCCTCGGGCGGCGACGCACTCGCCTCTTGCTCAGGGTGCAGCGCCATCTTGGTGACAACTTTTGTTGCAATACTTGGCGCCAAAGCGCGGCAACTACAGTTGTTTATCAGACTGTAACGGATATTACAGGGTTCAGGGCGCCTTATACAGTATGAAAAACGAAAAAAATTCCGGAAGCCAAAAGGGGTAGGGTTGAAAATTTCACGAGAGTACTAGAACTCAAACCGAGTAGGTGGTCTATTGTGAAATTCGTTGTTGTATTTGTGCCCACTCAGAGATTTGGTTCGTTGCAAAGTGAAATGGTGGGGAAAGCAACAAAGCGACGGAGATTTGATATTTCCGAAGTCACTCAGTATTTTACGACCATACTCGGTTCTAATCGAGTGCATGGCACACACAAAGTCGCTTAATCTCTTCGGGTAGACTACTTAGACTCACTTATTTAAGATGCTGAACACTGTCGCGTCATTATCATCCCTCCTGCACCTGCTCCTTCGATGTCGCGACGGATGCGGAACATGCTGCGGATGAGGACCGCAACGCTTGCGGTCACGCTTCTTCGCATCGAAGCTCGCGGCAGGCTAGCAGCAGACGCACGCCGTGCAGGCTGGGCTTCATTGAGCTGAATTAACCAGGCAACTGTCGACTGCTTCTTCGCGGGGCGCTCGAGCTCCACTGTATGCAGGCATGTCGTTTGTTAGTTAACCAGGCTACTTAAATACACAAGTGGACTCGGCGCCACTGCCGGTGATGTCGAGATCGGCGCCAAGTAAGGCCAGAAGTGTCCAGTTTGACCGACAAGTACGGCGTGCTGGGTGGTTGCGAAGTCATTGAGCATTTTCCCAGGTCTATTGTGAAATTTCCGATATAGCGCCAAACTACCGATTAGATCAATCCTACGCCCCGAGCTAAGCTATTCGGACTTGCTTAAGTATTTAACGAAGATCACCTTCAATAGCGAGTTGCTAATCTCGGTTGGGACGACCTCAGTCTTCGACAAGTGTATCATAGCAAAATCGTGTAGTGCTAAGGGCTTGGTCGGGGAATGATCGTCTCAGTCTCGCTCGTCTCCGGTAAGCCTACACCTAAGGTGAACCGAGCCGATGTGGTCGGTTGGCTGGAGACCGTCTTAGGTTTGGTGTGTCAAGCTGCTCGACTCAGCACCATCACACTCGAGAACTCGCAGCCATGGAAGGCACCCTTACTGCTCCACCTGTGGGCGGCGCTGAAGCTGAAGACGCTGCTGAGCGAAGCGTAAGCGGCACGGACACCAACGGGAGCGGCGTCGAGAGGGCACCCCCGCAGGGTGGAGGCCGTGGTGGTCGCGGGGCAGGTCGCGGTGGTCGTGGAGGACGAGTAGCTTCGACCAGGCCAGCTGCATCATGGAGCGATGATGATGTGAGCGAGTTCTTTCGCCTCCGTTACGCAGAATTAGCTGACAACTTCAAGAACACGAAGGACACCAAGCGCATCAAATATGCGTGGGCCGTCTTAGCATCAACACTCTCTGTTAACCAGAGCAAAGTGTTCACTGACCAGCAGTGTCAACCTGAGATTCTGTCGAAACCACTCGTCGTAGACCGCGTCGTAAAGCATAGCCTCAAACTCTAGCGGTGTCAGGGTAAGGATGTTCTGCTTCGGGTTCGAAATTGCCCACACAGCGGTGTGGACCGCCGTCGCGAGAGCCCCGGTGGCCGCAGCGACTGCAGCAACGATGCTTTCGCTCTGCACCATCGAAACGCATTGAAGACGCTCGTCTCCAAAGTGAAACTGGTGATTTAGTCGTCTCAGATTGGTCAGTCTGGAGACGATGAACCTAGCCGATCGAGTTAATAACTGGCCAATCAAAAATAAGAAAAAATGTCGCCACATCGTCTAAGACGATCGAAAGCCGAGACGAGCGTTCCCCGACCAGGCCCTAAGAGTCTGATAGAGCGCTGACAAACTCGTTTTATGGTCTGCTGTACTTGGTGGGTGGCACACATCACAAATGAGAATGGTGTGGCGCACACGGGGCTCGTTTCGAGCTTTGAAGCCCACCCAGTCAGTCAGCGAGACGCAGAGGGAGTGGAGGCCGACCGCCCGCCGTGAGTGCGACGTGGAGCCCGCAGAGCGTTAGTAGCCAAGAAGCCTCCAGACCCAAGAGCCAAGAACCTCTCTCGCATCCCCCAACAGCCCGTTTCTCGCCCGCGAAAAGCCGCCGCCAGCCATGGAAGACGCCAAGAACCTGCACCGCCGCCTGCTCAAGTTCACGCGCGGCGACGTGACGGACCAGGGCGAGGCCCTGGAGGTGCTGCGCGCCCTGGAGAAGACGACCGTCACATACGCCATCCTCAAGGAGACCAAGATGGGCCACACGGTCGGCAAGCTGCGCAAGCACGAGAACGAGAAGATCGCGAGCCTGGCGCGGCTGCTGGTCAAGTCGTGGAAGAACATGGCGCTGTCCCCCAAGGCCTCGTCTTCCATCTCCAGCAGCAGCAAGCCCCCGGCCAAGAAGGAGACGTCCCCCAAGCCCAGCAGCTCCCCCGGCTCCAACGGACTCAAGACGGCGCCCAAGACCCCGGCTGCGCGCGTCAGCTCCACGCCATTCATCCCTGCGGGGCTGGACAAGGTACGCGCTACGGTGCGCACGAAGCTCAAAGAGATCCTGGAAGCCTCGGAGGGTGGAGATCCTGGACAGGTGGCAGCGGCTGTTGAGGTGGCCATGGCCCGGACATACCACATGGGCGCCCCTGGCGAGCAGAAGAAGGAGTACATGGCCAAGTACCGCCAGTTGTCGTTCAACCTGAAGAAGAACGGCGAGCTGCGCCAGAACCTGCTGGACGACAATGTCAGCGGTGACCAGCTCGTCAAGATGACGGCGGAGGAGCTTGCCACGGAGGAGAAGCGCGCGCAGATTGAGAAGCTGCGCGACGACGCGTTCCAAGAGGCGCGGTTGGACTGGGCCGAGGCCAACCACGACAAGATCCAGAAGCAGACGGGTACCGAGGGCACCAAGGGCCTGTTCACCTGCGGACGCTGCAAGTCGTCCAAGACCAGTAACACACAGAAGCAGACGCGCAGTGCCGATGAACCGATGACGGTGTTTGTCATGTGCCATAACTGCGGCAACCGATGGAAATGCTAGTGTAGCGTATCTCGACCATGCCGCGCTCCCCTCCTCCTCCCTCTAGTGTTCGAATAGCTGCCTGCCTCTTGCATTTATTGGAGCCGTGTTGCTCTTCCTCCAAACTTCTCTGCATCGCAAAACTCCGCGACAAAAGGTTGCGGTAATGGGAGGGGAGGGCACAGCAGATGCACGTGCAAACCCACGCACACGGCCGCTATGGTGCTGGCAACTGGGTTGTGCGTCTATCTTGGGTGGATACCGGTGTGTCTAGTGTTTTCATCTGATGAAGATAGCTCTGCCCGGTCAGCGTTGATCGCACTGTCAGCGTCGAGCGTTGGTTGGGTATGCGTGTAGAAATTATAATGAGCTTGGTTCCCACAACTCGGCAGCGTGTTCGTTCTCGTCGTTTTCCGTGTTGTGTCTGTGCAAGTGTGTGCAAGGGTGAGCAGGATTCCTCCTGGCCAGTGGTTCAAGCAGCTTGACAAGCAAGTTGAAGTTTGCACGTGTGCGGCACACAACCAGCTCGTCCCGACAGACAAAGAATGATCTTTGTGGCTGGGCCCAGACGCTCTCGACGATCCAAGTCTGAGGCAAAATCAACTTTTGATGCAGGCCATCCAACTCGAGGAGTTCGACAACGAGCGTCGTCGTCTCCAGCGATCGTGCGTCCGACTTGCTTCAACCCCTCTTGAGTACGATATGGATACAATTATGTGAATAATTCAAACTATGTATTCGTTTTCAGAGGTAATATTTTACACTTCAACTACAATACGCCGCGCGAAAAATGCACAAGGCTCAGCCTGGGACGCGCCGCGAGAACGAGACGCTGGACCTCAGTCCACCACTAGGACGGCTCCATGGCGAGGAGTGGTGGTGACTCGCTGAGTCAGATCCGCAGTCCAGCCCCCACCATTCCCCAACTTGCCCCCAAGCCAGCACCTGCTTCCCCTCGCTGCCGGTCGATGTCCCCGTCATCCACCAGCTACGCGCCAAGCTGCAACTGCACGTCGGAAGACTCTGGCGTCGATGCCTTGAAGCGCGGCGCATTGCTCGCCAACTTGCTCAAGTGGTGGGACGCGCGTGAAGACGAAAAGCTGCCTCTACTTCCCAAGAGAGACAAAGGCCATGGCCAAGTCACCCAACGCGATCACCAGCGACCTGATCATCAAGATGCTAGCTCTCGAACTGCTACTGCCGCTGCACCATTGAGCTCTGGACTATTCAGTCGCGATACTTTGTTCCGGGTGCTTGAGATTCTGGTGGTTATGGCAGTCGTGGCTGTCGGTTTGAGTGTTTTGTCGGCCAGGTCGCCAGGCCATGAGGTCCACAAGGCGCCGAGCTTCTCGCTGCACCGCTCCGGTGGGAAGCTGCTGAGTGGAGGACACCGCTTGCGCTCGCTTCTCCGTCATATGAAACATCATCATCCCGTGCTAAGCAGGCCCCCGACGGATGCAGACATCACGCTCGGAGTCGATGTTGAACTGGAACGAGCCATGGACATCTACTGCCGTGGACCGCTGCTCCATGCAGTGCAGATGGCCAACGTCTTCTCGGACAGCAAGTACTTCGTCGACATGCCAATCAAAGACAACAGCAGCGCCTTCGATATCCTCATGGATTTCCAGCGCCGTGGACTGGCGATGACCGAGTATCGGCCGAATGTCCACGACACCCACGAGCAGCAGCTTCGGCGCTTCGTCGACGATCACTTCGACCCACCAGGCACGGATCTGCTCCCGATCACGCCCTTCGACTTCCAGGGGCAGTCGCACCCGCCCATGATCGCTGAAATCCAAGACGACGAGCTTCGAGACTGGGCGTTTGATCTGCACCGGATCTGGCAAACCCTGGGCCGCATCCGTAACCCGAACGTGAGAGGGTCGCTCCTTCGGGCGCGAAAGCTGGAGGAGCCGAGCCTGAACCGACCTGCCAATGTGCTGATCGTGCCTGGCGGGCGCTTTCGAGAGAGCTACTACTGGGACTCGTACTGGATCGTTCAAGGGCTCTTGGTGAGCGACATGCCGATCACGGCGCGAGGAATCGTGGACCACCTGCTCGAGTACGTGTCCGAGTTTGGGTTCGTGCCGAACGGAGGGAGAATCTACTACTTGACTCGGTCCCAGCCGCCCATGCTCTCGGATATGGTGAAGCTGGTCGCTCGTTTTCCTACGAACGGCAACGAGAGTGGGTACGATGAGGGGTATCTGCGTGCTGCATTGCCCATTCTGGAGCGCGAGTACGACTTCTGGATGCAACACGGCCCCTGCGGCCATGCAGTTCAGCTTACTCGACGGAACATGAGCGAGGGGGCTACGGGCAGAGCCACGTACGTCTTGAATCGCTACACGTCCAACGCCAACCACCCTCGACCCGAGTCGTACCGGGAGGATGTTCTGGTTGCTGCGGAGATTTTCGATCGCACAATGCAAATGGATGACGGCAACGCAGCGGCCACGGAGCGACACAAGGACAAGTACTACAACAACGTCATTGCTGCGGCTGAGAGCGGGTGGGACTTTAGTAGTCGGTGGCTGCGAGATCCGCTGGATATGAAGTCGATGGTGACCACTTCGGTGGTTCCCGTCGATCTCAACTCGATCATGTATCGATTCGAGTGCAACCTGATGGAGTTCAATCGACACTTGGGCAACGAAGAGAGAGCACAATTCTTCGAGCGAGCTGCTGCTCGTCGCCTGGAAGCCATCGACGCCATCCTTTGGAGCGAGAAGCACCACAGCTGGAAGGACTACGACTTGGAGACGGACACGCACTCTCCTATTGTCTCCGTGTCCGACTACACGCCGTTGTGGGCCAAGGCGTTTAATTCAAGCGACATCGACCGCCTCAAGCATGTCGTGACCTCACTCAAGAATTCGGGGCTGCTGCAGGTCGGCGGTGTGCAGACGACAACAATTTTCTCGGGCCAGCAATGGGACTCGCCCAACGCCTGGCCACCGGAGCAGGACATTGTCGTGGAAGGCTTGCTGGCCGTGAACACCACGGAGTCGCACAGTTTGGCGCGCGAGCTATCGCAAACATGGACGCAGACCAGTCTGACTGCGTGGAGGCAGACGGGTTTGATGTTCGAGAAGTACAACACGTCCGAAGTCGGCGGCTTGGGAACTGGCGGCGAGTACTTCCCGCAATTTGGCTTCGGCTGGACGAACGGCGTGATTTTGAAGTTCCTCACGATCCATCAGAATCTTTTGCTCGCCGAGCATTAGGCGATAAAGTAGCAGTAGAGAGTGTACAGTAGGTTGTAGCGTGATAGGTAGCAATAAGTAGCAGTGAATGGACTAAACACCAACAAAAGCGTACACATGAAAAGCATCATATAAAGCAAGAACGCGAAGGTGTGCAGAATGGATGCCACACACGACAGTCGCGTGTGGCCTCTCCGCTTTCTATTGCGTTCGGGCTGTTGCCAGCCTGACGCGCACTACTTGCTTGCAGTCAATGCACAGCTCGATGTAGGCATGGAATCCCTACTAACCTCGGCATCCGATCGATCACCTCGCCTAGTGACTAGTTGGTCGTGGCCGGCGTCGCAGCGGCAAAGACGTACGGCTTCGCGTTGCGGAAGGTCGACATGTCCCGGATGGAGTTCGCGTGGAACTTGTACTCCACCAGCGTGTTGGAGTCCAGCATGAGGATCTCCTTCAGCTTCTCACTGCCACGATACGAGAACGAGATGGTTAGTGATTCAACATTAAGTTACTACTAACACAGAAAGTAAATAATTACGCACCCAATGGCGAAGCGGGTGTTGTCGTCCGAGTTGTCGGCGTTCCAGACGGACAGCATGTCCTCCTTCGAGCGGATGGCCATGGCGATACCGACGACGTCGAGCTGCTCGAACGCCTCGCCGATGGCGGCGAAGACCAGGTCCTGCCACATCTTACCCAGCACATTGGCCTTCTTCTTGATCTTGAGGATCCAGCAGCCGCCCTGGGGGAACGCCTCCCACATCGGGGCGCAGTTAGGCTGGTCGCGGAACAGGTACAGGTTCACGTCGCGGTTCAGCTGCGACGGACGCTTGACGTGGATGTAGTGGCTGCAATCAGCATGGTCACAACACATACATTATCAGCACCATTGACGCTGGCACGTCTTTCACCTTGACCATCAGCAGCAACTCACCGCCAGAAGTCCTCCACCGTGTTGAACGTCGCAATCTTCTGCAGGTTCGACTGGTACGTTCTGCTCAGCACCACCACCAACACCATCAGCACTGCAACAACACTGCAGTAAAACTGCAGCATTGCAACTCACCCCACGTCGATCTTCTTGGGCATCTTCTTGTCGTACCTGCAGCAACAGCAACGTCAACCGTGGGGTCAGTAGAGCCCTCCCCCCAAATGCCTTGTGGCCGCAGCCAATGCACGCACCAGAGCGACCATCCCGACTGCAGCGGGTGCTCCTCCTCCTCTCCCTTCTCGATGACGGCGGGCGCGGCCGCCACCTCCTTGTTCGCAACTGCCGTCGATGGTGTGTCAATCGCCAGTCAGTTTGGTGCGCAGCAGCAGCACGAGAGAGAGCACAAAGTCAGTCAAATTTAGAGGCAAAAGTTGCGCCGATGCGTTGCACTCGTGGGTACGTTGGCGGCATCGAGCGGCGGCGACAAGCAGAGCCGCAGCAGGCAGAGAAGGCGACAGCGGCAGCACGTACGTTCCTCGCCAGCCATAATTGTCCTCAACTACGTTTCGTGGTGTGAAGGCGTACACAGTCTAGGCAGAGAACTAAGTACGCGCATAAAGTCATTGCGAACCTAAGTTAAATGCGACAACTTTAACAGGCAACTGCGTCAACTTTAGCAGGGATGACCAGCTGAGGAAATATTTGAAGTAAGAATCTGAAAATTCTTAAATAAAGGCTTACAATTGATTTGACACGTGAGTCAGAATTGTTCTCTTTTGGTGCAATATGTTCCGATATTCGCCGAACCATCCCAACACCGTTTATCAATTACTTAAGTATTTTACTGAGATAACTAGTGTACCGTAACTTACGGTCCGTAAGGTATGCTGCTACGCAGCCGGCACAGGATTAATTCACAGGTCGAAGAGCTGTGCTTGGCCGGCAGAAATTTTTTGTAACTTACTGAAACCGGGTACCTTTCTAACCGAAATAGAGTACTTGTTAACCTAACCAATTATATTTAAAGCTACGAATGGCTACATGTATTACTCTGTAGCTCAGGGGTTGTTTGCTAAGTTTAGCACTAAAATCAAGGACAAGTCTAAGACTAAAAATTACGAGTTATTACTACAGCGGGCGGAGAAACCCCGAGCTACCTGTGCGGGTCAGTATACTAAGACCAAGTCAAAAAGATGTGCAAGTGAAATGACAACAGCGCTTCAACTCACAAAATTGCCATTTCTTCTTGGTTTGGCATGAATCATTCACCATTCGACGCGGAATCGTTTGAAGTATAATCTGCTCGAATTCCATTGACTATTAAAGGCTGGATTTCGACGAATCGTCGCTCGAATGAAACCGGTCCAATCTGAGTTTATCTTGGTTTTTGTATAGGATCACCAGATTGTGAACCTCCAACGCCTGGCAAAACGTGATGAATGCCCTCAGACATTGCACGATATCATATCCGTTTCTTGGTTTCTCGGGATCCTGCTTTGCTTATATGTATGACAACATGAGTACCTTTCGCCTCATGTGTGCATTGTATCGCTAGTGTTGCTGGATGCATCTGGGTAGGTCGAAACACTGGGTCATCGGGCTTGCAAATCGTTTTGACATACTATATGTATCTGGCGGGCTTGGGGTGGGCTATGACTTTTTCCACCCGCTGTACTTTTGTGAAAGGTTGCTAAGGATTTCACTAGTAAACTACGCTATGCATCCGCTGAAGCATACTTTATAGCTGGGCAATGCTTGTCAATATCTCGTGCTATCATGCCTGCTAGCTCGAGCTACGTAAGCTGTACGCCTCAAATGTTGAAAGCTTAGTACATCGTCTCACATTAGGCATGCTCGCCAAACATAGAACGGAGGGTGTTAATATTGTCACTGCAGATTTGGATACCTGTATGTTATTATAGGTCCCATAACGAGCTCTGGTTCGAATGTAGACGAAGCGATGAGTTGCGTAATTTTAAATAAAACGAGAGAGCGATCTATCTACCTGTTGGATGAGTAAATGCCGCTCATTTCGCGAAACTCTGACGATTGACTACTAAGGATTCGCGGGTGTTGGAATAGCTCGTCCAGACTTGTCTAATCCGCATTGCAAGCGGCTTCGGTGCGCCGCACATGCTGCGCACCAGGCACTCTCTGAATACTTTCCCCACTCAATACTATAGTGGCATCAAAATTCATATCAGCAGGGTTCTGCAGTAGCTTTAACTCTCTCTCTCTGTGTGTATATCTAGCTAGCCTAGCTCAATAGTTTGTGAGTGGGTTCCAAGTTTTTGCTCCGACCCAGAGCATTTAATGGCCACTTTGTTAAGTTTCCAGGCCAAAATGAGACACTGGTCGTCCTCAGTATCTTCTTGACGTAGTTCAAGAACTCGACTTAGTCGACTGTCAGCAAAACGGTTTATTTAGCAACTATTCATTCTTGCCAACAACGTATCTTGCTACTGTCATGGTCATCAATTGATTTCTGAAGCCTTATTAACAGAAATGGCTCCAAGTCGGGCTCGCATACAAAACTAACTTGCGATTTGAACATGTTTCGCTGAGATCGACCCATTATTGCTGGTAAATACCAGTTTCAGAGGTCAACTTTTGACTAATTCGACCTGTGTACTCCCCCAGAGCGTTCGCTTCGGGTCGCCTATTTGGAAGCCGTGCGTGTAACGCATGCGTTTAAGTATCCATCATATATTGAAATATTATGAAAGTAAACTTTTAAGTTCAGGCGTCTCCTCGAACAGGGAACATTTTTCCGTGCACATCATAAATTCTTTTTTATTAATATGGCTCGGATCGACCTGAAACTTTGGCAACAAGCTCTGGTTGGTCATGGATAGGTAATTAGAAAGTTTGGGAAGAAGTGTGCTTGTGCTCCAGGTGCAATGAACACAAGATCAGCACGCCATACTGGAATGTAGTCAGAGGTTTATTGCAAGTTTATCATAACTGAACGGTCGCCACTGCTTTCAGCTCCCTCATCTGGGCATCTGCACAATGACGACCGATAAAGAAGAAGATGGTTTGCTGTTAGTGCGCATCAGAAAGCGCAAGCAGTCTCTAGGGCAAGGTGTAATATGTAACAAGGAAAATGAGAGCTTGCAGTCTGATGCTGCTGCGGCTGCAGCTGGATCAAAGCGTCTCCGAAGCTGCAATAACCCCGACTATCCGGTACGCTAAAAGATCTCAATCACTAATAGCTTACTGAATTATACTTTTTGAGTTCTAACCTTGAGCTAATGAACACACTCTTTATTTCTCTCTCTTTGTAATTACCTGAGCAAAGGCGTCAACGTGGCAATTGCAATTGCTATGCCGCCAAAGCTGGTGCGGAAGCTCGTGCACGGCAAGCACCCCAAGCACAGATCCAGGAACGCCGCAAAAATGGTCCAGATCACTATTCTTACCTGATAGCGGATTCAATCAAGGCTGCTGCACTCGCTGGCTACAGATCGCGCGTTCAGAGGGCTGCCCGCGCGAATGATTTTGGCGCTAACCGCACGGAACGCAATGCTGGGGGTGGAGGAAGCTTTGCTGCAGCATGTACCGACAGCAGAAAGCAGTCAGCCCGCGAGAATTCGGACCTCTTTCAAGCTGACCAAGATGTTCAAAAGGGGTGCTCGTCGGAGAAAGCGGCGAAGAGCAGCGTCGATCACATGGGAGGAGACGTGTGTGATAACCTTGTAGCAGACATCAAATGCTATGCAGGACGTCCTATCGACTTTGCTGTGGTATGTAGTGCTGGCAATGCACAATCTCGAAAGCCTCAGCACCAGAAGGATGCTGCATGCGGCGCACGAAAAGAAGGTAAAGCTGAAGAGTAGTCTTCGCTGCGGGTTTCGCACCAGATTTTACGGGATATGGGTAATGATACTGGTAGTGAGCTGTGTTGTGTGGCGTATGAACGTGGGGAATCCGATAATACTGGATTGAAGTGGAGTAGATGTGATGGCTCGGTGATCGAGCACGACCTGCCACACGCATGCAGCCCCCGTGTCGAGCGTGGAAAATCTGTCGCAATAGAGCCTCGAATTGGGGTTAGTACTCCAGTAGCAATTGAAGCGTTCGTGGCGACAGCGGAACGGAAATCACAGGCGTCACGCTCACTAAGCTTTGGTATGCAGACGGAAAATGCTGATAGAGACTTGCTTATCGATGTCGCTGGTAATAACGAAGCCGAGAGTGTCCCAAAGTCGTACGGCGAGGTGATACATGCTGCTGAAATCGATGCCACCGCTGATAACAGTTGCGAGCAAGGTCAAAGTTATAATAATTCCAGCCCCTTCAAATCCCCGCGTTTGCGACGTTCGAATCGGATTCAAGTCGAACGAATGTTTGTGAGTCCGCCGACATTAACGCCAACCCCTGTCCGCCGGACACTTCCAACAATTCGAGCACTCCTCAAGTTTTTTTCTGTTCCCGAAAGTGAAGTGAAATCCTTTCTAAAGCATCTACCGTAAAAAAAACAAGATCAACAGCGGAATTCTGGACGGATTCGGACTCCAGCACGACTGATGCAGCATATCAGCGCACTGTGGCGTCCAATCTCGTGTTTCGATTACTGCGATGTGTTTCAGAAACGTTGTGCGGCACCAGTGCATCTAGTGTGTTTTTAGAGATCTTTGCGACCTGGTTAAACCCGGTGACGTGTGCTAACGATACATTGGTGACGACGTCTGCGAACGTATTAGCGAAAACGCGGAAGAGCTCTCTCGAATACCGAAGTGTGCGCGCGCTACTGTGCGGTTCATATTCGTTGAAGAGCCTCCAAGATATTTGCATCGATGTTAATGGAGTTTGCATTGGACGGAAAGCTCACTTAGCGGGTTGCAGAGATTTTCAGATCCTTTTAGATGAAGGTGCGCTGGAAGTGAGTAAAGTCACAAGGCAAAGATTCGACCCAGCAGTTGTGTCGGAAGCTGTCCACCACATCCTCTCCATGGAAAACGTTACCTTTCTGTCTTGGGGGACGAAATCGGTCAAGTTGGACGGGGAGCGGGTATCTGTTCCTGCCATACAGAGGCGCAAACCGATAAATGTAATGTTTGACCAATATGGGCACCAACGAACCCCTGGAAATATGGTGTCCGCACGAACATATTATCGACTAGCCGCCATCTTGACGCATGGTACGTCACAGCCTCGGAAGGCAGTAAATTACGTCACTGGGTTTCTGATCAACGATAATTTTCAATTACTCGATCGTATTGTCCGTGATCTGCTTCCCACAATCAGCACGAGTGTGCTCGAACGTCTTGCTATTTTGCGTGAGTGGCTTAAGTATGGTGGAGAACAAACGTTCGAGAATGGTCAACGTCTGGAAGAGAGTCACTGCCCCCGGCACTTAATTCAATTTGGGCTTGCGACCCCTCCTGTGTCGACGGGAGACACGACCAAGCCGAAGAAACCCAAGAAGAAGGCACCCAAACATTCGCGTGCGAAAGCAGCTCAATCTGAAACGAAGTCGTCGGCAAGAACCATCTCAGAGGCGGCAAATGGGCTCAACGCATCAAGCGGCGCTACTAAAACGTTATCACGTGCAGTGAGTTGCCAGCAGTGTATCGCCATGGACACCATTTTTACTGACCTCCGGCAGCAGTTGGAGGCAACAAATCCCGATCCAACGACACTTGAAGTTGTGGACGATGCTTACGAAAAAATGGAGCTCTACTTGGGTCACAGAGTACGGGTCACAAACCAGCAGCGGGCGATTCACGAAACTGCTGAACTAATAAAAACCAAGTGTATGGATGAAAGGGGCAGTAGTGATGCGATCATTGTCATTGATTTCAAAATGAAACTTGAGCCAATCTATTTCCGCGAAAAGACTGTTGATCACTATGGGAAACGAGGAATGTCGTGGCATGGAGCCCTAGTTCCTTACTGGACGTATGATGCTGCCAGTGGTTCTGCTCGCGAAAATAAAGTGTACGTCGATCAAATTTCAAACGGGGACAACAAACAGGATAAAGAATCTGTGGTCGCACTAGTTGAGGGGATATTATTGTCGGTTCACCGAGCGTTCCCATTTATCAAGCGCGTGACGTTTCAGTCCGATAATGCTTCGTGTTATCAAAACACGTATCTAGCGCTCATGCTTCCTCTCGTTGGCCCCTTGAACAATATCGAGGTCGTTCGGTTCATCCACTCTGAGACCCAAGATGGGAAGTGCGTCCTAGATGCCCATTTTGCAACTGCAACGCGTAAAGTGAAAGCTTGGGTTTGTCAAGGCCACGACGCTACAACCCCGCAGGAAGTGGTAACAGCTTTAACGTCTGATGGCGGTCTTCCGAATTGTATAGTGGAGTTAGTGGAATACAATCCAACGGCTCCACCGCTTCGTAAACAAACTTCATCTTGGCGTGGCCATCGTTCAAACTCATGATATTTGAATATTCTGGTGTTGGAGATGGATGCATAGTGTGTGTGTGTCCGACACTTGGTCGGTGCGACTGCAATACGACTCATGACCGTAATCGCCAGAAATTGGATCTTCGTGATGACACTTTGGACAGTGACATCGAATTAGGTAATTTTAGTAGTGACAGTGAAGATGAATCTGAGCAGTTTGAGCCAATTGGGAATGATGCAGAAGCCACAAGTGAAACGTCAACAGTTGTGGCGCTTCCTGGTGGTTCTATTGGTGCTTTATCAGGAATCCAAATTACTCGGTTTGGTCAACTACGGATGCGGACGAGCGATATGAGATGTGAGCGCCCCACACTTGGTAATGACCCACACGGCCGTGACTTTTCTGAAAAAGACGTCGAAGCTTATGCAAAGCGGAGTCTTATGGACATGCAAACCGGGGGGGGGGGGGACTTTAGTGATATAATTGAGTCAACCGGTCTGGGCAGAAAGGTAATCGCAGCGGCGAAGAAGTGCGTCAAAATGACTCGAGAGCAGAAACAATTAGCGCCAGGATGGGCTCGCAGGCAGAAGAAAGGGTACATGTACGGTGCAAAATATATTGCTCTGTACAGTGAAGAAATGGAGAAGCTCTTCAATCCCGGGTGGCTGGTGCCAGTACCAAGATGGGACCGGCCAGAATGCGAGAATTTCTTACGAAAGCGTATCCTCGACGCTACAATTTTCCAGGCGAAAACGAAATACGCTCAAGAATATCGGCCCTTCTACAGAAGCAGAAGAAATCTGGCAAGGCATTGCCACCTAGGAGACCGACGAATTCCAAGCAATTCAGCCAAAGCCAGGTCAATGGAAGTGTAGCTACCGAAGGTGGAGACGTCTAACTGGAAGGCATAAGAAGCAACACTTTATTTAGACCCACAATCGTAAACTCACTGCCAATCAATGGCTAAACAATAACAGTTTGAATGCAAGTAGTTTGGTCTTCACAACCTCAGTATAAAAAATATCACGATCTCGCACCAACAACGGATTACAAAGTGCCAAAATACAGGACATGCATTCCAATGGATCTTGTCGGGACTTGTTTAACCTAGCGAAACGAATTCGCGTCACATGGACGATGGCACCCCACTTACATTGACAACTCTATCTACGTTTTGAGGAAGACCTTTCCGATGCGACTTCTGGAAAAGCACGAGGTAAATACAAACGAATGAGAGATTCGTGTCAGGCTGCGAATAGGTCTCTAGAGTCATCATAATCTATCAAATCGAAGCTGCTAAGCGCGCTCACTCTGCTACTGCCTTCCCGCTTTCGTTTCTAATCGTTTATCATTGCTTCAATCTATAGGAGGGATACTTGCAATAGAGTATCCGTCCAATATCTGCAACAATATACGAGAAGAAGGCCAGTAGATTACCTTGCATACAAGGTAAAGGTGTAGATGCACGGGCACTAGTTGATATTGTAGCTACTGTTGGGTTGATAATATTATCAACGTCATTTTAGAGCGGTTGCTACTACTCGCTGTAGACACCAGAGAAAGGGGAGAGGAAGGGAGGGAGGGAGGAAGGAAGGAAGGGGGAAGAAGCGCCTTCCATGACACCAACGGACCCTGGTGATACGCGTGCTCTGTCAGTTGTTGTGTTTTGGTATGCCTCACCGTAGCATCATGTGGATGAATTATACCGAGGGTCTGCGACCAATAAAGAGCTAAGCACTACGAGGCCAGTCAGTCATATTTACCACCACAAGACGTTTCTGATATCTTACCGGATTTAAATATATTCTGTAATTTACGACGAAGAGTCGCTCAACTCGTCATTTCGGAGAGGCCATAACGCGATAACTACTTCGCGTAAGCGACTATGTCGGCTACCATTGTGCTCGTGAGAACAAGTCCTTTGGATTAGTCGCCTCGGTGACGCTGTTAATAGGTAATCTGAATAATTACCTAGTCGGTCTCTATCAATGAAGAAGCATCAATCGCATCATCAAGTTTCATTCGAATCATTCCCAGTTCTCACGCCTGAAGACGCAGCAACATCAGGGTGAATTTACAGCACGAAGGTAAGAATAGTCGTCTGCTTGGGAGGGCGTTGCTGCAGCTTATAACTTGCTTGTATTTGGTTATTAAAACAGCGCGGAGGCAAGAAAGCAAATTGATATTATCGTAAGTGTGTTATTGTACTTAAAGGTCTGATTATCTGGTAGATGTGGATGCTCATAATATAAAAGCACAGCGCGGGCGACTGGTGCGCCGCAAGTGCGGCGCGCCTAAGTCGTGTGCGCTGTGCGTTTATCTGTTTTGTTTATTTTTGCTATCTCAGCCCCCGCGAAGCCCCAGTGTAGGCTCAGTCTACAGCTATATCAGGACTCTATAGTTTGTAAATAGAGGACCTCTGAACACACAAATATTTTCCTGCAGGCTTGCGGCCCGAATATCAAAAGAAGAAATGGCCGAGCTGTTCACACGAGCGCACGAAGCCTCCTTCTCTCTTTTCCGTCGTTCACATTGATGATACACGTACCAATGAACCTTGTTGCCAAAGTATATCCCGCAATACAGGATCGCGTATCCGCAATACAGGATCGCGTATCCGCAATACTGGATTGCGGTACAGTCTATCAAGAGCGTGGAGGTGGAGGATGAACAGAGACAGAGTACTCAGGGAATATACAGATACATGTATGGCAACCATGTTTCGATGTTTACGAGATCCGTGTGGTGCTGCATGTAACTTATTATTTGCGTCCTGAATACTGTACTTTTACCTGTACAGCTAGTGAAGCTTCATCTCAGCGAAGGAGCTTGCTTTGTCAATAATTTTTCAAACGTGTTCTTGAACATCTCCATACCTAATGTAACGTACATGTACACGTGCGCGGAATGAGCGGTGTGCTGGCCGACTAAACAGCTACGTACAGTGCACTAAAAGTTTCGTTCCTCGAAGGTTCAACAGCTCCCAGCCCAAGCAAGAGCAATTCTCAAGCACAGCAGATCCGACTAGGTATCCGTCTACACCACTACCCCTACCGACAGATAGGTACTGTACACATTGGTAAACTATGCCGCGCGCAGTCGTCTGGTTGCAGTCAAATGCGGGACCGGCTGCTGCTTCGATGGTGAGAACCCACCTCAACCCGTTCAAACAGCAAAAATGCCGTGCTTTCGCGCAGCCTGCCAGTCAACACTCACAATCCTGGCCGGCTCAAGTCCTCACATTCCGTAATATTCAGCGCCGTCCTTCAAGACTTGAGTCCTCCAGTCCAGCAGGATGGAATCCCTGCGCTTTCTTCGGTCTCTCGGCTCGAGACGCAGCCAACCCGTGTGGACTCGCTTCCCTGAGCCCCTCGACACAATCGACGAAGAAGGCGACGCACCAGAGCCCAAAGGAGCCCGGCGGAGAAGGAAGCTGAGTGAAGTGCTGCGGATCCAAGACTTGGCCAGTCTCCCGTGGATCGGATGGCTGTTCGTCTACGCGTTCGTGCTGTTCTGCTTCTCTGCCAGTCGCTGCGTCGTCCTCAAGTCCCTCGTGACCATGTACGGCAGTCCGCGAGACTACACGGCGAGCTTCAAGATTGCAGCGCTGACTCTGGGCTTCATGGAGGACTTCGTCTGCGCGACCTACTTGACGTGCGTTCTGTGGCTCTTTGACACCTGCAAGCTCGCCGTCGTGAACCGGTTCACCTCTCGAGGTCGCGCAGTGATCGTGCGAGTCGCCGGAAGCTTCGCAACGTTCGCTGTTTCGTGGCTCTCGTTCGTCGTAATGATGGCCCCATTCGCCGCCGACCTGCTGCTGGTGATCAACCGCGACATGCGCTTCACGCTCGACCTCGTGGCCACTTTGATCCGGGAGAGGCACCACCTCGACGCCGCCCCGATCTCGACCGAGGAGATCCAAAGAGCTTACATGACTGCTGCTCTTGTAGCAGGAGCTGCTACGATATTCGCACTTGTGCGGGCGTGCGCAGGCTGGGCGGATCTCGCGGGCTGGAACCCGACGCACCTGGTAGTGGACCCTTCCAATGGCTGGGGCCGCAGTATCAAGCTGACGACCGGAATGGGCGGCAAGTACGAGGAAGTCGCACTCGAAGAAGGAGCCGCCAGCCCGAAATCCCCAGTCCTAGACAAGCTCTCGTCCGCGAACGCCAGCTCCACGTACAGATCGCTTATTATCAACCACACGGTTCAAGCGACCTTGGTTCTCTCGGGGCTCGTTGTACTCCCTGCGCTGGTGGTGGCGGTGCGTTGTGAGTGTTCGCCTCTGGTCGCGTACTCTGCGTTGAACGCGACGCTGAACGAACTGTTCGGCCACGCGCTGCAGCCAGCGCCGACCGACGCCACGTTCACGAACGTCAACGACAACCAATGGGTCGAGATGTACATCCACCCGACCGAGAGGCACAAACTCTTCGGAGACGACTCGCTCTACCGCCTCACGACGGGATTCCGCGGAGACGTTGCATTCGACGTCAGTGTATCGAGCGACAACCCGCCGAACGTCCTGGTCATCGGAGTCGAGTCGTTCCGGTACCGGGACTCTCGCTACATGGTCGGGAAGGACGACCCGTCCAACCTGTTCAAGGACACCGACCTCACCATTACGCCCAACTTCGACCGGTGGGCGAAGCGTGGCGTCGCTCTCCGCAATCTCTGGACAAGTAACCCCACAAGTCGATCTCTGGAGAGCATCCAGTTCGCTCAGATCCCGTACGACAGCGCTACACAGACCGGAATCACTGGCGGGAGGGGGGACACGCAGCTCGCAGGTTTGCCGCAGCTTTTCTCGGCCAAGGGCTACGAGACGTTCTTCTCGACCGGGTCCTCCATTGACCTCGACAACTGGGACATCTTCCTGCCTTCGCACGGCTTCGAGACGGTGTGGGACAACAACAAGATGATTGAGCTGGCTGAGGCGGACTACAACATCTCCCACGAGGAATGGAACGGCGAGGAGCACCGAGGATTCACCTGGGGCGTTCACGACGACTTGAGCTTCCAGATCCTCGGCGACCTGCTCGTCAACAAGACGAGGAATCAAACGGAGCAGGTGACAAGGGGCGAGCCGAAGAAGCCGCTCTTCATCACGCACTACACGATCACGAGCCACGCGCCGTTCAACGCCTGGCCGACCTGGTACGACAAATCCGAGAAGCCCGATTTCTCCGCGCTTTACGAAGGAGAAGAGCACGCAGAAGACATCCAGAGGTACCTCGAGGCGCGATACTTCACGGACCTGGAGCTGGGCAGGTTCCTGGACCGCATGTCCGACGAGGGCGTGCTCAAGGACA
Organism: Phytophthora sojae; assembly: GCF_000149755.1. NCBI lineage: Eukaryota > Oomycota > Peronosporomycetes > Peronosporales > Peronosporaceae > Phytophthora > Phytophthora sojae. Next base: position 8,697,919 of record NW_009258116.1, read on the forward strand.
CGATCGTCCTCATTATGGGGGACCACGGCCAGGCGCCGGAAGCTGAGGTTATCTACTCTGAAGAGGAATCCATGACTCGCGTTCCCTGTGCCATTATCGCCGAAGGACGACTAGGGAAGGATACAGGACTCGTGATCGAAGACGCCGCCGAGCACTACGATATCCTCAACACGTTGGCAGATATCACGGGTGTGCCTGAGGGAGGCTTCGTGCAGAACGGCGTCGGACGCTCGCTCAAGCGCAAGGTCACGTTCGGCGAGCGCGCGGTCTTCAGCAACGTCCCGGGCCACAAGATGTCGGTCGTTCGTGGCAATCAACGACTGCGTTATGACAGTGTGACGGACGCGATGCTGCTGCACAACACGGAGACGGACTACTTCATGGCTGAAGATCTGTTCCCAGGACTCTCACCCGACAAGCAGGCGGAGTGGCTGGCCTGGCGCGACAACGGACGAAGGATCTCCGCATATTACACCAAGCGGTGGGACGAGAATTGCTTGCTGGCGGTCAACTGCACGGCAGAAATGTAGATCGATTGCATTTATTATCAAATTCACAACCATCCTTCTCCTAATCGGTATCCCCCCACGTAGCCGAGTTGGTCACTCAGTACGCTGTCGCTTCTATTTTCCCTCCATTTCCACCGCCAATTGACTATGATTCGCTTCCAACGCGAGTTGGGCGGCTTCACGGATACGAGCCTGGCCTCTGCGTTCTTCACGCACAATATCGCACAACCACTCCACCACTGTAGCCTTTTCGCTTGTAGCAGCAGCACGCATCGCCGCTCCGGGGTTGCCCTCGCTTCGGTTCGCGTGGAGCCATTGGACAACTTCCAAATGGCCTTTTGAAGCCGCGAGGCGCATCGCTTCACTCATACAACCCTCATGGCGATTCTCGAAGAGAAACTTCGCTACCGAGAGGTGGCCGTACGCTGCGGTGTATCCCTCGCCGCGGCTCTCGTGAAGCCATCGCACGATCTCCAGATGCCCATTTGCAGCCGCCATATCCATGGCCTTAGTCGAACATCTCTCCGGTCCGTTGGTGTGAAGCCACTTGAGAATCTCAAGATGACCATGTTCAGCGGCTACTTGTAGTAAATCACGCGGAGACCAGCCAACCCACAACGTTCTCTCTGGATAATACTCACCGAGCCACTGCACGATATGTAGATATCCATTTGTCACAGCTTCAAACACCATGTAGAAATCGAACATGGTAGTGACGAGAGCCTCTATTGCCATCTCGGCCGTAATGCGCGCGTCGTCGTCGAGAACTTCCACCAACTCCATTTTATTTCTCGAGACTGCCGAGACCAACGCCTTACCAATCACTTGGGCTGGGATACGATCATCCTTGAGCAAGAACTTGGTGATTTCTTTCCAGTCCTGTACATGCTTGCTACTACCCGTACCGGTAACGGTAGCTTTCTTGAAGGCAGCGACGACGGCCTCACTCGAGATCTCCTCGTTTTCGTACAGATACCGGGTCATTTCGATTTTGAACGAAGACACAAACGCTCGGTTAATCGACTCTGGGGATGCACACTTCTTCCTGCAGAGTAATACGAGCACTTCTGTTCCCGTCATGCTGATTGACCCCTCCAAAGCGCGGTCAAACGTGTCCGATGATACTAACCCGGTACGAATAGAAACTCCATCGTGTCAACATATCCATAGTAGGCTGCATTTTGAAATGCATTGCTGACCAAGTCGGACTGGTTGTGCCCATGGTTGATGAGATATTTCACAGCGTTGACAGATCCTTCTTCAATTGCCAGCTGGACCAGCATCGACTTATCTTCCGCTGTGCGGAGGTAGATGTCGAGAATCCTGTCTGCAAGGCCTGGCGGGCCAACGTCAACTGCTGCTGCAAACGCTGCCACCAAGTCCCACCAGGCGGCGTCAAGCCCGAGCACAAACTCCACGACGTTCGAGTGTCCCGCCACGATCGCCCGAGCAAGCGAACGAAGTGGCCTGAACCCGATGTTATAGTTGTATTTCTGCATAAGGTCGGCGCTCTCGCTGTGTTGCACGAGAAATCGGACCACGTGAAGGTGTCCACTTTCAGTTGCGGCTTCCAAAGTCTCCCACACTGCCGTAGCCGATTCAATGACGTAGAAATTGAATTGTTTCTGCAGCAGCGCTGTCAGGGTGTCGAGATGTCCGTTGCCCCCCGCTGCTGGGACGGCCTTGCGTAAAGCTCGCTGATGTTTGCGTTCCACGTAGATTCGAGAGTAAAACTTCAGCAGCAAAGCGTCCACACACGCGCGCTGGCCATTCGACGCTGCGGCCACGAGAGCTTCGCATTCTCCAGAGCACTCGCCCCCATGTATGAGTTGGTTCAGCCACGCCACTTGGCCCGACCTTGCTGCCTCCTTGAGAGCGTCATGGCGATTCATGAGTAGAACGTCAATTTGGTCCAAAACGTGCGGCAGTGCCTCGACTTTATGCGGGAACCTAGCGCCCCGGAATCGCGGGTAGTTTTTGGTTGTGGTTTGATGCTTTGCTCGCGTACGCGCGCGCTTATTGCTGTCCGAAGAGGAGGTGGTGCGCTTTCTTACGTCGGGCATGGTGCTGAATCCGAAATATCCAACTTTGCTTGGTTTGATCATGTTTCAATTTCGATCACTCACTGCTGTTGCCCCATTTCAACTGGTCTCAACCATCAGAGGAGCGTTCTTCAGAAAATACATGGCAGGCATCTATCTATCTATTCTTACGGAGTCTATCTATCTAACTAACTAACTGTCGTTAAGCATAGTTCGGGAACCACGTCGTCTTCAGAATCTGGTCGAGTCGTTGGGCCACTTCAACATGGCCCGCTTCAACTGCGATTCGAATGGTCTCTTGGATGCACGCGTCGCCTCGCGGCTCTTTACGCACGACACCACTCAGCCACACCACCACGTCAACGTGTCCGTACTTGGCGGCACTCCGCAGCGCATTCCCTGGCATCCGTTCGCTCCTATTAGCGTAAAGCCACTGAACCACCTCCAAGTGACCATTAGCCGCCGCGCTGCTCATTGCGTGCTTGGTGCACCCTTCCGACCGGTTCTCGTGGAGGAAGCGCACAACATCCAGATGCCCCTTGCCAGCGGCGTAGTCCATCGCCTCCGTGCTGCACGGCTCGCTGCGGTTCTCGTGGATCCACCGCACCATATCGAACCGTCCACTGGCTGCCGCGTAGTTCATCGCCCGGTACGTGCAGCCTTCACTACGGTTGGCGTGCAGCCACTGCATCACCGGAAGGTGTCCGTGTTCAGCTGCTGTGTCCATGAGGAACCGCCCGCAACGACTCGAACCTTCGTGACCGTCGCCCCACGACGTGCGCTCCGGGTAGCACTCGTTCAGCCACTCGAGGACGTGCACGAAGCCGCGGATGACGGCGGCCGCTGCCATGTACTGGCCGTTGTTCCAGTCCGGGTCGCGAGCTGCAGCGTACTCCAGTGCGCGCCGTGGGAGCCCCAGTCTGCACGCTCGCCCGACCTTCTTTCGGGAGGAGAACGGGTTCAGGTATTCGTCCACGAGCGTCACGACATGGGGCAGCAGCTCCACGTTGTGCTTGTACAAACTCTCGCGACAGACCACGAGCGCCGTGACGAGCTCCGGGAAGTTCTGGTGCAGGTCCTTTCGGGGTGACATCGGCAGCTGCATGGAGGAGTGCCGCGTGTATTTTTCGAGAATGGGACTGCACGCTAGCTACTTGCTGCTATGCTGCACTGGACTGGACTGAAGTTTCCATGTCGACGAAGGTCGAGAGGTTTCATAACGGATCGAAACGGACTTCAGCGCTTCTTCAGCTTCAGCTTCACCTTCACGGAAGCACATGCGAGCGCCAAGTGCGATTTGCACTTCGCCTCCTCGACGTACTGGCTCGTTGTCCGCTTGCACTCCTGAGACTCGGATGAGCGAGAAGCAACTTCAATGCATCCCCGTAAGTGTTTACCAGCTTCTCTAGGCGACGGACCCCGATCTGCAGGACCAGGCGTGTTGCCATGTGCTCATGTGCTTCTCGTCGAGCACTCTCGATGGCATTGCGGATGCACTCGTTGCCATACTGAGGCGATCGATAGTGATGGCCTGGAGCTTTGCCCTCTCCGCAATGCGCGTAGGATTCCAGCGATTGTTTTTTTCTCCTTTTATCACGAGATTGATAGAAGTTGAATGTGTACTTCATATAATCAACTCGCGAAGCTCAATCTATCACCATGCTCGGTGCAAGAAAGCGCAAGAGCTCCAGTGGATACGTATCGAACAGCACCAAGCGGGCGTGAACAGATCGGGAGGATAATAGCCCACCTTCCACTACGAGCGGCTTCAAGGCGCGAGATTCCCACCAGAAGTTGAGGCGCTAACTCACGTTTTGGATCACATCGACATCTTGCTGATGACGCGTGAAGAGGCTGTTCTCCCCGCTTCGTTCCCTGGCTTGTGCAATTTTGGCGGGACACTGGAGCGTAGTGGAATTTGTACTCGGGCTTGACGCCCCCTGGATGAACTTGGTGGCAGCGTTTGCAGCGGCGGTCGACGTTGGCCAGCCAGCCCTCGCAGACAGAATTCACGATATCTTCCCCCATACAGTGAATGATAGGCCTTTGATGGTCCAACTGGGACGCGACAAGGGGTCTGTCAACGCTGTGAAATATCTCTTCAACCATGGGCACAACCAGCCCGGCTTGGTCAGCCAGGCCTTTGAAACTGCGGCCAGTTACGGCCATCCCGACACGGTAGAGTTTCTGTTTGGTACGGGGCTAGTCTCCTCGGACGTGTTCGACCGAGCTTTAGAGATGTCCACCAGAATGGGAATGTTTGGGATAGCCGTACGCGTATTTCTCTGCAGTAAGAAGTGCGCGCCCTCGCAGTCGATTAAACCGAACATTTGAGGCTTCGAGCAAATTCGACGTGGTCAAGTATCTGCACGAGAATGAGGATATCTCACGCGAGGGCGCCCTCGCTGCGTTCAGTAAAGCTGCAACGTGTGGAGAGCGTTGGTATTGCGCAGGACGAGATGGCGATTATGAATTTGTTGGACGCAGACGAACGTATCCCAGACAAGGTGATGGCCTATCGTTCGTGATACATGTAGTGAATAAGTTGGAGCTGGTGGGAAGGCTTCATTCGATATGAGGCTCCCATTTCATACTGCGTAACTGCACGAAAAGGGTTGTTTGACGCCAAAGCGCAGGAAATTCGGCGTAACTGCATTCACTTTGTTAGCGTCTTGATAGTTCTCAGCCTTGAGAAGCTAGACTACGGAGGTCGATCAACCGTGATCTTACTCAAAACGCTGGCGCTTGGTCTTCTGTTCGAGGTACTCCGCCACGTCGAAACGCCGAGCCCTGCGCGCAACTTACGCAGCCGCACGAAAGCACGCGTCGCCTCTGCGTTGCTCGTGGGCCAATCCGCACAGCCGCCCCTTGACGACGTCGAGGTGCCCATGTATCGCGGCTAAACGCATGGCCTCGCTGGTGGCGGCACATTCGTGAGGCCGATACTCGCGGAGACAGCAGACCGTGACCACTGGAGGTGGCCAGTCGGGAGAGCACACTTCGTCAGTGTTATCGTGGGACCACTTCAGTACACCGAGATGGCCACCCCGAGCCGCAGAATCCATGACATCCGCATAACGAGCAAAACCTTCAATAGCTCATTACGTGCAGCCTTCGCTTCGGTTGTCGTGGAGCCACTGGATGACTGGGAGATGGCCCTGCTGTGTGGCGACGTCCACAGCGTGATCCTGTAGTGGCCGTCGAATCCATTGTCCCAGGCGACGCGTGGGGTAGCAGTCCAGGACCCACTGGAGCACATGCACGAACCCGCCCCTTGACGCGAGAGCGCTCATGTCGTCGTCATCCACGTACTCTTGATAACCCAACTAGACACACAAATATACACACTACGGTTTCTTGTTTTGGCACGAGGTGCGAGTCAATTGGGCTCTCTCTCCATTCTTCTTAAGACAAAAAACGCGAGACTCTTTTGGATCGCCTGTCACGAAAGGTGATTGATAGAAGCTGAAACCTTGCACAGGTAAATAACTGGTCAATCTTGATTTATCGCCATGTTCGATGCAAGAAAGCGCAAGAGCTCCAGTGGATATGTATCGAACAGCACCAAGCGGGCGCGAACAGATCAGGAGGAGAATAGCCCACCTTCCACGTACGAGCGGTTCCAAGGCGCAAGTTTTCCACCAGAAGTTGAGGCGCTGGATCACGTTCTGGATTAAATTGACATCACGCGTGAAGAGGCTGTTCTGGAGGCAGCGAGGTCCGGTCAAGCGGCGTGGCTGCGAAAATTGATACATGGGGAGGAGTGCGTTGAAGCAGCTAGGGCACTGGTGATCGCAGCAGCTAACGGCAGGTTGGAGTGTGTGGAGACAATGTTTTCGAAGGAGAGAGAAAAATGTGGTATCACAACACGTAGAAGGCATTAATGGAGGCTGCCCCGGCAGCGGCTACCAATGGACATCTCGACACAGTATTTATTGTGGAAAGAGAGGTATTCCTGCACGATTACAGCCTCTTTCGCAGCTTTGAGAGCCTTAGGTAAAGCTGTTGCCAATGGGCTTCTGGACATGGTCAAATTTGTCATGCAGCACATCGAGCAACACAATCTTCGAACGGGCTGCAGCTTTCAACACTACAGCACGTCCCAGCTTCGTTCACTGGCTACTGCAATTTTGGCGGGACACTGGAGCGTCGTGAAGTTTGTGCTCGGGTTCGACACCTCCTGTATGGACTTGGTGGCAGCGTTTGCAGCAGCAGTTGACGTTGGCCCGCCAGGCCTTGCAGACAGGATTCTAGGCATCTACCTCGACACCGCGGAAGATAAGTCGATGCTGGCCCGGTTGGCAAGTGAAGAAGGGTCTGTCAATGCTGTCAAATGTCTCTTCAACCATGGGCACAACCAGCCTGACTCGATCAGCAAGGTTATCGAAACTGCGGCCCAATACGGACATACTGACACCATGGAGTTTCTATTTGGTACCGGTTTAGTATCTTCGGACGCATTTGACCGAGCTTTTGAGGGCTCAATCAGCATGACGGGAACAGAAGTGCTCTGTTTTCTCTGCAGTAAGAGGTGCGCGTCCACGCAGTTGATTAACCGAGTATTTGAGGCAACGGGAAAATTCAAAATGGTCCAGTATCTTTACGAAAACGAGGAGATTTCAGGTGAGGCTGTCATCGCTGCGTTCAGGAAATCTGCAACTAGTGGAAAGCATTGGTATTTGCTGGACGAGGCTGCGATTATGAATCTATTGCACGCAGACGATCGTATCCCAGCCAAGGTGAAGGCGTATCGTCCGTGGTAGTCCGAGCGAGGGGGAGTGCTTCAGGGGGATGGATATTTGTCGAGGTGGCGAAAAGACTCTTGGTGTGGCTCATATTTTAGTACTGTGTAACTACAGTACGCCAACGAGCCTCGGGGTGGATAGCTCTGTAGATGGATTCGTCAGCATCGCTATTCATTCATCTCAAATCCATGGTCAAATCCAAAAGGCGGCGTGAAAGCTTCTGCCCGGTCAGCGTCAAGCGCACCCGGGTATCCATACTGATGAACCTAACGCGTGTTGTACCTACGAGCGGTTCCGAGGCGCGAGATTCCCATCCAAAATACAGGCACTCACTCACGTTCTGGATCAAATTGACGCCTTGCTCATGACACGTGAAGAGGCTGTTATGGAAGCCGCGAGATCGGGTCGGGTGTCATGGCTGAGGCAGCTGATACATGGTGATGATGAGAGCAGTAATAAGCACCGAGGGCTCTGGTGGTCGCTGCTACTAACGGCTGTGTGGAGTGTGTTCAAGAAATATTTCCACCGTGACTAACAGCAGCGACACTGTGACTACCAGTCGATTCTGGAGGAAGCCATCCTGATAGCGAGTGGCTGTGGTCATTGCAGAATCGTGGAGTTGTTGCTGTGCGTGGATTTGTATTGCAACACGTTACTAGCCTGGAGGGTCTTAGATATCGCTACTGCTAGGGGGAATCTTGACGCGGTCAGACTCGTGGTGCAGCATTGCGAGGAACACAATTTTCAAGAATACTACGGCTACGGCCAACTGAAGCTTCAGTCACTGGAATACGCAATTTGGAAGGGGCACTCGAGCGTCGTGGAGTTTGTGCTTGGACTCAACAAGTCGTGGTGGGACTTGGCGGGGGCTTTTGCTGTGGCTGTTAACATTGGCCAGCGAGCTCTCGCCGATCGAATTATTAACGTCTACCACCAAACCGCGGAGAATAAACCTTTTCTGGTTGTGCTGGCACGTCAGGAAGATTGTGTCAATGCCGTGAGGTATCTGTACAACCATGGACACAACCAGCCCAGTCTGGTCAGCGAAGCGTTCGAAAAGGCCGCCAATTACAGGCGTATCGACACGATGGGGGTTTTATTCGGTACCGGGTCGGTCTCCTCTGACGCGTTCGACCGCGCTCTGGAGGGATCAGCAAAGATGTTGGACAGTGAACGGCTGGGGTTTCTCTGTAGTAAGAAGCGCGCGTCCCCGCAGTTGATCAACCGAGCATTTGAGACTTCAAACGAGCTCGAAAAGGTGAGATATCTGTACGAAAACGAGAACATCTCGAAAGAGGCCGTCGTAGCCGTCTTCAGAAAGGCGGCTAAGTGCACGGAGCGTCTCGATTTTCTCGGTAGCAATGAAGATGTTGCGACTGTGAAGTTACTGTACACGGACGATCGCATTCCGGCTGAGATCATTGGCGAGGCGCTGGCCTTAGTAGTCAAGGGGAACCACTTGGAGCTAGTGAAAGCGCTACTGCGGGACGATACGCAGATTTCTGTCGAGATGATTCGAGACTCTCTCATCTCCGCTTACGTCTATGATGTGGCGAAAGCGCTCCAAAATTCTTGTTCTGCACGGAGCTTGAATATCTACGAGTCTGGCCAATGGCATTTACGGACAACAATCTTCTCGAAGCGCTGAGGACGATCTATAGTGGATGAATCAAAGAAATAAACTAACGAGACCGGACGATCACGGATTGTTATGCAATTTTGTACTGAAGCTGAGCACTCGGTTTCTGTGGTATGGAACCACCTTCTTGGCTAATCCATCGTTGATCTCTAGAGGCGAAACAAAGCACACCATTTGTACTAGTTTTCAGTTTTGGCGCTCACTTGATTTTTTTTGCGTAGACCACTCAGTATACTCTCAATCACCGCCTCTTTTGCAACCAGCTCGGTGCCCAGCCCGCGCTGGTGAACCACGTCGCTGGCAGAAGCTTGAGCAGCTCGTTCATTTTCTTGATACAGCCACGCGAAGCCGCTTGCCTGGAGGTTGTAACAATCACGTCCACCGCAATGCGCTGCTCATCGTACAGCGCCCCCATGACATCCGTCTCTCTGGATGAGGAAGCCGCGATGAAAGCCTCTCGGGTCATTTCGACGGTATCCGCGCGTCATCACGCAGCACTTCCACCAGCTCCAAATGATTCTTCCTGGATGCTGAGACCAGCGCCTCCCCCAGGACCTTGGCCGGGATGCGGTCGTCCTTATGCAGCAGCTTCACGATCGCAATCTCGTCCTTGGTGTAACGGAGCGACAACGTGTCACCGCACCTGGCAGCTTTCTTGAAGGCAGCAATGACAGCCGCGCTCGAGACGACCACATTTTCGTACAAGTATTGGACCATCTCGCTCTTGCAGGAGGCCTTAAACGCTCGGCTGACCGACCTCGGGGTTGCGCGCTGCTTACTGCAGAGGAACTTCAGCATTTCCGGACTCTTTTCGGTGACGGATCTCTCGAACGCTCTGTTGAACGCGCCGGAGGACACGCGCTCGGTACTGAATAGAAACGCCATGATGCGAATATCCCCGAACGTGGCCGCACGCTCAAAGGCCTTGCTGACCAGCTGAGGCTGGTTGTCTCCACGGTCGTACAAATACTTCACGGCGTTCGTAGACTTTCTCGAGGCAAGTTTGACCAGCAGAGGCATATCCGACCCGACGGTTTGGGCGTAGTAGATGCCGAGAATCCGGTTGGCAAGGGCTGTTTGTCCTGCGTCCACTGCCGCAGCAAAGGCTTCGACCAGGTCCAACATGAAAGGCGCGTCCAGCCCAAGCAAAAACTCCACTACGCTCAAGTGTCCCCCGGATATGGGGCGAGCGATTGAAAGTATATGGGTCGTATAACGGTGCTTCTTCATATGCTCAACCACGAATCGGACCATGTCGAGATTTCCACTGGCGGCCGCGTCGTCAAGGGCCTCCCAAGCAGCTATGGCGGCGTCCAGTCGGGAGTAGTAAAATTCCTCACGCAGCAACAACTGCAGAATCCTGCGATCGCCATTGCCACTCGCTGTCTGGACGGCTTCCCGTATGATCGGGCGGCAGTGGCGATCCCAGTACCGCTGGCCTCCTCCTTGATCACGGGTGAAGTATCCGCGTAGCAATGCGTCGACACACTCCAAGCGGCCGTTAGCAGCAGCGACCACCAGAGCCCTCGGTGCTTCACTGCACTCGTCATCGCCAAGTATGAGCTGCTGCAGCCAGGATACTTGGCCCGACCTCGCCGCCTCCATAACGGCCTCTTCAAGTGTCATGAGCATGGCGTCAACTTGGTCCAGTGCCTCCATTTCGGGTGGGAATCTCGCGCCTCGGAATCGCTCGTAGGTGCAAGTCGTGCTGAAATCGTCGCCATGATTATCTGGTTGCGTCCGGGCGCGCTTGGCGTTGGTCGGGCTGAAAGATGCATCCGATCTTTCATGCGGCTTATTCGCGCCAAGCCCGGTCATGGTACGGATGACTCCTAGCCGGCAAGTCGTAAAATGGCAACTTGATTTTCTCTCCAACAAGGACACTAAGACAGTTTTCAGTATCAATTGGCGGACTTGAGAGAGGAAGCTTTTCGACTAATGGTCGGGAAGTTAAAACTTGCCTAAAAACGTGAGTCCCCGGTTCGGTGGTGTTCAGATCCGCCTTCATCCCATTAAAACTCCTTGTCGATTGCAGTTTGCCTCGCAGCAAGAAGTCAACTTCCTCTGACGTTCTAGTGTAGTATTGAAACCTGCTTCCGGGAGCTGGGTAGCAACAGATAAGACAGATAAAGGTTGAGGTTCATTGTGGTGGTATGTATACCTTCGAGTCCTGTCACTAGAGGAACACGCAACAGATACAGCCTCTGCTGAATTTTAAGAATGAGATTACGATAATCGCAAGTACGCTCAACGAACACATTTTTTTCGGAGAGCCCAACTTGACTGTTCATGGCCGCTTTTGGTTTGTAAGTACTGAAGTACAACGATCGAGCTTCGAAGTATTCTAAGATTACCATGTATTTTAATTTAAAAATACACGTCCGTTAAGCGAAGAACAGCTTTTGTTGAAGTCGACGTGATTGGTCGATTGCTAACCTATTTTACCGTAAGTAAAACAGCATTGGACAGAATTTAAGTCAGTCCGTTATCGTCCCAGCGCACCAAGATGGAGCTCCCGCGTCCTCCAGAGCCCCCTCCTTCGAGCCCGTCGAGCTTCCGCGAGAGGTTCGACACTGCCCGTGACAAGTACCTGCTGAAGCAGGCGGACAAGCTGCGGGAGCTGGAGACTGCGATGCGGGACGAGGCGACTGCCATGCTGCAGTCACTCCACGACCAAGTGTGCGCTCAGAGCTCCGTCTCCTCCAGGTCCGGACTACACTTAGATACAATGATAGACGAGCTGTTCGCACGCCCTGAAGTCCATCGCGGACTGGTGCAGTGGCTGCCAGAGGCTCGGGCCCAACAGGACGCAGAGACGCTGGTGGCCGAGCTGCGCGACGACCTTGTGACAGGGGACGGCAACGAGGCCCGCACTACGCTGAACAAGCTCCTGCCTCTGTACATTGAAGCGCTGCGTGCTCAAGAGGTGCTAGAGCAGTATAGTGATACTAGGCTTCCAACCGCGTCGCCTGGCGGGAAGGGCGGCGACAAGAGACTTCTAGGCCACTTGGTTCTGCGCGAGATGCAGCCATTCCTCGAGACCATTCAGATGGCGTACCAGGAGGTTCTCAGTGAACGGGATGGAGGTTTGTACAAGGTGGAGAAAGTGGACGTGAAGGAGACGGCAAAGCGACTGAAGGCGGCGCTGTTCATGTTTTTAAACACCGCGAACTTCGCTTCTCACAATCGCGGCAAACTGAGTTACTGCCAGCGAATTGAGCTCTGTGGGGCGGTGGGAGGTATGACGGAGACGTTGCCTGTGATCTTTCAGGTCACCCAGGTAGTTCAAGCGGCGCGTGCCGATAAACCGCAGACCGCCAAGGACGACATTTCGTCAAACGATGTAAACACCAGAACGAACAACCCCGACGACACATTGCCACCAATTGTATCAGAAGCTGAGCCGCTGACGAAAGCTGACGGATCGCTTTGGGTCAAACATTGCCGGCGACTGTTGTGGATCCTGTGGACGTACAGTAGAACGAGATGTTCCGGCAGAATCCCGAGCACCTCTCGCTGAGGCAAAAGATTTCTGTGGCGGTACGCCAAGCCAGAAGCTTGACATCGCTTATTACACCAAATACTTGAACGATTATCCGCGTGAGAAGCGTGAGAAGTATGAAGCGACACTGAAGCACATGGGGCTGGTACCGAAGTGCGGGTGTGTATTGACAACGCCTCGAGTAGCAGCTGCCATGGGTGTGACAAGTCGCACAGTGCTTTCGAGGCACTGAATTACAACCCGCTTGTCATGACACTCAAGTGCCCAGTTCCCGAGAGCTGCAGACATGACGCTATCCACAAGAAATGCGTTTGCCTTTTCAACCACGGGGAGTACAAAGGCGCTGGCACGCTTCGGTGGTGTAAGAAGAATTTATGCAGGAATCTATCGAGTTGCTCGGATCCAAACTGCCTCAGATCTCACTCGTTAGCTGAAGTTTGCTGGATGAACCCAATGTTTCGCACTGCCACCTGCCCCGAAGGGCAGAAGTGTTCCATGAAGCAGAATTGCAGCTTGTTTCACCAAGAATACCATTCTTACAAGCGAAAAGTGGGGAAGAACGAGTATGTTGGCAGAGCAGACCGATACTATTCGTCGACCGAACTCTCAACGCACTAAGCAAAGTTCCAGTGCAGTTGCCACCAGAGCTAGGTATGCCTACACGACCGTTCGCATCGTCGCGTCGCCCTCCAAGCCTGGTTCAGTATTACCAGCAACAATTGCGAGCCCAGGCAAGGTTTTCAGGCCCGGAGCAAGCGAAATATTCCAATGTGCTGAAGCACATGGAACTATTACCAAAGGCACGAATGTGTCTTGATGGCGGACAGTGCGCAAGTGTTGTCGGGGGCGATGGTAACAAGCTATGCTGCGAGTAGCACAGTTCAACCCGTTAGCGATAGTGCTCGCATGCCCTACACCCACAAACTGCCGCGATGATTCGATCCACAAGAACGACCTCTGCGTCTTTTACCATGGCGACGCTGCTGTTCCAAAGGATTTCCTCAAGACGAAGAGATTATTTTGTGCGGACGCTGCAGATTGCAAGGACGCACATTGTGTGAAAACTCACTCTGTGGCGGAAGTATGCTGGTTCTTCCCGATTTTCCGGCTTTACAAGTGTCCACAAGATCAGCAATGCAAACGAATGGGCAATTGCTCGTATTTTCACGAAGAATTCCACCCAAAAAGAGGCCAAAGTATGAACGAAGTCGTCGGAAAAGTGGCATCCGCCCTATTCGTCGAGCGTGGATATGCTGAGCTGCAGGGGATCACAGCACCCGCGGCCCCCATAATGCTGGATTCGCATACCAACGGAGATGAAGAAATCGATGTTGACGATAGCCGCCATCTACGCGAGGAACAACCGAATTCAGAGCTACTTTCCACGGAAGATGTTCACAGTGACAGTTCGAACCTCAGTGGTTCTGCTGGTGGTGAGGTAGCCGCCCAGTTGTTGATGGACACAGCAACTTTTACGTTGATTGGTCACGAAATAACGCTGGAAGGATACTCAAGCGACGAGCGCGCCAAATACGAAAGCGTATTTGCGCAGATGCAACAAGTTCCAAGGGCGAGATTATGCGCCCAAGGCGAGGACTGTGCCAGTTTGTCAAGTGCGGGCGATGCATCAAGTTGTCTGGAGTCCCATAGTCGACTGGAGGCTCTGGCACTTAACCCATTAGCTATGGTGCTGAAATGCCCGATCAATGCTGACGATCACCAACCTTCGTTGTGCATTTTTGATCACGGTAACGAAAGCATACCGGATGATTTTCTCACAGAGAAGAAATCTCTGTGTGAGGAGCGCGCGCATTGCACGGACGCCAGGTGTGCAAAGTTGCACTCACTAGCTGAGGTTTGCTGGTTCAACCCGGACTTTCGCGTGAACGTCTGTCCGGATGAAGACCAGTGCCCGCACAAATTCAGTTGCAGCGGATTCCATGCTGACCGCCACGCGTCCCAACGGAATGCGGCGATGAACAACCAAGTTGGGCTCTCCGAAGAAATTTTGTTCGTTGAGCGCACTTGTACGGAGCTAGCAAAGCGACAAGCGGAGGCGCTGCCTGGCATCTTCGCCTGGCTCCGACACCAGGTCGTGTCGAAAATGCCTGGCTCCGACTTGAGTTCAAATCCCCCAAAGTAAAGGGTCAGCTGCCCATGCCGTTCAAGCTCACAATCAGAAGCTGGTGGAATCTACCCCCTCCCCCCAAATGGACTGTGTTTCGCACCAAGAGGGCTGCAAGTTATCACAAATAGTGCAAAGTGCCGAGAACACTTTTCTATTTCTTTACTTGCGTTCTTCATCGCGAAGTCTCAGCCCTTGAATCAATTCACACTTCTTTTATTCATTCTACTGCGTTTATCAATGAATGTGACTGCGGACTTCGGAGGGAGTGCGTGAGCTGCGAGTTGCTTCAGACATGACCGGCGGTGTATTATACCGGCAGATGGTAACAATGGACCTGCAGGTTATAGGCTCACATCGACGATGGTATTCTTGCAGCTCACCACGAAGGTTTCTAACCATAAGAAACCCTCATGGTCAATGTGCGTGTCTAACCATCTCAATCTACCTCAATCTACAGTAAATATATGTGGATATTCATCCGTCTTCTTCAAACATTTCTTATTTGTTGCCACAGCCAGAAAGTCTTCACAAAACACACCTCGGCAACAAGTTCCTCACTCGACTAGCAAGATGCAGAACGTTTCCTCCGACCAGCAGCCAAGCTCCCGCCCGCGGTACTTCATCACTCCGGGCATCCAGGAAGAAGTCGCTGGGGCCGTGTTCAACGTTCTGGACGGGGAGAGCAACGATCGAGTTGGAATGGGCGTCTTCTTCTCGGGGAGACTCGCCGTACGTCCGCGCACGTTCTACAGGACGAGCAGCAAGCAGCAGGAAGTCGCGTTCGAGTTGTCGACAAGGACGACCAGGAGATGGTCCTTCGCGTGGTGGCCTGCGATCCCGCTGAGGACGTGGACTGCGCGATTCTGGAGCTACCGATGGGCCAGGAAGGTCGCCCATTCCTCGCTCCGTGGGAAGGAGACGCAGCCTTACTGACAGGACGGATCGACTTCGTGTTGGCTTCGACGATCAGGGGCCAGCTTTGTTTCTCGGAGGCGCCCATCTCGGTGGTGTCAAACGATCTCACGAGCGTCCTGTACTGCAGCGCTACGTCCGCTGGGAATGGCGGGGCCCTGTCGTCAACCGGGATGGAAGGCTCCTCGGATTTCACCAGACCACGATTGAGGAGGCGCGAATGCAGAAGAGTGGTGAAAGTCTGAGGGATACGAAGCCTTCGCAGGCTGATGGATACGCCCAGCTATGCTGTGGCGTGCTGATGTCGGAGGTGACGAAGATGCTCGACAGCGTCTCGCAAACTGAACGCTCGTAGGCTTCGGTCGACTACCGTCTCAGGACATCGGAGGCGTTGAATCGCTGATCAAATACGGCGGGCACCGAGAATGAAAACTGCAGTGCGAAAACGCAGCTAGGCCTAGGAAGATACAAGCAGGCTCCCCGGCCCGACCGAAAAGCAGAATCCAAACACCTCAAATAAAATGCCGAACTGAAGTGAAGTATGCGTTGTGGTTTGTTGTCCTTGAGCATCGCAAGCCACTTGGACTGCCTTGAAAATGTTCCTTATCCTTTCGCCACATTCGCTACGCCGACACTGACGGGTGCCGCTTCAGCACCGCCTGCTCCACGGTAAACTCGCCAAACTGGCGTGTCAACCTTCGCAGATACACCTCCAACAGACTGTGGACGTCGCGCATGACAAGCTCAATGACGACTTCATCCAGAAAGATTGCTATAATACAACAGACGTACAAGAGAGTGCTTAGCTTTCAAGAAGTTGGCGCATGATAATCCATCAAAACGACTCACCGAGGTCTTCCAGTTTCGTTAAAGTCGCGGGGTCCAGCTGCGCACTCTCAGCTTCATCCTTTGATTCATTCACTAGCTCTTGAGTCCCATCAGCATCTGCTCGCAGTCCAAGGAGATTCTCTGTGCACACGAAGCCATCCACAAATATCGTTAGGTGTGCACGCAGTAAAGGACTTCATCTTTGACATTTCAAATTTCCCCCTACCGATTCCTCGCGTGGAGTTGAAGAACATGCAGAGCACCGCCGCATACTCGTCTAGCTCGTCGATTGGCCTAGATGAAAAAAATCAAAGCCCAATCGTGAGTACTCAAAACAACAACAACAATACCTAACAACCCAGCCTCATCCCAGCCTCATACGCACACTGTCACGGACGGCGCAGCGCCAACGCGTTCCACAGCAGCAATAGCTTGCTTCTTGACCATTCGACCAAAACCGAACGCTAGATTCGTCAACTTGCCGATTCCGGACGAATGGCCATCTGCATGGCCCTCCTCAGTCTTTACAAGCATTTCACGCACAATGACCAGTTCATCAACCCCATACTCACACGTATACTCACAACACCAACAAATCACTCACGTTGCTGTGACTCCCTCTGCGTGTCAACTGCGGTGCAGCTGAGCTCTTGTCCTGCGGCAGGAACGGGAACGACCGGGTCAAGTGCACGCGCTCCTGTCTCGCAAACTCCAGCAACGCGTCCAGCTCCTTCGTGAACGCCGCTTTGGCCGTATCCGACGACAATGGCAGTGCATGCTGCACAAGAGATGGCACAACACAACTTCCTCCGTCAGCTCTGCTGTTGTGTATCTATCCACCAGAACATAATCAAAAGCACCCACACTAGTCTTCTCAAGGCCCTGCTTGAGCTGGTGGAACACTTCAACTTTGAGAGGGACCCCCGCCAGCTTGACCCGATCTTGCTGCCAGATCTCCTTGGGCACGAAGAGCTTGGGCGAGAAGAGCGCCCCCACCTGGATGGACTTTTCGATGAGCTGCATCAGGTGGAAGCACCCAAACGGTTTGGGCACGGCAACCTCGTGATACCGAGTCTGTGTACACACAAAAATTATATGTACACAAAATAGTATTTGGTTAGTGAAAAAGTGATGACCATTTTTGCAGCATTTTGGGGCCCTGCTGACGTTGATGTTGAGCGTCGGCATCTGCTCGAGCATGTCCTTGGACACGCAGCGGCGCGTGGCCGTCGGCAGCAGCGACGACCTGTCGCTGGAAGGCGCGGGCGAGTAGATGGAGGCGGCGGCTTCGGCCGAGAAGATCTCCACCTCCTCCTCGTCCTCATCGACGTCGTCCACGTCCACGGGCGGCGTGTCTTCTTGGTGCTCCGAGGGCTCCATTGCTCCAATTGCGATCCTGGATCATTATTTGGTTTTAGTCCGACCAAATTGGACTAAATGTGTTGCTGAAGTGACCAAATGACCAAAAAAAGGAACCGTCTGCACATAAGAAACAGTGTGCATCATCACAAGCTTTCAACGACTTCAACAAATAAAAAGATAGTTCTTTGAAGAGCGAGCTCGAGGCAGGATCATTCACTTATCTCCAGTGTCTACCTACAGTACAAGTTGATCATCAAAGCAACAGGGTCGCGGAAAGCACTAAACCAGCGATGCCCCCCATCCGAATGCTCGGAGGGAAAACAAACGCATCCTCACGAAAGGAGAGCGATAACGCCGTAGCACCATCAAATTGTGACCTACTCGAGCCGCTGGCGCTTGACCTTTTGCTCCAGGGACTCGGCGGTATCGCGCAGCGCGAGTCCAACACGACCTCCACTGCGGTTTCGGTAGAGCCATTCCGCGATTCCCAGGTGTCCATGCCTCGCGGCCATCCACACGGCGCCCCTGAGATTGGAACTTTCGTGGGGCTGATTCTCGTGGAGGTAGCGAACCACATCAAGATGGCCACCCGCGGCCGCCCGCATCATCGCGTCTGGAGAGTACGACTCGCTGGTGTTGTCATGGAACCACTTCAGTACGTGGAGATGTCCACTTGCAGCGATAGCATCCATGACATCTTCGAAATGAACAACGCCTTGGCATCGATTGGCGTGAAACCACACCAGAACCCCCAAATGGCCATTGCGCGCGGCCTCGTTGATGGCGTACTCGGTACACCCTTCCCTGCGGTTCAAGTGCAGCCACACTTGACGACATCGAGGTGTCCGTTAGCAGCAGCGTCATCCATTGCGTTGGTGCTGCAGCCTTCGCTTCGATTGGCATGAAGCCACTGAATGACTGGGAGGTGGCCATATATGGCGGCGATGTTCATGAGCGTACATCGGTGGGGGCCCTCGAGGCCATTATCCCAGGCGATGCGCGTTGGGTAGCAGTCCAGGATCCACTGTAGCACATGCACGAACCCTCCACTTGCAGTAAGGACGCCAATGTCGTAGCCGTCCACCCAGTCCGGATCACGAGCTGCCAGGTATTCAAGTGCACGTCTCGGTAGTCCAAATTGACACGCTCGACGCACGGTCCAATTGCATGAGAAGGTGTTCAAATAGCTGTCGACAAGATCCACGATGTGTGCGAGCGAGCCCATGTCGAGGGGCAACCACTTGCGGCACACCAGCAGAGCGGTGGCCAGCACGGGCAAGTTCTGGCGCGTTGGTGTACGTCGTCTCTTAGGCCGTGTTCTCTGCCTTGGGGGACGCTGGGGGATAGAAAAATTGAAGGCAATTTGCCACATTGGGAACAACTTGTCTGCTTGTGCGTGGACGAGAAACTCTCACTACGAGAATAAGAGGAGGGCGAGGAACGTTGCTTTATTGCTGCCGACTGTAGTATTTGTGAAGACTTTGCTTCTTTCTTTCCCAACTTTCGTCAACCGCAGTTCCAACGGTATGATACTGTAACCAGCTCGCTTCAAGTTTAAACCTTCAACAATCGCTACAGTAGTGCAATAGAATGTTGTACTTGCAGTTTCAGCAGCTACAGATGAATGGCAAACCTCTATACAATATTTAACGTTAGGGAGTTGGGGAGAATCCTATCTAACTACCTCGCCCTGCACCTGGTTCTCGGCTGGTTCGAGGTTGTTGAAACACTTTAGTAACGACGACCCCGGCCGCCGCCGCCGCCACGACCGCGGCCGCCGCGGCCACCGCTGAAGCCACGTCCAGAGCCACGGCCTCCGCGGCCTCCACCAAAGCTCTGCTGACGCATCTGGTACGCGGACTGCTGCAGCTTGGGAATCGTCTTCGGGATCGAGTACGGGCAGTGCATGCCGCCCTCCTCAATGAGCTTCTCCACAATCTCCAGAGCACCGATAGGCAGGTCGAAGCAGGCACCCATCGAGTCTTCCGTGAGGGTCAACTGCTTGATGTCGTTCGCGAAGTTCTCGGGGATGTCGCGGTTCACAGCGTTCCAGACGTATCCCTTGGCACGGATGAAGTTGGAGCTCGTGAACAGCACAGTCACGTAGTCAGGCACACCAGACATGAGCGACGTGCGGCGAGGCGGCTTCGTGTGGCCCGTGATGCAGGCCAGCGCAGCGGCCAGGCACTTCTCGGGGTCCATCTGTCCTAGCAGCTCGGCCGCCTTCTCCTGGAAGATCTCAATCATGGACGGGTCCACGTTGTTAATCTCGGTCAGAGCCTTGGCAGCAGACGCCTTGATCAGGTCCTCCTGGTCAGGGGGCCCCTTCATGATGAACTTGTTGCCGATCTTGCGCTCGATCTGGGTAAGCTGGTCGCGCTGGCGGTTCGTGTACAGCGTGATACAGATACCCTTCTTACCAGCACGGCCCGTACGCCCGGAACGGTGCACGTACGTGTCGACATCCGCCATGCCCGACATCTTGCGAGGAGGCTCCGAGTTGATGACGAGGTCGACGTTCATGTCCAGACCACGAGCGGCAACATCCGTGGCGATCAGCAGACGCAGACGGCCCTCACGGAAGGCCTTCATGGTGGTCTCACGCTGCTCCTGCGCAATGTCACCGTGCAGCACCTGGCAGTCCGTCTTGATCTCGGGGTGCACAGCCAGCTCGTTACAGTCCTTCTTGGTCTCAGCGAAGATGATCGTGCGCGAGTCCTTCTTGGCGTACACGCCGAGCAGGTTGGCCAGAAGCGTGGGGCGTCCCTGCCAGTGGCACGGGATGGCAATGTGCTGCACATCCGTGGAAGCCTGGTCGTCCGAGTCCTTCACTAGGTTGACGTACTCGCGGTCCTTCGCCATGTACTTGTCAGCGACGTCCGTGACCCACTTGGGGATCGTGGCCGAGAACAGCAGCGTCTGGCGCTTGCCAGAACTCTCGTTCTTGGTCTGCTCCATGGCCGCGAAGACCTTCTGCACGTCCTCACGGAAGCCCATCTCGAGCATTGTGTCGGCCTCGTCCAGGATCAGGAACTCGCAGTTGTGCAGACGGAGGTTGCCGCGGTCAATGTGGTCGATCACACGGCCAGTAGTGCCCACCAGGATGTCCACGCCGCTGCGGAAGGCGTTGTTCTGCGACTGGTACGAAGCACCACCGTAGATGCAGACCGTGCTGAGCGACGGGCCCGACTGCTCGAACTCGGTGGCCACCTGCTTGGCCAGCTCACGGGTCGGGGCCATGCACACCACGCGGGGCGCGCGGCCACGCGAGCGCGGGCGCTTGTCCTTGAGCAGCAGCTCGATCACGGGCAGCGCGAAGGCCAGCGTCTTGCCCATGCCCGTGCGGGCGCGGCCCATGAGGTCCTTGCCGGCCAGGATCTTGTCGAAGGTCATGGCCTGGATGGGGAACAGCGTGTGGATGCCGCGCGCCTTGAGGTTCTTGACGGTCTCGGCGCAGATGTCGAAGCTCTCGAGCGGCGGGTTCTCGGTGCCGCCCACGTGGGTGGCGTTCTCGTTCTTGGCCTTCTTGGCGGCGGGCGTCTCCACCTCGCTCTCCTCCGAGATCTCGGGCGTGGTAGCGTCCACGTCGTCCGCGTCCTCCTCGTCACGCGAGCGCTTCTTGCTCTTCTTCTCCTTCTTGTCCTTCTTCTCCTTCTTGACCTTCTTCTCCTTCTTGACGTCCGCGGCCTCGGCCTCGAGCTTGGCTGCCTTCTTGGCCAGCTTCTTGGCCGCCCTCTCCTCCTTCATGAGCACGGGCTTCGCCTCGTCAGACGCCATTGTTGCTAGGTGTTAAACGGATGGGATCGGGTCGTCGGCGATGGACGTCAAGAGAGACTGTGAGACTTGTTACCAGGGCCAGTCACTGACGTCGGCAGAGCCAGCCAGCTTGGCAAACGATTGGCTCGCGCGGGATCCACATTGTGTGGTGCACACCACGTTTCTTGATCTCTTATTCTCGGCTAAGTACGCTTCAGTTTGTGTACGCTTTGTGTGGCCCTGCACACAAAGCGTACACAGGAGGTTTCCACTGAGAACGACGGGCCGGCCATCCTCGCTAAAGCTAAAGCGTCGCTCCTTGCCCCCCCTCTCTGTGCCCTGCCATGGCGGAGCACCCTGGCTTCTCGCTGAGCGAGAGCTCGGCCACGTGGCCGTCTGGCGGCGTCAACGACGGCAAGCGGCCGCCGCTGCCCACGTCCTTCCGGCCGGAGAAGCGCGGCCGCGCGGCCAACGACGCCGCCGATCCCAACAGCAGCAGCAGCTCCGTTAGCTCCGCGCCCATGGCCGTGGACGGCCCGGCGTCCCCCAGCGGCGGCCCGGGCGTTCCCGGGTCGGCCAGCAACCTGCCGCACCTGGCCAGCTGGAAGTCCACCACGTCGTCCACGGACGGCGCCGCGGGCGACGTCAACACGGGTACGTACACGCGCGTGCACCTCAAGGTGAAGGCGCAGAGCCGCCTGGGCGAGACCGTGCACTGCTCGGGCTCGTCCTTCGTCATGGGCCACTTCAATCCGAACGAGAGCATGACGCTCGTGACCACGCCCGAGGACTACCCGTACTGGACGACGGTCAAGCCCATGATCCTGCCGAGGGGCGTGCCCCACCAGTACATGTACGCGCTCTTCTCGGGCGGCGTCTTCAGCTCCTGGGAGCAGATCGAGTGCGAGCGAGTGTTGGTCCCCGAGGGCCGCGAGATGGTCGTCGTGGAGGAGTACGGGGACTACGACCAGGACATGGAGCTCGTCCCCACGGGCGAGCGCATCGAGCGGTCGCTGGTCTACGAGCGCCGTCGGGACGAGACCCCCACGACCCCCAGACAGAACGACGCGGCCGAGGACATGGAGCAAGAGGGAGGGGACGACGAGGCCAAGGACACGGGCGCCAGGCTGGCGGCCAGAGTCGCGCAGGACAAGGACGACGCCGACCCCCCAAAGTCCCCACGCAGCAGCGTCACGGGCTCCCCCAGCCAGAGGTTCCGCCAGACCAACAAGCTCCAGAGCAGGTACAAGAGGTACATGCCGTCCAGCTACCACCCGTCGCCCGACGCCATGCTCTTCCTGGTGTGCTACCACCTGCCCGTGAAGCTCACCAAGTCGGCCGAGGACGGGTCCTGGTCCGCCGAGTGGAACCGCGACAGTCTGATCTCCAGGAGCGAGAACAGCATTGCAGAGAGCATGAACACGACGTGGGTGGGCTGCGTCACGTACCACGCGCGCAGCGACCAGGAGGAGCTCTCGGAGGACGACAAGAGCGAGATCACGGCCATCTTGGCCGACATGAACTGCATCCCGGTGTTTATTGACCGCCAATTGGCCGCGAACCACCACGGCGGGTACTGTAAGAGCAAGCTGTGGCCCATGTTCCACAATGTCGATATCCTGGATATTTACTATGCGATTTGGGACCGCGCCGAGGTCATTGAGTGGAAGGAGGAGCGCAACAATGGCGAGTGGTGGGACGCGTACCAGAAGGTGAACAGGTTGCTGGCCGATCGTGTTGGAGAGCTGTGCAAGGAAAACGACACAGTGTGGGTGCACGACTACCACCTTCTGCTGTTCCCGTCGTACCTGGCTAACACGTGCAGGAGCGAGAACCGCAAGCGACCCAAGATGGTGTTCTTCTTGCACGTACCTTTCCCGACGTCCGAGGTGTTCCGAGAGCTTTCGCACGGCACGCAGCTGCTAGAGGGCGTGCTGGATGTGGATATTGTGGGCTTCCACTCTTTCGACCACGCGCGTCACTTCCTCAACGCGTGCAAGCGGTTCCTTGGACTCACCTATCAGTCTCGCCGTGGTGGAAACCTGGGCGTTGACTATCGCGGCCGCAACGTGATTATTACGATCAGCCACGTGGGTATCGAGACTACACTTATTCGCGAGGTGATCGCGAGTTCAGAAGTACAGGAAATGGCACGCAAGCTTCGCGAAAAGCACGCTGGTAAGGTTCTGATTGCAGGTGTGGACATTTGCCAGCGGCTAAGTGGTATTCCGCTGAAGATGCTGGCGTTCGAGCAGTTCTTTAGCAACTGTCCGTCATGGAAAGATAAGCTTGTATTTGTGGAGCGGTCGACCCTAACACAGACTCGACTGGGGGACCAGAATTACAGCAGCAACGAGATCCGGAAGCTGGTGGACCGAATCACCAAGGCGCATGGCCCCGAGTGCATCGATTACGAAGAATCGTCCTCCCCGTTGACGATAGAAGAACGGCTGGCACTGTGGCTCGCCAGCGATATTTTAGTGGTCACGTCTATCCGCGAGGGGCTAAACCTGAAGCCTCTGGAGTTTGTGTTTGCGAAGGGTGTAAGCCCGTCTAGCCGGCCTGGCGTGGTCATCCTGAGCGAGTTTTCTGCGTGCTGCTGCGTCCTCAATGGTGCCGTGCGCGTCAATCCGTGGAATATTACAGGGCTCGTGAACTCACTGGACCATGCATTGACGATGAGCGACGAGGAACGGCTAGGTCGTCGTGCGCGGGATCTACCGTACATCACTAGCCAGCCCGCTGCGAACTGGACGAAGCAGGTGCTGTCTGTACTGCACGAGGCTACGGATAACGCGGAGGGTGACGAGGAATACACGAATATGGAGTACATGGACATGGAAATCGGTCGGTCTCACGTCATGCGCGTGGGCGATCGGTCCGATTTCAAGCAGCTAAACATCGACAAGGTCATGGAGGCGTACATGCAGTCCAAGCGTCGCGTGTTCCTGCTGGATTACGGTGGCACCATCATCGCGCGTGAGAACATTGCGATGTACGTTAAGAAAGACTTCACGGCCGTGACGGGCAAGCGGCCTTCTCCACGCATGATGGACGCTCTAACGCACTTGACCAAGGACCCGCGTAACACGGTGTTCGTGGTCAGTGGCGTGACGAAGACGGACCTCACTGCATCGATTGGACACATTCGCGGTCTGGGTCTCGTGTCAGACAATGGCGCGCTATACTCGTGGGCTCGATCAATTGACATCGACAATGCAGGTGACATTACGATGCAGGACGGCAGCAACCCAAGCGACCGCCACTGGCACCAGCACAGCTTCAAGTTCGACTGGCGCCCGGTCCGTGAGGCGGTGGACCCGATCTTGAGGGTCTACTGCACGCGCACGAATGGCAGTGTGCTCCGGTACGCGCAGCAAAGTATTGCTTGGAACTTCCGATCGACGGATCCGGAGTGGGGCCTGCTGCAGGCCAACTCGCTGCAGAATGACTTGGAGGAGGTGATCCGTGACCTGCCCGTTAACGTTATCCGCAAGAAGGGTTTGCTCGAGATTGTGCCCGAGGGTCTCAACAAGGGCGTCGTGGCCCGACAGATCTTGACGCAGGATGCGAGTATCAGTCACGGCCACCCGGACTTCCTCTTCTGCATTGGCGACGACACGACGGACGAGAGCATGTTCAAAGCTATTTACGACTATTACGCCGAGCGCACGGAGGAGAGCGTGCACGGGCGCGCTGGGGGCGGTACTTTCGAGGACTTCCTCGCATCGGGCGACGAGGGCCCGCTTCACCACGTGTTCACGTGCACAGTGGGCAAGAAGCCCAGCAACGCGCACCTGTACGTCAACAACGTGGACGAAGTCGAGCAGCTCCTGCAAGCGCTGGGCAAGGCGTCAGGCCCGGTGAGTGACGCGTCGAACGTCTCGATGAGCGGCAACTAAAAACAAAGAGAAGCTAACCGCTTGCGTGCGCCTTAGGCTGAGGACGCATCGTCGACGAACTGCTAAGATTATTGGGAGGCGAACGTATTGCAAGGACGCGAAGCTAGAGCGAAGGAGGGTGTAAGAGCAGCGGAGACCAAGAGCGAGGGCGAGGGCGGTAGTATCAGCAGCACGAGTAAGCCGTTCGATTGAAATTATGTCGATTCAGAGATGAAGGCAGGGAACTCGAAGCAATCTACTCTATCTATCGATACACCTGCGAAGGTTGACAAACCAGTTTGATGAGCTATTGTACATGTAGCGCCTGCAATGCCCGACACTACCTAGGTAAGTTCCACCATCCCGTTACGGTTGTGAAATCCTACAGTTGTGATGGATAGGACTGGGAAAGGAGAGAGAAGGAAACGGAGCAAGAGAAGCAAACTTCACTTCGCGTTTGGCGACAGCAAAGTGGTGCCAGCTGCAGCCTAAGGCTTTGGCCCAAAGCAAAGGCACCCCCACGGTCTCTTTTCCCTAGCTCGCAGGAGCTGTTCCTGAGCGTGGTCATGGAGTGGCAGAAGGCCGAGCCGCTGACCTTCGGACTATCTTAAATGACATCCCACCACCGCGCGAGAGCTTCCCTGTGCTGGCCTCCGCTCTGCTGGTGTGCCGCAAGTGTCTGCCCCTTAACATGAACTCGCTCGCACACATCGTGGATCTCCTCGACAGCTATAGGAACACCTTCTCTCTCGACTGGAGCGTGAGTTGAGCGTGTAGAGTCGACCTTTCAACGGGTGTGGATTATTTTCACGTATGATTCGGACGAATCGAATGTATAATCACCGAACGGAGGAATTCTATGTGTGCCGGCTGAAAACGACGTACCATATTCCACAAATAACAGTTACGCGGTCCATAAATAATGATTAGTTGTGGTTAGTAGAATTTTAGCGTCTAATTATGGTTTGCAAAACTTATTTACGGGTTGCATGCAACTCTAAAGTAATTGCGCTTGTATCATACGAAGTTTGCTTTAATCGTCGCTCCTTTCTACTACGCTGCACAATTGTGCAGAGTCCCACTCGGAAGGAAGGTTAGTATATTAGTAGGAGCTAGAACCGTTGCGTCAAATAGGTTACCCTCGGGGGACCAGTTAGCGCCAGCCCAACAGAGACCGGCTTAGGGAGAGGAGATTGTTAGGCAGCCGGCAACCCGAACTATTCTGTGGGCCCGTCCTCATGCCTTCTGTAAACTCGAATGTATGTACAAGGGTGAGCGTGGACCCTCCCAGTGCTGACGCAAGCATCGGGTCCACTCCAGGGCCACCACTCCACGACCAAGAGGTCATTGATAGACCCCTCACCCTCTCGTGGTCGCTAACCAAGCCCCCAGCCACTCTATGACACACTAAGTTCGTCAAGGCTCGTGTGGAGTAGCGGCCTCGCAGAAATCTCGCGGAGTCGATCTCGCACAAATTCGGCGCGTCTGGATAGCGGTCGCGCCGAACAAATTATTCCCGGTTGTTGGAGTAGCGTATCTTCGAATATAGGGCCCAAGTCTTCGCAGGCTTCAGAGTTGGGGGGTTCTTGTGTTGCACGCCACGCCGAGCCCCTTGACCGCAGAACGAAAGGCTTCAAACCTTTCCCGTTGTTGGGTAGTGTCGACCCTGTGCCGCAGAACACTACGCGTAGTATGAGTTGCTTTATCTAAACCAGTCCTATCCATATTGCAACTAAGAAATGCGAGGGTTGCCGCTCCATAGAGCTCTCCTAACGAAGTTCCCCTACCTATACCTACCGCCTACCTACAGTCCATGCCGCCTGCCGTATCTACTCTCCTTGCGAACGTCGATCTTGTCGACGTCAACTAGCAAATTCCAGTTTCAACGCATCCGGTGGCACCAGCTCCTCCTACCATGAACTCGCCACTACTCGCTCCCGACCGAGAGTCTGCACCGTCGGCCGTGAGGTCAATGATCGCTTGCTGTTGTCGGTGTAAAAGCACGTGGAGGATGCCTTAAGACAAGAGGCTGGCAGGAAACGTTAAGCTGCATGTGATCATTGCACTCTTACCGGAGGTGACCATTCACCAGTATTTATGAATTAATGTACTGTGATGAATTCCTTACACTCATTTCTGCACTTACGAAGACTAAAAGAAGTATACATCTAAGTATTTACCGCTGTCTATCTCACCATTGCCGATAAATAGGCATCTAATAGTGGCTGTCGTAAAGTAAGACATTCTAGGTCGCTTATTACTATTTATCACTATTGTATCTCTGCCTCTCTTGTATCACTGCAGTAGTAATGAAGTAGTGACTGATCGTGTTATGGCTACTCAACTAGTCGCTGGTGAATTCATCATCCACGGAGTCGACGTCGATGCTGCTCGCGTTCGAATCTACGAGAAATCTCTGTCGGGCACCCTACAACAAGCTGCAACCACGTCCGATTTCTCGTTGGACTACTTGTCACTACACAAGGTGGAGATCAAGCAGGCGCTCGAGTATCAGCACAACTGGGATTCCCAAACTGGGCAGTCGAAGAGGTGAGCTCTAAACGTTTTTATTTTATTTTGTTTTACTAACCTCGTTTGGTTGTAGATATTGACAATTCGCAGTAAATACTCGTGCGACTGTAAAGCTCACTATATGCAGTCATGTCTTGGCCACTTTAGCTCTACGAGACGGCCTAGACCTTGCAAAGCTGCTGAAAAGACTCCCGGCTCGCAAGCCACCCGGAAGACCGCGGAAAGTGCGCCGTGCACTTGACAGAGACGATGAGCATTATTTCGCAGTGGCACGCCTCGTGCGGATCCTGACGGGGAAACCGGGGCAGGCAATCAACTGGAAGTGCTCGAAAGAATTTCAAGAAACAGTCGACGGCGAGATGCAGTACTCCAACTACGTGGGCACGGTGTCCCCGTGGGCAAACAGAAATGGAGTGTTTTTCTGGCGAGTGACATTCGACAATGGCGTTGTTGAACACCTAGCTATCGAAGACTTGGCGAAGGCCGTCAACGCCGCGTATTTGACCGGTGTCGCGGTTGCGGGACAGTAGCAGTGGAAGAAACTGTTAAGCATGATTTATAATACATTTCGTTGCACTTTACAATGGTAACATTTACTCTGAACTTCGATCAAACAGCGAGCACATGCAATTCAGCCGAGGTACATGGAAATCATCCGTTTCTCCTATGGTACGTGGTTTTCAGCCGAATTGTACATGAAATTAATCTTTTCTCCCTTTCAAGACGTGCACTCGTGTATCTTGCGGCTCGTGACCTGGACTGGGTGGACGGCGACGGCGACGGCATCGGCGCCCTCGCGTCGAAAAGGGGGTTCGTGCATGAGCTGCAATGGGTCCTGGACTGCTATTCAACGCGCATCGACTGGAAATGGCCTCGAGGGTCCCTTTCGACTCAAGCTCATGGAGATCGCCGCACGGCGCGGCCACCTCCTAGTAATCCAGTGGCTCCACGACAACCGACGCGAAGGCTGCATGTTTCGCGCCATGGACGACGCGGCTGGCAACGGTCACCTCGCAGTCGTCCAGTGGCTTAGCGAGCACTATGGGGCCGGATGCAGCACCGAGGCAATGGACGACGACGCTGCAGCTGGTCACCTCGATGTCGTCAAGTGGCTACATTTGAAAAAAAACGCAGTGAAGGGTGCACTCATGACTGAGGCTGCGTGCAATGGCCATATGGAGGTTCTGGAGTGGCTTCACGCCAATCGAAGCGAAGGGCCATCTTGATGTGGTTCGCTTTCTCCAGGACAACCGGCGGCACGAATGCCCCAATAGCAGTGACACCATGCGTATGGTCGCGCGACATGGACATTTGAAAACGCTGCAATGGCTCTACACAAACCGCAGTGGAGGTTGCGTCGTCCTTGCGTTGCAGGAAGCTGCCAAGCTCGGTCACCTCAACGTCGTGAAGTGGCTGTGTGAAGTGGCGCACGAGCAACGCAGAGGCGAGTCGTGCTTCCGTGGGGTCGCTGGAATTGCACGCAGGTTCCGGCGGCTCGAGGTGGGAGCAAAAGGCTAACAAGCGCCAGCGGTTTGAGTAACTTAGACCCATGGTTTAATTGTTTGAAGTAATACGCAATGCTTGAGCCTTTGAGGGGGGCATTGCTTGTCCTTGTCCTTGTTTTTTTTCAAGTGGATGAGTTGGTCTAGAGCTGCCCGATGATTTCAAATAGAAAAGCGGTAAGTGGTCTTTTCGCACCTCTTGCAATCCGGAGCCCTTCTAATCGCATGGGGCGTAGGCTCCTACGATCTCCTTGAGTTGCAGCCGCTTCACGAACGGCACGATCGCCTCTGGATCCGCGCACCGAAAGCACGCGCGAAGCTTTAGACTAAGACTGTCGAAGACAAATTCACCCATAAACATGAGTGCCTCCTCCTCTCCATCCTCGCTATCCTCCGCATAGAATAACACGGTGCGTTGCTGATCTCCGTGGTGGCGAGGGCCGTCCGACACAATAATAAAGTCGTGGTCATGGAGGTGCTGTGCCAGCACAACCGAGTCCGGGATTCGAGAGACTCTGCAATTGAAGCCGCCACCATCGGCCAGCTCGCTCCAGCGTTTGATGAACGCCTCTGAAGTGAGCCGAGCACTTACGAGATCGTCGATTCTAACCAACTCCCTGGCTGACGCCAGCGGCCTGGGCGAAGTCGGTGCCGTATTTGTCTTCTTAGGGATCTCCCAGACTGCCTCACCGGTAAGCGAGTGTACGAGGTAGGCTCTCCTTGAAGCCTCATGCCAGTGACGCACCCACGCTCCTGTTCCAGAGCTATTGGCGTTCTCCACGACATCTCGAGCAGTGGCAATATCGCGAGCACTACGTGCAATTTGGTCCCCCTCAACGGCGTCAGCGTCCACAATCGGTAGTTGCGGGTCACGTGGACTAGCACGAAGACTCTCAAGTCGTCGCTGACGGTGTAATAGTCTTCGTGCGCGTCTCTCAGCTGGGGTTCTGTCAGCATCTCCGCTGGATGAAGACGAATGGTAAGACAGATCACCTTCCGATTCCTCCTCTTCGCTCTCGTCTTCACTCCCGTCTTCGGTACCGTCGTCACTGCTATCGTCTTCTTCATCACTGTCTTCCCAGCGAAGTTGCGGAGGGAAAAGTGGGTCTGTCCCCGGAATTCCTCGATGGTGGAGAGCATGGAGGGCTGAACCACAGCGTGCTGCTACGAGAATGAGAAGTGGTGTCCAGATATCTAGCACCAGTTGAACCACCGCAATGCAGGCTAACATCGTCGGAACTCCCTTTCCACCGACGATCATGCCACTGCGCAGTGCAGCGTAGAACACAAGCAGGAGATAGCCGCCGGCTATGGCATCCAACACCTTGGCACGCTGGACTCGATGCAGCCACGCCCGGTTATAAGCTAACACGGGTTCTTGTGGTAGACGCATCTGCACTCCATCGACTTCTCGGACTCTGCTGCTGGGGTCGCGTTGTTTCAAGCCGTAGAGTTCGAGACATGCGTCGTAGTTGATTCGGTGGGCAATCGTGAGGTATGTCAGCAACGTTGTGGCTGCTTTAAGAAGCAGCATGATGTAGAGCGGGATGCCCACAGGGCTTACGCGAAATTGTGTTCGACCCGCGTACCACATCGTTGCGATTAATGCAAGCGCGAGCAGTAATGCGCCACAAATTAAATGGATCCACGCCAATACAAGTACACGGTGCAGCACTTCGATACTGAGCTGGGCGCGCTTCGGCAGCGTTCGTCTCGGGAAGAAAAACTTCAGTTTATCCCACAGCCTGAAACTCGGTGGCGGAATGGACGGAGTCTTGTAGACGTCCTCGCCGTCTTCATCAAGCGGTGGTTCGGTATCGACAAGTTCCAGGTAGCTGCAAAATATGAGCGCAACCTTAGCGATAGCACACGCTGCGATACCGATGTCGGTGTAGCTCTTGATACTCTCAACGAAATACCCGTTGAAAGCTCCTTCCTGCGGGCGCATCAACCACACGAAGTCGACGGCAGTGGCCAGTGATAGCCCCGTGATAAATAAACGGTGGTGCTCTCGCTGCAGATACGCGACTGCATCGTCTTCAGTCGCAGCCGGGAGCAAGATGAGCCCAATCGCGATAGGAACGTTATAACGTGGAGCTGGTGTCCCGGACTCGGATACCATCCCCGCCAGCAGCAGAAGAAACGCGACAGCTTGCTGCAGTGAGAGATGACCCAACGCTCGTCTCGCACTTCGTGCTGCACTAGCCGCAGCCTTTCCATCGCCGAAGTAGAAGTGCAGCTTGCCACGCAAAGACCGCGGTGCCTTGACTCGACTCTTGCTTTTCTGTTCGGGCACAGGAGGTGGCGGTCCACTAGAGCCATCCGTCTGCAGATATTTCCTCGCTGAACCTTTCACAGCGACGTTCTGTGTAGGTGGCGCAGTGGGTAGTTCCCCACTCCCAACGTCACTCAGATCAGGAACAATCGTGTTCCTGGGCGTAGACAAACTCCCCCTCCCCGACGATTTCGGCACAACATCCCGGTCTTCAGGCTGGCGTCGGAACTTGAAGATGCTCTTCGATTCCTGCTCTGAGGACGGGACGTGGCTCCACTGCTGCTCTGCAGAGGCCTCGTCGTCTGCCGCCGACTGCATCATGATCGCTTGGTACGCCGGAATGTATCCATCTTGTCGTCACAAAACCTCTGCGTCGTTTCGTATTCCACTATAAATAGTGCCCAAATCCCAAAAATAGTGTTAACTTCGTGTCCGCCACACCACCAATCGTTGTCCGTCCCGAAAACGGCCATTTTGAATTATCCGCGCCAAAGTCTCCGCAACGCCATCTCCACTTGTCCATACCGACGCCCACACGCCACTTCTAATGGTAAATGCACATGCACCATCTCCGTCTCCTCCTCCTCTTTCTCTCAAGCCCAGTTGCACCTCCCAACACGCTCTACAGCCTTCAAAATCAACAAATGACCAGAACTGTGATACACTAACTGTCTGCCTTTTCTTAATTTATAGTTAACACGCGAGAACCTGCCGCCGCAAGTGGCGCAGCGCGTAGCCCGCGAGCTCCGGAAGCTGGTGCTGCAGCCTCTGGACGGTATTCGGTACCTCCCGCAGGACGAGGAGCAGCTGAGCGAGATCCACGCGGAAATCCGTGGACCGGAGGACACGCCCTACGAGGGCGGCTACTTCACGGTCAAGCTCACGCTCACCGAGAGCTTCCCGGAGCAGCCTCCGCGCGGCGTGTTCCTGACCAAGATCTTCCACCCGAACGTGTCGCAGCCGGCGGGGGACATTTGCGTCAACACGCTCAAGAAGGACTGGAAGCCGACGCTCGGCCTCGCCCACGTGCTGCAGGTGGTGCGCTGCCTGCTGATCGTCCCGTTCCCGGAGTCGTCGCTGAATGAC
This sequence comes from Phytophthora sojae, assembly GCF_000149755.1. Taxonomy (NCBI): domain Eukaryota; phylum Oomycota; class Peronosporomycetes; order Peronosporales; family Peronosporaceae; genus Phytophthora; species Phytophthora sojae. The sequence goes on from NW_009258116.1 coordinate 8,730,618, forward strand.
GAGGCCGGCAAGCTGTTCCTGGACAGCTACGACGAGTACGCGCGCCGTGCGAAGCTGTGGACGAATATCCACGCGCCCAAGAGATCAGCCGTGGCCAGTGAGGAGTCTGGGGATACGAGTGGAGAGGATGAGAAGAAGGACAAGCCGACGGCGAATGAGGATGGGGACAAGACGCAGCACAAGCGACCGGCTGAAGATGCGCCGAATGCGGAGGCTGAGAAGGACGCGGCACTGTCCACGCCCGTGAAGAAGAAGACCAAGACGAGCGCGGACGTGGAAGCCTCGCTCAAGAAGAAGAAGGCCAACAAGAAGAAAGGAATCAAGCGACTGTAGCGATCAGTCTGGCCACTCCATACCGCGCGATGCCATCTCAAGGCCAAATGCGCACATTTTGCTGGCTTGCTCGTTCGGTACCGAATGCCGCAGCCATATAACCTAATCTAAGCTGTCACTGCACCATGAACATGAGATTATCGATTGCTGGTTGGCTCTAATCGTATTATTCGTGCGAGTCCCCCAGCTCCGGTCGCTTGTGGTGTTGCAGCGGTCTTCAGACTCCCACCGCGTTGTGGCGGTGGCCGAGGGGTGAACGGTCGAGTAGCTCCGGCACTTCCGGGCGCTGCGCTGGCATTCGTCTCAGTAAACGCCGCTCCAGATGGGCTACTTGCTCGCGAAGACGACGACAAGAGCGCTTCAATGTGCCCCTTACTCACGAGCTGGTTGCTGAACTCGTGCAGTCGTTCCCCGCTCTGCTTAAGCTCGCTCAGCTGTGTCTCCAGCGCGCGGTGTTCACCAGCAAGCCGCCTCCTCTCGCGTGAGTCGAGGTTTCGCGCTTGCTCCCTCTCCTTCGAGTACGCGTGACGAACTGCGTTCCCGAAAGTCTCCAGTTCCACGAGTGCGTCGCCAAACGCTGTCGGGTCCACAAGACGCCGTCGACGAGCTGGCACGACACCAGCAGCAGCTCGAAGCGCTTCTTGTTCATTCAGATCTCGCTGCTTCCCGCTGGTTAGTCGCATCTGCACCCGTAAATGCGGCGTGTTAGCTTCCAGCTTGTGTCGTGCCAAGAACGCGCCGATCAGCGGCGAGTTGCACATTTCGTACGTAAATCGCTCGCGAGTCTCTACGTGATCACCGGACTTGGTAAGGCTGTCGGCCTTGCTGGTTGGATGCGGGTGGCTCTTGGAGGGCGAGATGGAGAAGGCGGAGTTCCGGCGCGCTTTCTGGCGGGATGGAAGGGTTGGAAGCAGCTTTGGGTTTGATCCGGTTGTCTCCTGCTCTCCGTTAAATTGATGTTCATAGTGATCAGCCGACGCAGGGTCTTCGAGATCGTCATCTTGGTCTTCGTGCCACGTTCGAACCGCTTGTCTTGTGCGCTCGACTCGTTCCGCTCGTATCATACGGTTCCTCATGGCAGGGAAGTCCGCGAGCGCGGCAATTCGCTTCGGGGAGTCTTGGTCAACTGCCAGCCAGTGATCGCACTTCAGATCTGCCGGAACGAAGCCGAGGATCCAGCAGTAACATGTGCGGAAGATCTCGTGCTTGATCTCGTCGCTCGAAATCGTCTTCCGAGAGCGTGGGAAGGCCTCGTACAGCGACACAAACAGAATCTGCGCTACCACGTCGGGCAGTTGGTCGAAGAAGCCCGAGTCGCGACTGGAAGGTTTCATCTGCAAGCGAACGAAGAGCGACGTGAAGCTGTCGGCGATGCGCTGGTAGAAGCTGGCCTCCAGCTGAGGCTGGCGATTCGGCTGGAAGCAGTGGGCGGTGAGGTACCAGAACATGTCCTTGAGCAGCGCGTCGATCTCGCTGGCTTCCGAGAAAATCTTGTCGAACTGATCTCGCTTCTTGATAGACCCGAAGCGCGTGTTTTGCACTACTTTCGAGCGGATCTGAGAGAGCTGCACGCTACGCGGAACTTCCGTCACTTTGTGCTGGTAGAAGCGTACAGTGACGATTTCTGCTGCTTGGATCGAGTTCTTCGTGCGCACGACGAGGATGGTCTTGTGGGCGGCTCTCTGCATCATCGTTCGGATGCGTTTGCTTCGCTGCTGCTTTTCGGCGATCTTGTCCATGAGCTGGAACACTTCGGTGGCTCCTTCGGCAGGACGGAGCGCGCCACTTTTCTCGCTTTTCGCAGCGTTTGTTGAGATTCCTCGAAGGCGATCAACTTCCGTGATGAAGGATTTTCGCGGACGACTTGGAACCCGCGCATCGTTTGCACCTGCACGGTTGTCGGTCTCCATGCGTGGCGGGTCATAAGGGTTCTTGATCATCCGAGAGAATGGCAGCTTGTCCCTGTAGAAAGCTTGCAGCTTTGTCGTTCGTTGGTCCTTCAAAGGCTCTGTGTGCTATTCAGGATCATCTTATCGCTTAAGCTGGTTAGAAATAGCCGAGAGGTTTGGCAATTGTTTCCTTGCACTTGTAATATATCGACTCACAAGAGAAGAGTGGCTAACAAAAGAGGAGAAAAAAACTGTTTTCATGTTTTGTTCGATACGAGGTATCAATTGGTAAGACGAGTGAGTGCCTACAAAACTCCCTACCAGTCCTTACTGCGTTTTGATGACCGAGTTGATCCACTCAACCGCAGCCGACACGCGCGCGTAGACAGCAGGGATTCCTTCGTCACCGCACCCGCTGCCCCAGCTAGGCATGCCGATCAAAATGTCGTCGGCGTCTCCGCGCCCGTTCTCCTTAATCAGAGGGCCGCCGTTATCGGCATTGCACGAGTCCTTGCCAGCAGCTCCGCCGGCACACACCATGGTCTCATCCACGACGAAGAGGTTGGAGCACTGGTCATTGCCCCACACCTCCACACTGACGCCCATCAACTCGTGAGAGCGAGTGCCGTTCGGGTACGAAGTGTCGCCCCAGCCCAAAACCTTCGACCACATACCAGGAATAATGTCGGAGTCGTTGGCTGCAGGAAGCTTCACGGGCGTGAACTTGCTGGGCCTCTCCAGCGTCAACACAGCGACGTCGTAAGTGAGAGTTAAGTCGTTGAAGCCGGTGTGGTTTTGAGCCTTCACTACCTTGATCTGCTCACCGTCCGACGTACCGTTGATGTAGTGCGTGCCGATGGCCGCGAACGCAGTCTCCTTGACGCCCGTGCATGATGCAGTCGTTAGCACATGCGTGGGGGTGATGAGACTTCCGCCGCAAAAGCTTTCGCCCCCAGCGGTGGTACGGAGACCAGTCGTGTACGTCTTGGAGCCAACTGGGACCTCAGCTCCTCCAAGAACAAGCTTGCGCTGAACGTGCTCGGACTCGGCACTGACGACGCCCAAAGCGATGACCGCAGTTGCGAGTGTGGAGATGACCTTCATGGCTTGCCGATGGTTTGCGTTGGACTGGTGTGTAGTGCGTGGTGAAAACCGGAATGACAATGGGTCGTGTCTTTAATCGAAAGTTGCTGCTTAGGATAATTTCACGCATACATGTGCTGGCAACGATCTTTTAATTTGTTACGTACTAACGCTCCAGCATCAACAGATCTGTAAATGTGCGGGTACAACCGTTTTACGATCTACATGAGACCGCGTCGAACAAAAAATACTAATCAACCAAAGTACGAATTGGGATTTAGGTACCTCGTTGGAAAGAGGGGCGTCTTAGCTATCTTTTGAGGCCCTCCACAACTTCTAACAGTTAGATTAGCCAAAGATATGACCCCGCGAAAAAATTATCTCCCGTCCCAGAGCAAAATTAAGATTTTTTTATTGGCTACCCTGGTGTAAAATTGTACAGCGGATCCAATGATACCCTTCGTTTCTTCAAATTCGCATTGAAATAGTCTTAAAACTTCACTTTCGTGCGATGTTTCACATTAGTGACACATGCTGTCAATTGATATCATTTTGGATTAGCATGGACATAAGTATCACATTGATTGATCAGCTGGGCTAGACGACGTACATTGCTACACTTTTGAACTAACCAGAGACTGCAGCTCTTGAGCCTTTCCCTGAAGGCAGCGACGCTCACACTTATCAGCTCTGATAAGGCCTGTCACCTTCTGGTGAATATCAACCTCGATCAAATTGATACTTATATCCTCCTCGGCTTGCTCATCGTCTTCGATTCCCTCGCTGTCCCCCGTCACCTCTCCATCCTCTTCAGCTGACTCGGCCGTGCTCCAATCTTCATCATTGCTTTCATCAGGCTCTTCGCTCTCAGACGAGACGTCGCTGGCGGCATGTGCCGCAACGTGCGGGGAGGTCACACGGGGTCGATTTTTCTGGTTGCGCTGCCGATCGGTTCGAGAAGGCGTGCACGCCGGTGATGCGTGCAGCTCGGAGGCACTCTCCTCCTGCTGCGGATCGGAGGTGCGCGCAAGCTGCTGCCCAGGAGCTGCCGAAGCGTGCTGCTCGGGCGCGTACGGCGTATGCTGCTCGGGAGGAGGGGGGTGTTGACAGGGAGGGGACGCGGGCGGCTCCGAGGCACCAACGGACTGTGGCGCGAGAGCGCCGGAAGCCTGTGTGCCGGCGGGCGACGACTCGGGGCCGCTGGAGGTCTGCGATGGCAGCTCGGAGGTCGAGCGGTGGGCTTCCATGTCGGCGGTGGTGTAGATCTTCTTTGAGAGCGAGGTGTTGAGGGAGCGTTCGCTTTAGTGACAGTTCAGGTTTTCAAATCACAAATCGGGTCCTTTCTCGAATTTTACTTAGATACGAAAAATAGCAGCCAATTTTCAAGCGCGATTATCTCGATAACTCTAAATGGTGGCTTAGTATCATTTTGTTCGAGGCAGTCTCACATACAGGATCGGCAGGTGGGAGGAACTGAAAATCGATGAAGCCTGCTGTCGCCGTTGAATCTTTAACGAGAAAAAATCGAGTTTGTGATTGAATTACGCGCGAACTGCCAACCCAGAAGAGAGCGTGGCGATATGGATTTACAAATTCAATACCCAACTACCCTACTAACCGAGTTCGTAAAGTCAGTTTAGCTTACATACATGTACGTGCCACCCGATTGGATTTGAGTTTGTTGGAAAATTCAAAGCAGCGTCAAATACCCGGATACTAATCAGCCTAAATACACATTGCGATTTAGCAGCATCAGTCGTCTTGCCACCATTTTTAGCTGTGTTTTTTTATCCTTCTTGATTTGACATATGTCGTTCAGTGTTATTCACGCGTTATTAATATTTAGTCCACAACAGTTGCAGCCTGCTCCCCAGGCACAATGTCTTAAACGTCGTAGGAAGCAGTTTAGGACGGTAGTGCTTCCTCGCTCGTGTTGTCATGTCTGTTGAACTCAACTACTGGGTCCGTTCCTCGTACAGACCCAGTAGCTGAGTTCAACTAAATTGGATCGTATCCAATTTAACGGAACTGCACCGTGCACTCTTCACTAATTTCGATTTTTTGCTTTGATGTTTTTTTTCGGTGACGGTCATACACGTTGGCAAACTTCTGCTGTAGTACTCCCTGAACAAATGTGACCCGCTTCAAGGACCAACTGGACAGCTTCACGCGGACAAGCGTTACCTCGACGTCGACCACTTCAGAATTTCGTAGAGCGATACGTGACCGGCCTTGATGGCCGAGCGCAACGCATCTCCAACATGCTACCGCTACGATTCATATAAAGCCATTCACAACCTCCAAATGGTCATTCATCGCGGCTTCACACATCGTCACTTACACGGCTATCGTGAATAAAACACATCACCGCAAGATGTCCATTCGACGAAACTCGGTTCATGTCGTCTTAGTGCATCCTTCACTGCGGTATGAATGAAGCCACTCCACTACGGCGAGGTGGCCACAGGTAGCTGCATGATTCATTGCGCTCTTTGTGCAGCCTTCGCTTCGATTGTGGAGCGAACACTGGACCAAGTCGAAATCCCATGCAAAGCTGCGGTGCCCACTTGAAAATACCGATGTGTCCGGTCGTGGCGGCGTTGCCCGTCGCCTGTGTGATGCACCCCTCGCTACGATTGTCATGAAGCCACTAGATAACCGAGAGATGTCCATGCTGTGCTGGCGTGCCCATAAAGCAGCTCCCGTACGTGGAAGTCCCGATCTTCGTTCTGCCGCACGAGATAGCAGTCGTTCAAAACGTGGCTGAAACCGAGAATTTCAGCTTCATCAGCGATACTCAGTCTGTTGTAGTAGCAATTCAAGATGTTGTTTAGATAGCCACTTGCGGCAGACAACCGCGGCCATCGGGTAGCGATTTTGCAATCGAGGTCATCAGAAGGCACCTCGCAATGGTGCCCCATTCTACCTAACTGATACCGAGGTAAGTTTACCAACACTAAGAACAAAGAAACGAAAAATACTTTGCGCAGTTGAACATTTTAGTTTGTTTTTGGTATTATAATGCGATTGAAAGAAGATGAACAGCGCTCACACACCATTCTTTCCGCAAGATCACCTGACTGACGCAGGGAAGCGAGCAATCTCGGGCGCTTCATCGTCGGGCAGCTCCAAACGCGCGCGAATGTGTGCGCAGGACCGCAACGCGTTTTGCAACTACGAGCGATTCCGAGGCGTGAGATTTCCACCAGAAGTGCAGGCGCTGACGCACGTTTTGGATCACATTGATACCTTGCTCATGTCGTACGAGGAGGCTTTCGTGGAGGCAGCGAGGTCGGGCCAAGTAGTCTGGCTGAGGCAGCTGATGCGTGAAGTAGCAGCGCCCAAAGCTCTTGTAGCCGCTGCTGCGAACGGCCATTTGGAGTGTGTGGACGCCCTACTTGATACGTGTTTTGACTCGAACCCCGACTCCGTGGAGGAAGATAACCACGACATTTTCCTGGAAGCCGGTGAGTCAGCGGGCCGCAATGGCCATCTCAGCGTCTTGAAGTTGTTATTACGTGATGAGTTTTATTACTACTCCTTGAGCGCTGACTCCGCTGCTTGGGGAGCTTTTGACGAAGCCGCTGCCAACGGGCACCTTGACGTGGTTAAATTCGTGGTTGAACGCGTGCAAAAGAAGGCAATACACCGTCGATGCTCGCTTGCTGGAGCCATTTCAGGAGGACATTCGAGCATTGTGAAGTTCATGCTTAGCCTCGACACGTCTAGGATAGACCTGCCGGGCAGTCTTGAAGCGGCGGTCGATGCTGGGCAGACAGCTCTTGCAGACAAATTTCTCGTTCTCTGCCTGGACACAATCAAGTGCGAGCCGCTTATGAAATGGCTGACACGTTGGAAAAATTGTACGAACGCCGTGAAGTATCTGTACAGCCGAGGCCACAATGACTCAAGCCTGGTTAGCAGGGCATTTGAAAATGCATCCAAGTACGGACACATTGACATGATGGAGTTTCTATTCAGCACCGGGCGAGTGTCAGTCGATGTATTCGACCGTGTTCTGGAGGGATCGGTCACCATGAAGGACACGAGTGTTCTGTCGTTTCTCTGCAGTAAGAAGTGTGCGTCTTCATCGTCGATTAACCGAGCATTTGAGGCTTCGTCTGGAAGTGAAATGATCCGATATCTGTACGAGAACGAGAATATTTCGAGTGAGGCTATCATTGTAGCATTCAAGAAAGCTGCAAAGTGCGGAGAGTGTTTCGGAGGTTACACGGAAGAGCAGGTTGCAACTGTGAAGCTACTGCACAAGGACAACTGCATACCGGACAATGTGACAGGCCAGGCGCTGGTGTCAGCGGCTAGCATGAATCATTTGGAACTGGTGAAACTATTGCGTCACGGTGCAAGGATTTCCGCGGAGATGACCCGCAAGGCTTTCGCTGCAACGTTTTCGTGTGCAGATACTGGTGTGATGAAGGCGTTGTATGATGAGCAACGGATTCCAGTCCAAATGGTGGTGGAGGCGTTCAACAGAGCTGCCTTTTGCAGCCATATCAAGAAAATGAAACAGCTCATCAAGTTTTTGCCGAGAGAGATTGCAGACCACCTGACAGCAGCAGCACCCGGGGATTTTGTGACCATTGCGAGAATCTACAACGTTAATTGGATCGCTGAAATGAGACAGAAAAGGCTACGCAAAAACACACGTCGCTGAAGATCACAAGTGAACAGGTTTTAATGAATCATGATTCATGACGGTGCGTTTATTCACGATTCATGAAGACGACGTAGTGATTCACCGAAGTAAAAGCAAAATGGAAGAATCAATTGACTTGCGAAAACGTAAGATGGATTCTGCGACGGTATCAAGGTACAATTTGATTGGCTAAAAGTTTATTGAAGTGCCATACATTCACGTGCAGTCGTATCGAGGTCGGCAGGCAACATCGACTAAGCGGTGACTGCAACAGTCGACAGCCGAGTTCTAGGCGGCGACTTCACGAGCTACCAGATTTGGGTTTGTTGTTGCTAAATGGCTATAAAACTTACGCTAACAACTTTGGCTTTAGGATACCCTCTACGCCAGCAAGGTTTGCTAGCTTTACACTCCGTCGCACTACTGGGGTCAGCTCGACTGCACTAACACGAATGTAAATGTGTGTACTGTTTGAATATAGCTACTACTAGCTTGCCAATCTCGGACAACCGGACTGGCTTGTGTGTCTCTGACGCTTGGGCGGCTGACTGTCTTCTTCGTTTCGCTCTTGATCGGCTTGTCGGATGAGTCTCAAAACAGTTGTAAGCTTAAGCTGTTCAGCTCTTCGCTTACGTTTGCTTGGTTTTAACCGCAGTGTACCGTATCCAATGTTGTAAAGCTCAATAGCGTGTTTCTTGTCACGGATTTTGGGCATAGGTGCGTCCAGCTTGGCCTCGATCCCATTCATAATGTGCCGCATCATAATTGACCACTCTGACGGCGTCGCTTTTTTCTGCGATGTATCCAGGTCGTCCGATGGTATTCCTTTGCACGGGGGGTATTTGAGCTTTGGATTTCCGAACCACCATAGCATCCATGCCCCAAGGGGATCGATACTCGGAAAGCTAAATTCTCTAGGTAGCACATGAAATTTCCCGCCCCAGACATGATACTGGTGCACTGGAACTGGTGCTGGCACTACGGCGTTGATTGACGGACGTTGGTGAAGCCCAACTTCGTCTAACAACGATCGAATTTCCTCACGCAATAACTCTCTCGTAATATTGCCCGCTGCCACACCCTTTTTCTCAAGTACATGCTCCATTCTCTGCTCCAGTTTGCCAGGCAGCTCATCAATTGACCTTTGCTGCTGGTCAAGCTTCTTGTATAGCTCAATATATGGCGGTATCCCCGTTGGTCGCATCCAGAGAGACTCTCCAGCAACTAATTGGCCTTCAAGCGTCCTAAGGACAGTGGGGCTTGTAAACAAATGTGTCGAAAGTAATGCATGGGTGGCCGGTAAATGCTGCTGCAAATATTCCGCGTGATGCACGAGTGATGCTAGGCACAACCGCAAAATTCCTGCCATATTGGCTTCGCGAGAGAGAACCGGAAACATAGTCTCCACGCACGATTTCACATTTTTATCGGAGCCATCCTGAAAATGGGGCGGTAAAGTAGCGAACTTAGAGTCATTTACGCGAAGTCCTGCCACTACTCGCCCCAGGAATTGATCTCCTGCGGCTTCATAACGGAAATAGCGGTCTTGAACTCCACCGAGGCTCCATCCGCAGCGAAGACACACACTCACGATCGAGGGATCACCTGTACTTCCTCCACAAGCGAATGTAGCCACTCCTTTGCGCACCGAGTGCGTACCGTAATTTTTTACCAGATTCTCCTTGCTTCAAAAGGTTAGCCAGCACCTTGCTAAATCGTAGCTTCTGGTTAGAGCCTGGAAATAGTGCCCCCGGTTCCAATCGAGGGTGGCATGCAAGATAAATTGCCAAGGCAGTCACCCAGCACGTTGATGGGCTCAGCGGGTTCGCGTACAGGTGGCGTGGATCACGGGGCCCTGAACCCTCCTGGTTAGTCTTCGTCTTCACAAATATTACTCCAACGCTATCGTCTTTCGCCACGAGATGCTGACTTTGGAGAGTCTGGACCGACATTGAGCGACACATCAAATTCCACTGCGAAGTCAAAAAAAGATGCGAAAACCCGCCATCACCCGCCACGAGAGTCGAATTGCACAACTCCTTTTAAAGGGAGTACGTGAGTGGCTGCTTTCCTGATGTCTTTGTGGTGCTAGTCTGGTCTTGATCAGACTCCATCCGCTTCATACCGGAGAACAGTTGCTTCATATCATCACCGTACTCAGGAGGCAGCGCCACGCGCTTCACGCGATAAAGATTCTTGATAGCACTTCGGTACCCGCTCAGCGTAGCCGTCTTCACAGAAGCACTCTTGAACACCAGAAAACGCTCAAAAACACTCGGTGTAAACTCACTTAGATTAATGTCATCATCTGCGTCGAAAAACCTGGCGATATTCTCATCCTCCTTAGCGAGCTCGCTCCTGATCCACTTCTTAATCCCGTTGAGGCTGCTCTTGTACTTTCCTCTTGTTTGCTTGGTGACGCATGCATCGCGTATCTCCTCGACGTCAGCATGACTGGTACTCCGCGCGAGCACGTTGCGAGCCTCCATCACTCATGTTGCTGCTGGGTCGATGTTCTTTGTGTGTTGCTGTCAAATTTTAGCCAATGAAGGACTTGATGTAAGCGTCGGCGGCTCCCGCTTACGTTTGCTCAGACTGTATGGCAACATTCGCATACTGAAAGCCAGTTAAATCCCGTGAGGAAACACACATTTCCTGCAAAATGTCAGCTGTCCACGCCGACGACTTCGCAGGAACCCCTATATGCTACTTACGAAAGCGAAGGAATCAACATTTCATTCATATTTGATCAATAAATGATCAATAAAATTTTATCGTCAACTTGATCGTTAAATTATATTGATACAGGTAAGTTATCCTTACTTAGTATCCAAAACTCTGGATTCCAAAGCGCTCGCGACGGTTTTGGCTTAGCCTGTTCACCGTAGAAGTCCCACAGTTAACTTAACGGATATCCTGCAAAACGGATATCCAGCGACCTTTCCAACCAGGCGCCAGCAAAAACGTCCGGCACGAAAGGACGTCACCCAAGCGTCTCCAAGTATCACGTCTATGGGGCGCTTTACGCACTTGCGCATTCCCTTCGCCGCGAGCAGAGAGCACGTGGTGCGGACGCCAACACGTCTACACTACCATGGCGTTTTCGCGGTGGGTGCTCCACGCGGTTGCGTTCTGCTCGGCTGCAGCAGCAACAGTCCAAGCCTATTCGATCGCTCTCGTCCACACCTATATCTTTGACTCGCAAGTGCTCTGCATGGGGACCACAACTGGAAGGATTCCACTTCAAATATCGAGCTACCTCAAAACGTCGACCTGCGTGCCATCACAGTGTGTGGAGGCCCCTGCCGGCAGTAGCCCGCTGTACATCTCTACTTACTGCAAATTCGTGGACAGCATTGGCGTTAGCAGTGGGCTAGACAGCTTATTTGGCCATTTTCCGTCGTATTACTACATGGACACCAACAACTTTCCCTACCTGGCGGTGGAGAGGTATGCTGCCGGGAAAAGTTGCGCGAACTTCAGCAGCCTCCTCAGCAAAACCGTGTACATGGGCGACGCCAAGTGCCACAAGACCGGCGCGGCGTCCAGCTACAGATGTGCCATTGGAAATGGTGTTAGTACAGCGACAATCACTACGTACACGGATGCTACGTGCAGCACGGGTAGTGTAGGGCGTTTTGCTGTTAGTGAAATTTACTAAACACTAACTCACTGTTAGCTGTACGTTTGCTGACTGTTATTTGACGTGTTTGTAGCAAGAGAATAATCATGATATATATTAACCTTAAGGCTGATTGCAGTTATGTCTGTCTTACCTACTGAAGAGATCTAAACACTCTGCGTCCTTGAGACCCGTCTTCTAGCGAAATATATTCGGGCCAGGGCGAATTCAGCTCAGCGTCTTAAAACTCGTCCATCATCTCGATCGGGGTGTGACGGGCCAGGCTCCAGGTCGGTCTTTCCCACCTTACCCATTTTATCAGGTACAGTCACTGCATATCAACAGTCTTACGTGCCTAGATGCTTTCAACAACAAATACAGCACCGCCATCGCTGCTAATAGAGGATCTCACCTCACTATCAGTTCTGTCCGCACGAGTTGGTCCTTAAAAATAAAACACAACACAACGGATGGGACTATCCGTTGTAGTCAAGTAACTACGGCTCTGGCGCTGCACTGGCATCTAGAGTAGACTTGGCAGCATCTAATGTGACAGTACCGTTGACTTGGGACAATGTGGGCCACAATATCGAATCAAAAGCGTCTTATCTCTTAAAATATAGAAAACCAGAAGGATCGCAGTGGCGTAGATAAAGTTATTGAAGTGTAAAACTCTTTAGTAATTTCCATTTTTGTGCAAAAATTAGTAATGCTCGTTCGGCAAATACATGTTAGCAAAATTTACTAGACACTAACTAACTGTCATTTACACGTACAGCTGACTCTACAGTTAGTGTATAGGGAGTACGCTAAGCACGGGAAAAACGGTCGTGCTGAATTATCTCGGAGGAAGCACGTGTGACGGCTCAACAAGCACTGTCGACACGAAGCTTTACGGGAACGTGATGACGATGTTGTACTACTCGTCAATCGGGAGCTATGACGCGAAGACTGGTAACTGCACGACTCCTGCTACCCCGACGCATCTGGTGACAACCACGGTGCCTGTGGATACGTGCACACCTACGTCTACATTCAGTGATACGGCCAACGTGTTTTCTGGTATCTCGTGCAGCTCTTCGTACTCTCACAAGCAGGACACTGCGGCCATATTTGGTTCAAAGGCATACGTGATTGTGGAGAAATACATTCTACTGCTCGTTAACCAGGCTATTGGGTAATACGACGTATCTTGCTGATGGCAGATGCCACGAAACCGTGACAATGACCAGCTTTCGAGTGGTACCTTCTTTTTCAGGTCACAGCCAGCTCAGGTCACACAAGGTCACATGCAAAGTCGTGCAAAGCGCCATATGAAATAACCGCGTGTATTTCAGATGTTGTTAATCGTTGTTACCTAACTCGTCGGCGAGGATCGCGTCTCGAATAGCTGCGCGCCGAGATGCTCTCTTGTTGCGGCGCTTGGCCTCAGCAGCCCTTCGATCGGCAGCTCGGACCCTGGCGATAGGAAGAATCGTGTGAGACCACCGCGCTTGACCTACCAGGAGCCCGTTTGCTCCATAGCGCAGTCGATCGATACGTACGGGCCACTCTCCATCTGATAACTCAGCCACTTGAACATCACTATCGCTCGAAACATCTTCGTTGCTGCCGTCGCTGCTTGTGAGCTCTAGCTCCATATCGGAGCCTCTTTAATCACCAGCAACGTTGATGAGTGTCGGCTGCCATTCGGCCTCGTCACTGCTGTCCGCGTCATTGATCACAATAACCTCGCGTTGCTGGGCTTGATGTGTCGTGGTAGATGATCCCAGGGAAGTACCGTTACCTTGCTGTGGAGATACGTGCTGCCCGGCTAATAGCGGAGCCGCGGCCAAATAAGCTAGTATAATGCGCGCCACAGTAACTTGAGCAGCAATAAAGTGCGCCGTTGCAACAACAACCGCTGCAAAGTGACTAGCTGCCAGAGGGTCCGTAGCAAAAACCGCGGGAACGTGGACCTCGGAAAAAGGGGCGACAAGATGGGTACCCACGGGAACATTAACAGCAGGGACTTGAATTGCTGGATCGCCACCCGCGTTTGTAGGAAGAGTAGATACGGTAGCTGCCGTTACCGGATCAGCAACGTCAGGGGCTCCAGCAAATTGGGTCGTGGGTACGGATGCCTCGGAAACGCGAGCCATAGGATCTGGTGCCGCCGTCTCCTCGCTGAAGTACTCGTGCACTCGTCGTCCACCACATGTCGGATAGCATGGAAATACATCTCGTACTTCTTTGAAATGCACAAGACAAATGCGGCCGGATAGTATCCCTTCGTAGCTCGGTCATAGGCCGTGAACACGGCGCACTGTTTAAACTTGGGAGGGACGCAGCGAAAAGTGCCATCGAGGAAGATGGACGTCTTGTTCTGCGTAAGCATGTTGAGGAGGACTGCGTGCGCCCATCCAATAAGCCTCTCACGTTGCTTCGCGGCTCGGTCAAAATATGAATAGTGGAAAAGCCAAAAGCTTGCATCCGTTGGACACCTACTGCCATTCAGAACCTCAGACCAGGGTGGAGACTCGATCTGCCCGTACACGGATCCCCCAAACGCCTCTGCTCGCGCTCGGTTCACACGACGAAGGACCTTGTCCCTCGATAAACCCACGTAAGATCGGTTTCTGTCTTGATCACCGTAGAATTTAGAGCGAACATCTTCCCATATTTCACTTCGGGTTGCAGTGGTTGTCACCGCCAAATGGTCAACCTCGCGCTTCATCGCTTCGGTGACATCAGTAGTGGTAGCAGTTCCCGCCGTGGATTCGTCGTTTTGAATAGCACCACGCCCAGAGGTATGCTCTACGAAGTTGGTGTAGAATTCTAACCCGAGCTGAAACTCGCATCTTCCCGGACACTCTGTGGAGCGATATCCGCTGCAACGGTACGTGATTTTGACCCCGGTTTTGTTGGAACGCGTGTACTTGTAACCCCCAATCCAGCGGGCAGTCCAGCCTGTGCGACGGCCGCCACGCCTACCGCTGCCAACGACACCATCTCCATCACCTATGGATGTGACCACCCAATTGACTTGTTCGCTCGCGAGTTCACCATCCGCGCCTTCGTTCCCAGCCAATTCGTCCCATCGTCACCAAAGCCGAACTCGTATTCTTCACGGAAGAGTTGCTCCGCTATTTCAATAGCATCTTCGTCCGACCTTGCCCCTAAGGCCGGGATAGATTCGCTCTCGGATGTAATGGGATTTAGCAAAAGCGCCAGCGTATGGTTCCGATTGAGTGGGGCCGCAGACTGTTCTTCTTCCACACGGGTCGCCATTCCATAATCTTGGAGTTGTTGGTTCGGTATGTCCACCGCAGGCGTCTCTGTACGTAGGCAGAAAAACATTACGATTTTAGGCTTGATTTGATCCAAGTCTCATACGAGGGCATGTATACCCTCACCAAAGGCTGCCTGCCGGGAGATACGCGTACTGCGGCTCGAGGCTGTCGTTCCCACTGCGGATGATCGCCTGGGGTTCTCCTGCTGTTGCGATTGACGCTGCTGCCTTTGCCGAGTTGAGCGTAGCCGACGCTGCATTGCGATTGAAGGCGTGGTAAATCACTAATGAAGCAAAACGGATAGGGGCGCGTTGGTTACGATTTTGGCTCTGGTTCGATCCAAATACTTGTCGTTGGTTTCAAAATTTACTTCACGTACGTTACGTTCCCTCCAAAGGATAAATATGCCGTGAGTTTCAAAACTGCTGCTAGTATTAGTACTCGCTGGATACCGAGGCATTACCGCCTCATGTAGGAATACATCTGCTAAGTTGACGCGTGACCTAGTGTGACCTGACCTGGGGATGACCTGTTATGGGCGCTTCCCTTTCGAGTTACTCGGGCTTCCGATGGCACGGTATCGATAAAAACGTGCGCGAATTCGCAAACCTGTACTGGGGCTGTGGCGACCGCACCGATAACTACCGCAACTACTTCGTGCGACATTGATGCGGCGGGTGTTGCTGACGCAAAATATTTAGCCTACGGAACGACGGACTGGTTCCTGATGTTGAAGCTAAGTTTTGATACGAAACGGGGTGATTGCAAGTCCCCAGTGGTGCCGATTTACGTGATGTTGACGTTGAAAGATTACGCTGAGACGGCGTGCGTTCCAGCAACGACTTGTACTGACACGGCAGCGCCGTACACCCGCATAGGATGCAGCTTCCATGACGTATCACGAGGATATGATAGCGCTGTTTGGTGCGACGCCGTTTGTTACTCAAGAGTGGTGCACTTCTCGACTGAAGCAACTAGCGACACAACGGCCAATAGCTGTGCGTTGACGCAGCTTTCCAGTATTGCCGGCTGACGGGAAATGCCACAACTCACTGGGTACTGGTTACAGAGCTACAAGGTATGCCGATGGTTCGGCAACAATTCTGAAATACTCTGATTCGAGTTGCACATCGTCAAGCCCGTCAAAAACCGAAATCACAGCAGCCCAAGCCTCAGGCGCTATATGCACTGCGGCCAGCGGGTCAAGTACGAAGGCAAATGGTAGAGGAGTCACGCCCTTCTACTTGATGACTACGGCGAAGTACGATACGAGTACTGGCGACTGCAAGCTCCCAGCAACGCCGACACAACTCGCTTCATCTGTTGTAGTCGTGGACTCCCTTACGCCAACAACAACTTGCAGTGGTTCATCGGCCCCGTGCTCTGCAATCAGCTGCAGCTCGACATTCAGTAACAAGGCGTACACAGCTTGCCTTAGTCTTCGGCTCCAATCCGTACGTGGTTGTGGAGAAGTATGGCCGGTGGTGTTGCAGATCAAAAAATACAACTGCCCTCCAGCAGCAGCTTTTCCACGAGCACGAGTTGGGCGGATCGCAGACTTCTCCTCGACAACGAACGGATTCGACCCGAATGCTGCCGCCGTGTCGACCTTGAAGCTCAACGTAGACCCGCAAGTGATGGCCGTGAATGGGGCGACGGCATCACTACATGCCAATGATGGTGTGCACGTACCCGCTGCAACGATGGATGTTGATAGCACCGATGGAACCGCGGGAGTCGAACAGCAAACTGTCGAGCATTGCAGCGTACCTGGCGGACGGTAAATGCCACATGACCGGCCTGTCGGCAAGTTACGCGGCGACACGGGCGGCCGACGGATCGGCCATGATCAAAATTTATGCGGACTCCGCGACTTGTGCCACGGCAGGAACTGCGTTTGCGGTGACTGAAAGTCCGAGTGGATGCAAGGTATGGTATAATACCCAATCTATTCCAACCAAGGCTTGTCCGTGTCATCCCCTACTTGTGAAGTTCACCAATTAAAGTGCCGGATTACGATATTTTTATCCAATGATTGGTCTTACAGAAATTGTCCAGCATTCCAACCGATCCGACCATATTTGGTTGCAATTTTTACAGAATATTTATTATTCAATACAAATTCTCATATAAACAGATATTCTAAAAATATCGTGAAGTTTCCAACCGAGGCAGCAGTATTTGTGGTTTCATTAGTAGAGAAGCACCAACAGCGCAAAAGCGATGTCGATCGCTTCCCTTGCTCCAGCTAACAGCAAGAAGTCGAGAACGACGGCTCCTTCAACGCGTTCCTCGAATGTGAGAACGTAACAACCGACGCCGCTCATAAGCTTATTGACGCTGACAAGACCGGTAAGGTGCTGAAAATCATGTTAGATAAGTATGCATACTCCCTAGCTAGATCGGCAGACAAAGTTCTATCAACAAATACGTGTCTTGCGTATTTCGGAAACGTGAAAAACTGGTTGCTGGATAAGTATCCACAACAGGGAGCAATCGTGAAACCACAGCTGCAAAAAATCCTGTCTGGGCTTTGAAAGTATTGCAGCAACCGCGAGGACGGTGCGCTGGAAAAGAAGGCCCCACCGTGTTCCAAACAAGATCTAGAAAATATAGTTCGACTGCTGTATACGTCGGATTCGGCGGATACCATCTACCTCGACGCTGCCGTTGTCGTCACGATGTGGTACCTGTACGGGCGTAGCTCTGATGCCGAGCAGCTAGAGAAACATCAGCTCTCAATTCTTCCTGGTAAGTCTTGAAAGGATAATGATTGCCATTGTTTTATGTTTCTACTGATAAAAACGATGCATTAGTAGGTGGCGTACTCTTCCTTCGATTCAAGAGAGTTAAAACGGCTCTTCTCCAAGGCATTTCGCTGTTCAAAGACCCGAAAAACTTTTTAACATGCCCTTTATTCGCTATAGCTACAGCACTTTTAATGCAGAAGGCTCCGTGCAAGCGCATGTTCCCGCAGTTCGTGGATACAAAACGGAGTGCCGCTAACGTGGAGGATGTTGAAGAGCTCAGCCTGGTGGAGCTCCTTGAGGCTGATGATGACCCGACAGCACTGGTCGAAGTCGAGCAGGTGTCGGGGAAGCCTAAAGTCCCTGGTGCGCAAGCCTATGTGAACCGTTTGTTAGTCAGAGTCAAATATATTGCCGCAGCAACGGACGTTCGACTTACCCCAGAACTTACCTCTCACTCGTTTCGGCGCGTGCTGTCATGCACGCCAACGACGGAAGCCTGGCCGAGAACTGGATTATCGAGCGGGGAGGTTGGCAACTTGACCGTGTCAACAAAGCCTTTGGGTACATGCTGGGTACCACGCAAGCCGACCAAAACGTTGCCCGCGTACTGAGCGGATGGAAGCCGAAGGAAGGTGCCCGCCTTCCTTCGCTGTGCGCACTCGACGACCCCATCGGTGAGCGTGCAGGTAAACTGCAGGCCCTAGTCTTCTCGAGCACGCTGGGGTTTGACGACACAGCACTCAATCTTGATGACGGTGTAGCTGATGTCTTGATGGCGACACTCGTGATGCACTACCCCGACATGCTGATCCTGTCCGACCAGAGCGACTTCATTCTCCGGATGCGAGAAGCCATGGAAGCTCGGGCCATAGGAGAGTCGGAGGTGCTGGCTTGGAGCGAAACAATCCTGCGTGCCTTCACCCCTCCGCCTCCCAAGGTTGACCGCATGCCAATGACGCCCAGTCCGCAGCTGTAGTAGCGCTGTTAAAGCGCCAGTCGGAGCAGATCGATGTCCTCATTCTGCAAAACAAACGGCTTGATGAACGACTGTTAGCAGTGGAGGAGCGGCTTCGAGCACAGTCAGACATAGCAGCACCAAACGCGCTTGAAGGAGCTTCAACGTCAGACGGGCTGAGCCCTGTCACCGTGCAGCCACCGGCCACCAAGTCCGTGCGCCCGAAGAAGAAAGGCTCGCAGCCGTTGTCGGCACTCTGGTACGAGTGGTTCACTGCCGAGCCTCGTGTATACGCATCACGCTCTGTCAAAAAGACAACACTGTACGAGTTTAGACACGCCGTAGGATACATGATGCTGTTCTTACCGAATGGCTTCGCACTAGACGTAGCCGCCTCTGCGTTCAAGAACGAGGTGCTCAACATGGGGCAGCAAGCGCAAGCGAACGGTCTCGCCTTCTTGAAAGCAAACGGATCTTCGGCTCTCGCTGCCGGCACCGCGTTGAAGGCTCTGCTCAAGCTACACAAGACCGGCAAACTCGATGCCCTGATCGCTGACTTCCACGAGCGCGTCACCAATGGTGCCATCCTTGATCCAACCCCTGCCGCCGCACTTCCAACCTTCATTCGACTACAACCAAACCTGTAAACCTTACATCATGATGCACAACAATATAAAACACAATTAAGTAAAGACGATGGCCGGATTCGAACCGGCCTGCAGCGAATGCTGCTCCTCCACCAAGAGGCACCGTCGCGGGTAAGTACACATGCACCGCAGCTAAGCCAGCAAATAGCAGCAGGGCCAAACCAGGTAAGAGAAAAACTGGTAGCATGTACGTACACTGACAGCAGCTGTCCACAACGCCGTCGGCCACTCTCAACATACCACTGCTGGCCTCAAGCGCCATCACCTCGCCCGAGGCCACGCTGCTGTCCACGCATCCACCGCCCCGCACGACCTTCTCCATCTCCACCGCCCCGCGCGGCACCACCCCCGAACTGCTGCCCCTGCTGGCCTCGAGCGCCATCACCTCGCCCGAGGTCATGCAGCTGTCCTCCTTGCCGCCAACGCCCGTCTTGCTCTTGGTCCTGCTGGCCTGGGGGTCCTCTGCACGCCCGAGCACTCGTCCGTATTGCCGCTGCCCGCTGTGTGTCCGGCTCCGAAGCTAAATGAATGAATGAATGAATGAATGAAGGGATTCAGTTGAGATGGTCATTACAATAAAATAGATGTGACTAAAATGTGTTGCTTCAGTACCGGTACTGGTTGGACTCCTCGGTCGGACAGTTGGAATTTTGACGGTATGGATAAATATCGTGACGGTGCCGACACAATTTTTTTACGTGATTTAAGTATAGGCAGACTGACCGCAATGCATGTATATTGACCAATGACATCTAGATATACCCAATATCGGTCAATGAGCTTGATTAGGTGTAGGGTAAAACGATGCCGACGCCGTGCCGACGTATAATGTAGGCAAGGGGGCGAAAATATGCAGGGCGTCAATACGAGCCACCAGTCTACTCGAATATGTGCCCTCTTGCCGACAGAACACTCGGAACCAGTATGAGCCTCCAAGACCTCGCCCCCGTCAACTCACAGCGCGCTCTACAAACCGCAATCAACGCCTTCGGACGCTTCGTCGCGGCCCAAGGCGTCTCCATGGACATCATCGCTGCCTCTCTCGCAGATGATAAGAGTGGGGCTGTGTTTGTGAAGCTCATGGACCGCTTTGGCGTTCGCCTCGCCTTCGTCGAAGGCCGAGGAGGGAAGTCGCTAGCCAAGAACTCGGTCATGAGCTACTACCGCCATGTAAAGAACTGGCTGCTCGACACCTACCCGACCCACCGAGCCATCATCGAGAAGAAACTACTCAAGATGGGACAGACGCTCGAGCGCCATTGTCTGAAGCGCATCGAAGGTGGAATGGTCAAGAAGGCGCCTGCCTGCACGAAGGAAGACCTACGAATTCTCATGGGCGGACTCTACTATGATGCCACCAGCCCCAAGGACTACCAAGATGCCGCGTTACTGGCGCTGATGTGGTACGCGTTTGGCCGCGCCTCAGAGCTGGGGTTCGTGGTGAAGGGAAACCTGTCTGTGAGTGCGGATTTTGTGTTCGTCCGGCTCATCCGCGTGAAGACTTCAGACGAGCAGGGCATCTCTCTCTTTCCCGACAAGAACAGCTTCATCACGTGCCCCCTGCATGCGATTGCGATGGCCCTGGTGATGCAGGACGCTCCGTGCGCACAGCTGCTGGATCATCCGCACCTTGCCGCAAGCGGCGACGAGAGCATGACAGCCCCTGTTGACGTGCCACTAGCTGAAGCTCTTGTTGCCTGTGAGAACGACGACACGCCCAGTGAGCCGCCTCAGAAAAAGCGTAAACTGCCTGAAGAAAACATGAAGATCCACGCCTACGTGAACCGCGTTGTCAAGACAGCGTCTGCCGCTCAAGCTAAAGCGGTGCCAAATGCAAACTTGACGTCTCACTCGTTTCGACGTGGTGGGGCTCAGCATGCAAACGGTGATCCACTGCTCAGTGCTCAGTGGATTTTCGATCGGGGTTCGTGGAACATGACGGCTACCAACAAGGCTTTCGCTTACGTGTTCAACACAACCAGTGAAGACCAGAAAGTAGCATGTGTTCTCAGCGGGTGGGACTCGAGCAAGAAGCCACTGGTTCCAACCCTCTCCTGGTTCGACTCCGCCAGCCGGCAGCAGGCACTGAGCTTGGGAAATCTTCTTTTCCAGCCAAGCGTGTGCACCCATGACCCCGAGAAGAAGCTCAACGCCCGCGTCGCTGAAGTTCTAACTGCCGCGCTGATCCAGCATTTTCCCGAGGTACTCGAGCGCTACCCGATGTGCCCGTACGCTACCCGGATGCGCGAATGCCTGATGGCGTTGGGTTTACCAAAAGCTCAAGTTCTCGCGTGGAGCTCTGAACTACAGGCGAAGGTGGCACAAAAGGATCTGGAGGAATCTCAAGACGACGCGGAGGCATTCACAAGAGAAGAAAAGCTGATCAATCACCAGAACTGCATCATCGGCGAGCTGATAGCCATGAATCGAGCCTTGACCGAGCGGGTCACCCAACTGGAGAGTCAGCGCGACGTTGGTCAGGGTGACTCCTCCACAAGTTTGCCGGCACCGGTGGTGGCACCACAATCGCATTGCGAGGATTCCGCTACTGTATCGAAGTCGTGTGGAAGCAAGGCTCTCCCGAAAGGCCCAGCGGCTATTTGGTTTGACTGGTACGCAAAAACACCACGTATGTGGGACGTGTGTGCGGATCGGCAGAAAAAATCAGCGTACAAGCACACCGTGAACTACATGAAGCTCTTCTTACCAAACGGCTTCGCGCTGGACCCGTCGGCCCCTGACTACACCGACCAAGTTGTTCGTACCGGAATTGAGGCCGAAGCCGGGATGTACAGATTTTTCGAAGAGCACGGAGTCAAGAGCAAACGTGGATCAGCTGTGCTCAAGCAACTGCGCAAGTTTTTCCGGGAAAGCAAGCTCAACTCTCTAGTAGACGCGTACCGTGCTCCCGTTGCTGTCGCTGGCGTAACGGACCCAGCGCCCAAGGAAACGCAAGAGCTGTTTACACGGAAGTAGTTGAGTTATAGTTTCTAACGTGGGGCTATAATAAATGTTCTGCACCGCTACACATTACACTTCGATAAATGTATAGCGTACAGCATGTAGTGCGCATTTGACTTTCGTACGCAACTGCTGGAACGCCACAGAGCTTCATAATATCGATCTACTCTTAATCAGCTCATGCATTTGACAACATCTTGCACTGCAGCCGAGGCGGTGTGCTACCACTCTAAATCTTTACTGTAGCCATTTTAATAGTAAAAAATAAGAGTGTTCCTGTCTTAACGGATATTTTATGATTACCCAGAGGTTGCAGATTAAACAACGGTTTTGTGTGAAAGTAGGATTTTATTGTTGGTAGTTAATCGGCTCGACCGCGTAAACACAGCCCAGATCAGCAAAGAAGTGGCGTAATCCGTCTTCGGTACTTGGCTTGTAGACGAGCTCGTCCGAGTCGATGAAGTAGTGCTTGTTGCCCACCGCCGCGCGAGCGATGCAGTGCCAGGTACCTTCTTCTTGGCCAAAGGGCCTACCGATGATCACAAGGTGCCTAAAACTAGACCTAGGAATCTTCTTGAACCACCTTTGCGAACTGCAGTTGAACGTGTTGGTACTGTTCAGGTACCGCAGCTGATAGCCCTTGGCGCGAAGCGCTTCATGCAGTGCTTTCATAGAATACGCCCCGTACTTCTCATCGCCATGGGGGGCTGGCCCTTCTTCCTCGGGTGCAGTCGCGTTAAGACGACGCACGATTGGCACCAAATCCTCGACGGTTAAAAAACCCGGGTTTGTACCGCATTGTTGATCGAGTACAATCCACAGAGAGAATATCTCTCGGATATACCGCTCTGATTCTCACACATTGGACCGCCCCTAGTCCGTCTACCCACAATGGATTGCATCTCTGTTCGTGGAAGGTCTAGCAAATCGCTGGACGTGAAGAGAGACGCGCACCAAAAAAAACTCCCCACTCTTACTTAGCACTGACGTGAAATCGCTAGGAAATCGCCGGCGGGGTGAGCGCAAAAGAAAAAGTGAGAAGGACTGCATCGCTGCATCGAAGGCGACGAGCGCTAACCAACCGTGTAAATTTCAATGCTTTTAATACAGTACAGCCAGATGAACTCTCGAAAAATGAGAAATGTATTGCGTTTTTGTATGTTACGCAGCGCTAATGCTGCTGTTTTAATAACCAACATGCAAACGCTTAAGTTGGTAATAGCGGCAGAATTGCAGGTGCCAGGCAGTAACAGCCTGACACCTGCAATCCAGGATTTGCTCTGGCACTGCTGGAGCAGTGGCGCATTTGATTGCTAACCGCCTGGGCACCATGCCCGATGTGCATGATGTGTCTGCTTTTTTTTAGCCAATCCCAGCTTGTAGGCACTCTGTCGGCCGATGTCGGCACCGTCATGGTATGGTACGTTAAGTTTGCTCACTTATGTTAAGTTGAGCAACATAGTTGGAGCTAAATACTACTGTAGGAGCAACACAGGCTATCCTATCACCACCAAGCCATCGCCCAGGTACATGGAGAGCCACTTCGAGCGCGTACTGGCTGCGGAAGCCGCGCCTAAGCGCGCGGCCGCGTCGCCACCGTCCGCCCCGGCTGCAAAGCGCTCTCGTCCGAGCGCCGCCGCCTCCTCCGCCGAAATCTCCGCGCTCGTGGACGGCGCCGAGGCGCAGGAGGGCGACGCGCTGGACGCCCGCGCGCTCAAGTCCATGGCCAACTCGCTGCAGAAGCGCGTGCGACGCAACGCACTGGCGCGCGAGAAGCATGCGGACGAGCCGCAGAAGTTCCTCGAGTCGGAGCTGGCCCTGGACGCGGAGATCGCGCGCTGGAAGCAGCTGGCCGCCAAGCCCGAGCTCTTCGCCGCCATGACGGAGCTGCAGGTGCCGCGCGCGCTACTCGGACTGCTGGGCCACGCCAACCTGGACATCCGCCTGGCGGTGCTGAGCCTCTTGGCCGAGCTCACGGACGTGGACGACGCCGCGGAGTCGCTGGAGCCGGCCGCGAGGCTGGCCACGCACCTGGTGGACGAGAAACTGCTGCCGCTGCTGGTGTCCAACCTCTACGAGCTGGCGGCGGCGGTGGACGGCAGTGAGAAGCAGCAGGCGGACGAGGAGGCGGCGGGGATCTACCACTCGCTGCAGATTCTGGAGAACCTGGCGGACCTGCAGCCGCCCGGGTGTGCTCAAGTGGCCGAGCACACAGCCATCTTGCCCTTTTTGCTGCAGCAAGTGGCCCCGGCACGGGCGTTCAGTGAGAACAAGTTGTACGCGAGCGAGATTTTGTCCATTTTGCTGCAGGCCGGGAAGGAGCCGAGGGAGAAGTTCGTGTCATGGAGGGGGCAGGAGCGGCCCAAGGAGGAGAACAGGAAGGAGAAGGATGAGAATCAGGACGCGAAGGTGGATTTGATGGATGATTTGTTACAGGCGTTGGCGCCGTACAGGAAGAAAGACCCTGCCACCGAGGAAGAAGAGGAGCTAGTGGGCAACTTGGTCAACGCGCTGTGCAGCGTCTTGCTTGTGCCCGAAGCGCAGAAGCAATTTCGTCGATTGGAAGGACTGGAGCTGCTGCTGCGCTTTACGAAGGACCGTCAACGATTCGTGTTCAGTGGAGCATTACGTGTTATGGATCATGCCCTTATGGGCAATGCCCGCAATTGCGAGCGGTTGATTGAGATCGGAGGCCTGCGGAGCGTGTTCTCCGTTTTTATGGGTCGCCATGGCAAGTACAAGTCAGCTGGCGCTACGAAGGCGAGCAAGTCTAGCGACCGCGCGAAGGAAGAAGAGAACGCAGTCAGTTTGGTGACGTCTTTGTGCTCGTGGGTGGGTGAAAAGGCTCCGGCTGATTGCTATGACCGTCTGCACGCCAAGTTTGTGGAGAACGATATGGAAAAGGTCGATAGGTTAGTGGATCTGTTTGCGAAGTATCACGAGCGAGTTGGCCGCAGCAACGAGGAGGACGACGAAGATGAAGACGAAGATAGCAAGTATTTGCGCCGGCTTGATGCCGGTTTGTTCGTACTGGAGAGAATCGCGTTTGTGGTTGCGCACCTGTGCCGCTTTTCGAAGAAGTTGAAGGCCTACGTGATGATTAAGTTCCACGAGCGCAGTATCGAAAGCGACAGCCTGACTATCATCTTGCGCGAGCAACTACACGTGCTTGAGGCAGAAGAGAAGGACGGTGATGAGGCCAAAGGGGAGAACGTGGATGAAGGGAGACAGGCCCAGAAGGCACAGCTTCGCGCACTCCTTGAAACACTTCAAGCTGAGGCTGCTCCTCGTGAAGATGGGCAAGCAGCTAGCTCGGACAACGATAAGCCGAAGATGGAGAATGGGTATAAGGAGGAATGAGAGAGGAAATAGACTTTGATGAACATGTATCCGTTACTTATTCTTACTGCTCGCGAACACCACGCGCAGTGCTTACCTTTAGCATCACGCACACTGAGGCGAACACAACGGACAGAGCGCGAATAACAAACAAATCTATAATATTTGGAGCTTCGTTGTAGATTTTTCACTTCTTGTCTGCCTGTGGGGCAGGTGCAACGTGGGGGTGGCGCGGCGCAAGCAATTTACATGATGGTGCAGCGGCGCTCGTCACCCTCCTCCACGAAGCGTTCAATATCCTCGTCCGTGATTTTGCCGGGCTTCATGTTCTTCGGGAATAAATCCTTCACGAGCACGCTATCCATGTCTGAGCGGAGGTAGAATAGCAAATAGGCCGATGGACTCACGACCTGCTGTTCCTCCACGACGCGAACTCGCTCGTCATCGTAGTAGTACCACTGGTCGTCCACGAAGTTCTTAGCGTACGCAGTGTAGTGACCGCCACCAAGCGCGCCTTGGTGGTTCACGACGCCGTAAAGGTTGTACTTGGTCTCCAGACATCGCGACTGGTCCAGGTTCGAGTTGGTGTACCCACGACGAACGCGATTGCGTACTGCTGCTGCTTGTGCTGCAGCTGCGCGCTGGCTGTCGCTGGTGGCAGTGGTCTCGGTGTCAGTCGTAGCATTGCTTCCTGCCTTTGCATCCGGGGATGACTGTGCATCAGCCTCAACGGAAACTTCAGTCGTTTCTGCTGGCACCTCGCTATCCTCGGGTTTCTCTCCTTGAGTATCCTCGTCCAAGTCTCCACCCGCAAGTTGACCATCTTGCTTGTCAGCGTCTGAACCTGAGGCACCTTCATTTGCCGCGCTGTCAGCTGCAGATGTCTGAGAACTGGGGGCTGGGCCATTGCTAATTGTGCTCCCACTACGGGATTTGAGCTTGAGTAGCTTTCGCGCAGGTGCTGATACTCCGCTGGACGACGTACTCTTCGGTCTCTTCATCGGATACTTGTCTGGAATCTCGATGTGAGGTGCTACGCAACAGGAAAGGTCAAGGTCGTGAATTGGGAACTCGACAAGCGACCCCAACTTCCGGCGATACGTCTGCGTGTACTGGAAACGCTTCAAGTGCACCACCATGACGGGAGGAAGACGCCATATCTCCAGTTTCTTCGTCATTTCCTGGTGCTGCCGACAACTAGAACAGTAACCTTCGCTGATTTTTTCCTCACTTGTGAATGCGTCCAGGCAGTGGCGCAGCGGTACAGGTCCCTTGTCAATGGCCTCGTTACGCGCCACACTATCGTGGTTCTCGACGTGCTTCATCTTGTCCATCGTTTCACGGTCCTGGAAAACGCTTAGATCCCAGTCGATAGCAATCGCTTCTTCTTCCAAAACATCGAGAGGTTCTGAGGTGCACGGGATAGTGAATCCGAAGCTTCGCGTCAGCCATGACGAGCGCGAGTCCGTCAAACCCTTGCTCTCCACGCGACGCAACAGGAATCCGCACTTCGAGCTAAAGATTTCAGATGCGTCATTCAAGCCCGCGAACACACCATCAATATGGTTAGCGACCAAGCAGTCTACGTTGCGGGCCTCATCTTCAGCCCATTCGGTCGGGGCCTTTGCATCCGGGCCCACGTATTGCTTCACACGCTCCCACACAAGTTGATACAACTGAAGACCGCTGGTGAGCTCGGGACATAATCGCACGAGGTTGGGTGACCCGAACGGCACAGGCCTGAAGGGGTTCTTGAAGTACACGGCCGAGTAACTCAGCTTGCGCGAAAGCAGAGGAATGTACAGTAGTCGCGCTTGACGTGGTCGAAGCCGGTTCAAAGGCACCTTTATCTCGTCCTCCGTACGACGGAGGCGCACCAATACAACAGGTTGATCTTCATAATCAGCATGTGCAGTGGGCGGCTCCAAAACCACAGCAGGGATGTACTCGTGTGACTGGGTTCGCATCCGCACATCGACCAACGCACCCTTCGTTAACTTTTCGTAGAAAGCCGAGTGATCTGCCTCATCAGGACGAATACCGCCCGAGCCGACGGCCGGGACGTACGATGGGCGACGGTGGCGCGTGGCTTGAACTGTCTCCGAGTCAAGTGGCTCCAACTGGAAAGCTATGAGCCGGTCAATGCTGCGAATCTGCCCAACACGGCGGTTATCGGCCTTGAAGCTGAGGATCATCGATCCGCTGAATTCGCATAACTTGATATCACTCTCAGCCACATCAGGTAGACCAAACTCGTCGTGGCACATTTTCATCAGCTCGTGCTTCAGGTCAAAAATCGTCGCTGAAATACTTAAACGCACCGACACCTTCATCGGAGTGACCCCACTAGCGAGTACCAATTGCACCGTCACCGTGTTGTGCTTGGGTTCTGGCAATGGCACCTGTAGGAAGGTGAAGGGCTCAAATCGTGCAGACTTGAAGCCACAGATGCTGCATGTCAGCAACGACTTATACTGGCCCGTGAACAACGCGACAATAATCGATACCTCCCGTCGGAGGTGGTTGCGCCACCATTCATCTGCGAGGTCGGCGTCATAGCGCCCATCGCTGTCGGGCTGCTCGATATACGGCTTGTCTTGAATGCGATTTAGGTCTTCGCTTAAGCCGCTCAGCAGAAAAGCTAGCAACTCCTGTGCGTCCTGCTGGTCATTGCCGCGGAATACTTCATTGAACTTGCCGATCGACTTCTTGAAGTTCCGAGGGGAGATCGACTTCTGCTTGACGCACCACATGTCTTCTGCAAGTTTGCCGTAGACCTCCGCCAGCTTACCTTGCAGCCCCAGAGTACTGGTACGGTTGATGTCTTCCAAGTACATTCCCGACAGGAAATATTCGGCCAGCAACTTCGTGTTGGTAAGACACTGCAAAGCTGAGTTCATGTAGCAGGTGTTGCCAAGGTTTGCAAGACCGACAGAACCACCCGATCGCATCCGACGCGGAAGAGCGAGTTCCTGCTTTCTGCGAGATTCGTCTTCAGACGGTACGGAGGACATATCGTCTTCCGCATCATCGTCGTCTTCATCCTCTTCGTTGTTCGTATCAGCGTCCTTATCCTTGGACTTCTTCTTGGCGAGTTTTTTCTTCGTTTCAGCTTCCCAAATGTCCAATGTGGGTTCGCCATTGGAAGCTACCACAACCTGCCGTTGAATTTCAGGACCTCCTCCGTACCACAGCTTCAGCGCCATCCACAGTTGCTCGCAGATGATAACATAATGGCGGCCCAGCTTAATGTCATCAGACGTCTTCAGAATCCTGTCACGTCGATCGCTCGTGAGCAACGGATAGTTATTGATGCACTTCGGACGGACTATCTCTCCCTTGAGATTTTTCATATAGTTGTCCTTGTGGGCGGTGGTGCTACCATTCACCTGCACCTTCGACGTGCTCGGAGTAGAAGTCGCGGTAGTGGTAGGATTCGATACCGGGGGCGAGAGAAGCAGAGATTCCTTCACGCGGATCTTGATGTACCTGCACCAGTGAATGTACCACTTGCGTTCGATCAAATACCAGCGGTCGTCTTCAACCAACGTATCAGGATCATATGCGTTGTAGCAACCCGTCGCGATCAGCAACTCTTCTTCTTTGGTAGCTGGAACCAGACCCAGATCGATGAACGCAACTTCGCGCATAATTCGCAACGTCGCCATCTCATACTTCTGCTTGATAGCCCATGTAGTAAACTCCTCCACCGTCAGTGTCAGAGCCTCGGTCTGCTTCGAAGATGAACTCGCGTCCCAAACGCTTTTTCTTTGTCCAAAGCCCTTCATGACGCCATCCACGAAAATGCCCAGCTCTGAGCCCGACACAGAAGGTGTTCTTGGACCCATACTTTCGATCAGAGAGGACGATGAAGCACTCTTCGTAGCGTTCAGCGATGGGTGCTTCTTCTCAATAAGGGCCGTGATCTGACTCTCCAGCTCTGGGTTCTGAGTAATGTCGAGCCGGAGCATACCGTAGATATCCTCGCGAGTCATGTAGGTGTTGTCGCCAACGCTCGCAAACAGTTTGAATGCAAACTCGGCCTTCTCCTTGGTAGTACCTCGACATGCAACTGACAGGGCACTCACGAAGCTGAACACATCAATATCAGATCCGTTTGCGCGCGAGCCGAAGCTGCTAAATACGCGGCTGAAGCGTTCCTCAGACATCTCCAGCGGGAAGTCACTGGTAAGTGCATCCAAATCGACAGCATCACCACCGCTTGAGGCCCGGTAGTTGTTAAAGGCGTCTTGTAATACGGCCACCTCCTTCGCATTAAAGTGGGTCTCGTTTGCGAGGATCTTCTGCTGCACGGCGGGGTTAAATTCC
The DNA here is from genome assembly GCF_000149755.1 of Phytophthora sojae. NCBI lineage: Eukaryota > Oomycota > Peronosporomycetes > Peronosporales > Peronosporaceae > Phytophthora > Phytophthora sojae. Next base: position 8,760,455 of record NW_009258116.1, read on the forward strand.
TCCTGGGACTCCAGCAGCTGCGGGTCAGCTGTTTCGCACAAAATGTCGGCGAAGGGTGCCATCCAGTCCACTAGGGTGTGGTAGGCTTTCAGCTCGGGAACGATCTTGATAAACTCGTCGCTCGTCATGCGCACTCGGCCCTGATCGAAACCTTCACTCAACAACCGCCGGTACTCTGGTCGGTCGAGCACATGGCGTCCATGAAGCGACACCAAAAAGTTACTCAGTCCCGTGCTTTGCACTTTACCTGCGTGATCCAAATCGCACATGTTGAAGATGAATTGAAGCTGGTCCTCTATTGTGCCGCAGCGAAGAATGGCCACCGCACGCAGAAATTCATCCATGTTGATATCAGAGCCTTGACGGTCGGAGACGGCCTTCATGAAACGCATCGCGAAGCTCGACGGTATGTCCGGGAAGACGCCGAGGATATCTCTTCGGAAGGATGCACGGCTAATACAAATCTGCGATCCTGCCGTGTGCATTATGACACTGTGGCGATTTCCGCGCTCGTCCGTAGTGCTGCCCTTCGAAGGCTCCCCAGAAGAAGCTGACGTCGGTGCCGTATCCTTAACTGGAGACGTCGGTGGTCGACCGTTCGAGTTTGGCGCGGTGCTGCTCGACGAGCTGCGCGAGCTTTCCGCCTCTGTCTTATGTCCGGTGCTCGTGCTCCCATGGTATAAATATTTCGAGGAGCATAATCGCTTGAAAGCCGACGAAAAATCCTCCAGTAGCTCCGGCGGCAGCAGGTTCTTCATCCGTTCCGACTCGAGCTCCTTCTTATGGCGCTGCAGCTTGCGTTCGTATGACTCCATGTGCGCATACACCTCCAAGAAGTTGAACAGCGGCACGCGGATCAGCGGCTTGATGTCGAGCACCTCGTTAATGTACTTCTCCAGCTCGCTGCGTCGCTGCTCCACGACGCTCTGGTGCCGATTGCGGAACACGTGACGTTTGGGGAAGTACAGCTGCTTGACCGGCGAGCTGGTCCTCTTAAGCCTCTCGTGGAGCTCGCGGAAGTCCGAGTAGCGCTTGCGGATGAGCCACTGCAGTCCCCCCTGCAGCCTAACCTCGACGGAGAAGACCGTGTGCGTGGTCTTATCAATCTCCGCCTCGGTGACGCCGTCGGTGGGCAAGGTGACGCTCTCGATCTCGAAAGATGGGGCCGACCCGGACGCCGGGCTCGAGTACGCTGACTCGGAGCTTTTCTTCTCCCTCGAGCGCAGGCCGATGAGCTCGCTGGACGTGTGCGATCTCTCGAGCGTCGGCACGGTGCGCGAGCTGCCTACTTTCGGCAGCTGGGGCACGGTGTCTTTGGGCGACGAGGGCTCCTCCTGTCTCTCGGCAGCGGCGGAGGACGTCGTGGACGATGGGGACGGGGGCATGGCGGCGTCCAGCGGCGACGCGGCGTTCGGCGCCGAGGCGGAGGCCGAAGTGGCGGTGGAGGCGGACGCGGCGTCCCCGTTGGCGCCGCGCAGACTGAGCTCCGAGGCCGAGGAGAGCGTCACGACGTCGACGTCTTCGTCCTCCTCGGCGATGGAGGGCACGCGCGCGCTGTTGGTGTCGCTGCAGGCGGGCTCGGCGGCGCCGGAGGAGGCCGAGGCGTCGTCGCGGCGCAGCGCCAGGTCGTACGCCGGCAAGCTCGCGGTCTTGCGCAGCGTCGCGACGGGCGGCGCGTCCGTCGTCGAGGTCTCCATGGGGGCGGGCGGCGCCGGCGCAAGTCGCTACAACAGATCGCGTGCGGATGCGAGTGTGTCCGGGCGAGTGCGGAATGCAAGAGTGATGATCGCTCGGCCGCGGTCGGTCTCTCTTGCAGTTGTGAGCTTTTGCGTTTGTTTGCTCGGTTTCCAAAAACCCTCCCCCTGCCCAAAAGTTGCAGCTATGTCGGGTTGTAGGCACCAACTTTCAGCGAATTAGTCCCCGGATCTGGTCCCGAAATTGGTCCTCTGGATTTAAGCGAGGCGAGAGACCGGGCGAGATTGACGTCGAGCAGCTCCCTCTGCTGCTCGACGTGTCGACGTCCGACGCAGCGACCCCCGATCCAGCGACGCCGATGTACGGAAGAGCTACCCACGATGTCGAGCTTGAAGGCGGCGGCAAACAAGCAAGCAGACAATTGCACGAAGTATGAGTCGTAAACGACGGGGCGCGAGTCCCAATTTAGCGAAGAGCTCGCTATTTATATGGCGAGTTTTGATGAAAATGGTCCTTATGCATGCATACAAATAGTTGAGTTAGGTTCCGCGCACTGCCAGCTCCGTGAGCAGACATTTCGTGTCGGGCATTGAACCCTGTTTTCAATAACTGAGGTGCAAACAACGCATATAGTAATATGACGATAGCGAAGTTGATGCAACCTATCCTAAAATTATCATTGGGCTATCATCATAAACAAATACTCCAGCACGAATCGCGGTACGCGAAAGCGGCGATGCCTCTGCCTCCTTTCGCAACCGGATGCACCAAAAGTTCGGTTCGAAACCGGAAATACTTGTACAGTCAAACCTGTTTATATGATCCTCTCTATTTGAGCCATGCCGTTTATTTGATGCAGGCTTTGTCGCTACCAAATATTTCACTTAGTTTTTGTATGATCTCTGTTTATATGCATACAAGGTATATGAGTCACATTTTTGGGGACCAAATTAGGTCTCACCTGTTTATTTGATTCACACTGCTGGCCACACACTCTTCAAAGCACCACTGCTCAACACTCAACGCCTACCGCAAGCCTTCTTCGCTCGCCATGTCTCCTCGCACCTGTCTGACGCTAGAACAAAAGCTCCAAGTGCACCTAAAGCTCAAGCAGAATCCTGGCATGAACAACCCCATGCTCGCCGAGTGGATCTACGCAACTTTCAAGGCCCGGGTCAGCCGTGCCACACTCGCCCGACTGCGCAACCTGCCTTCTTCCTACTTCAGCCACGTCGACCTGAGTGCGACCAAGCGGCGCCGAGTGAAATTCCCTCAGTTCGAGCGGGAACTGAGGGAAATTTTCTTTCAGAACGAAGCTAAAACGGCGATGGCGGACGACGTGCTCCTGCTGAAGGCGCATGAGCTGGCGGAGCGCTTAGGAGGAAGAGGAGGAACAGGAACCCGCAGTTCAACCTGCCACTGCTCTGAGACACTGCATGGAGCTGGCTGCATTTCTGCTGCAATGCGGAGAGCAGACTGACAGAGAACGAAGAGCTTGACAGACCGTGACCGCTTTGGTTCGAGAGACTACGGTGAAGGCAAAGCGGCAGCGAACTATGCACGATTTCTTTACGTGCACCACATAATTTTTTTAACTGAGTCCATTTTATATGAGTCATTGTAGTAGATGGTCACCAACAGGGCCTCATATAAACAGGTTTGACTGTATATCACATGAAAATGTACAGTACATGCATTGCTTATTCTGGTGGTTTTTGCAGGTTCCTCACCCCAAGCGCTCTGTATTTTGCATCGACTTTGCCTGTTTACTCTTAATTTCGCATCGTAAATTACATCGCACCGAATTCCGCTTTGAACGTAGGTTGCGTTGGGAGTCGCCTGTAACCTCTGTGCATACCCGAGTTGTGGGATTTTTGCTTGGTACATGTGCTACAACGGCGCAGGCTGCCTACGGACTATATTGGACTATTTCTGAGGTGGGTGTACTAAAGTGGCCCGATTTTGTTGCTGAACCCGTTGTCGTCGTGTCGTTGCGGCAGTTGAAGCAAAATCTCCAGTCGCCTTCTGGCAGATCGGAGCCCCACAGAGAGCGACATCCAGGCATCCGGATCGCGGGGTACCGCAGCGCTCACAATTCGTCGTCGCTGTCGGTGTCGAAGCTTGAGAGCTCCAGCAGCCGCTTGGCACGCTGCAGCAGCTTGGCGCGGTCATCCTCGATGGTCTCATCGTCTTCTTCCTCCTCGTCGCTGTGCTGCCGGATGTCAAACGAGTATTCGTCCTCCTCCTTCTCCTCGTCGCTGAAGTCGTCAAAGCGGATGCCGAGCTTCTTCTCGAGCTCGGCAATTGGCCGCTGCAGCGCGTCCATCACGCTCGAGCTATAGTCCTCGCTGTCGCTGTCGGAGTCCATGACCACCTGCTTCTGGACGCTGCCGGACTCTGAGCTGTCACCGCGTTGCTGCTTGCGACTGACAGCGTCAAGCTCCTGCAACTTTCCAGTAGCAGCTTGCGAACCTGCTTTGTGGGTGAACGCCTCCGAGGCACGTGGAGAGCCTGGAGAGGATCTTCCTTCGGAATCCAGCACGTGAGCGCTAGGCCCGTTAGCGTGTTCCTGGGCGGAGGAGGCATCCATCTGTGCATTCACCTCGTGGTCCAACCACACTTGCTGGGCAACTTGTGGTGTACTCATTGATTCGTCGGCAGCGCGGGGGTGCCCATGGGTGGCTGGTGACGTAAAACCCTCCTCCTGGACGTTGGGGTGCCCGCGCACCGCTGGCGGCGCGAACATCAATTCCTCATGACGAGAGTATTCACGAGTAGCAGGGGGTGTTGAGGTGACTCCATCCCAATCACGCGAGAAGCCACGAGTAGCTGGAAGCGTGGATACGTCTTCTCCCCGAGCACTACCGGGAGCTTCTGGCATGAAGAATTCATGGCGTTCTGGTGATAGCTCTCCAGTAGATTGGGGAGCGGAGACTGCCTCGTTCTGTGAGAACGCCAGAGGGCTTTGCGGTGGGTCCAATTCATCAAGCCCTTGCTGTTGCTTTCGTCGGGCACGGCGTGCAGTTTCCGGCCACTGCAGTGCGTCCGTCACGCTCAAGCTCGCGTCATCTTCGCTGTCGCTGTCGGAGTCCACGATAAGCTGCTCATGGACACTAGCAGGGGTGTTTTCTTTGTCGGAATCCGAGCTGTCACCGCGTTGCAGCTTGCAACTGGCAGCGTCAAGCTCCTGCAAACTAGTAGTAGCTCGCGAACCTGCTTCGCAGGTAAACGCCTCCGTAGCACGTGGAGAACCTCTTCCTTTGGAATCCAGCACGTGAGTGCTAAGCCGGTTAGCGTGTTCCTGAGCGGAGGAGTCATCCATCTGTGCATTCACCTCGTGGTCCAATTCATCATGCCCTTGCTGTTGCTTTCGTCGGGTGCGCCGTGCTGTTTCTAGCTCCAGCAGCTCTTTATCCCTTGCCAGTTGCTGCTCCAACAACTTGTTCTCCAACTCTTGGCGGACGCGCTTTTCTTGGCTCAGAAGCGCACGTTCCTCACGTCGACGCAGCAGGATCTTTGCTTTGCGAGCCTGCTCTTCATCTTCCCGTTTCCAGCTCTCAAACTTCAGCATATCCTGAAGCTCTTGCTGCTTCACTCGAGTCTCGAACTCAGTACGAAGACGTGACAGGCGCTCTTCCATTTCGCGCCGCTTGTGAATTCCCCGCACACGATCGTGCGTCTCCGATTCAATTCGCTGCAAGTCCTCTTCTTGCTTGCGCGACGAGATTTCGAACTCCATCCGCTCCTTCTGCATCGCTAGCGTACTTTCCAGCCGCTGATACTCCGTCTGCAGCATTTTAGATGCCTCCTCCAGAGTTTCATGAGCAGATGCCTCCATATTGCTGAGGTGTTGGAGCCTTCGCTTTCGGGTCTCATAATCCAGAGTCTTCAAGTGAAGTATTCTCTCCTTTTCAGCAGCAATCGCTTCCTTGCGCCGCCGCTCTTCGGCTTCGAGAACCAGTTTTCTCTCCTTCATCCACTTTTCGTGCTCTGCCTTCAATTTCCTCGACTCGTCTTCAATATCATCGAGGAGGTTTTGCTTGTGACCCAGCTCTGCTTCTTCCAGGGCGATACGGTTGCGCTCCTATAAAGTCAGAAAAAAAACACACACAGGCATGAACACCATTGCGGGCGTGCAGCAAATAGACAAACCTGGTTCACTTACGCTGATCTGGAAATCCACAACAAATCGTGGATAGTGCGCGAAGGCGGGGTACTGCCCTCTCGACAGTGGCCAGTACGGTGCGCGGCCTTGACTGGAGGCGTCTGTTGCTGCGGACTCCTCAATCGCCGTATACTCGCTCAGATCCAGCTTTGACCGTAGATTCATCATTAGCTGGACAAACTTTTGAATATCGATAGCGTTCTGCTGGTGGAAAAATTGCTCGATCGAGAACCGGTCACAAGAAGCGAGGAGAGCTGTCCGAAAGTACGACAGATACGCCAATACAGCGACAAATAGGAGCTGTGGAGTGTCTGAGTACGTGAAGAGATGATCCCACAGGCACATCCACTCGTCTTCGCTGAGCACTTCCGTGAAAATAGTCTTGAGCAAACTCCACGCGAACGCTTCGGACGTGACTTGGTATCGAGTAAAGTGGTCAAAGAGTTGAGCGTCTCGCCGAGCCAGCTCTTTCTCGATAGCACTCATGGCAAACACGGGCGGGTACGGAAGACTTATGAGGAAATCGCCGCACCAGTGAAGCATGACGCTGACGCTCGCTTCAAACGCTGCCAGGTCATTTTCTCGGAAAATCTTGACAAACGGGTACACGACAACAGGCAGGTAGCTAACTTCACCGAAAGCTGGACACCAATAAACAATTGCCGACAAAACACGGTGAAGGCGACGAAAGATACGGCTGTCTTGTAATGGGTACTGATCCTTGAGCCGAACAAATACTGGATGTTTACCCTTTGCCACCAGCGATCGAAAAGCTTCTTCATTCTTGGGCAGGCGAAGAAAGAAACGCCACACAAGCACCCGGTATTTCTTGGGGTACATGCCATTGCACCTTAGACTTCCAACGAGGCGCTTATGATTTGTCTCGATCTCTTGAGCTGTCAACTGGACAGGAGGCCGCGCCAGTGGGCACTTCCGCCGAGTCCAGACTTTCTCCCGCAACGTTGGTGAATCGCAGTCAAGCAGATCCTTGGTCGGCAACCTGAGGGGTCCTGCCGTAGCGCGAACGCGGGTTCGTGTAGCACTTGCTGGCCGCATGTGGAAAGATTCTGCTTGCCTGGTAGTCGCCGTGTCTTGTTGAGTCTGCTGGGTCACACGGCCAGCCCGCTTGGGCACCTTCGCTCCGAACAAACTGTCAATCAGCTTCGAAGGAACAGGTCGACTCAGATCCGGTTGACAAAGCTCTGCCGGATTCGGCTCCTCCACCACTGGGCCAATATCATCATCAGAAAAAGCCGTATCTGGCAACCCAGATCGAGTGCGGATGCGCGCATGCTCCCCAAGATCCATCAGCCCCTCTTTCCTCCGTCGTTTCTGAGCGCGAGCAGCAGTCTCTCGTGCAATCTCCATGTCGTACAACAGCAGAAAGCCATCACTAGATACGTGGGCAGTCACCATGCATCAGTATGTGGGGGCTAGCGCTACAAAACAGCACGAAACTCTTACCTCGTCGATGCTGCGAGATAGCGGGCGTGGCACTCGATATCAAAAGCTGAAATGGAGCGTCCGTTGTTGCTGATCTCCAGCTTGATCTGCGGGTTCTTGGCAGCAACATCGAGGAAGAAGATGCTTCCGTCATCGCCCAAAATGCTAATCGTCGTGCTATGACCTGGGAGGAACGCGTGCTGCTCACACAACCACGCATATCATATGAGCATAATACACATTCTCCCAGTTAAACCCCAGACCTCCACACGTACACTGACAACGTGCTTGATCGGCGGCGGGAGCTCGATGATCCGGATGATCGTCTGCGACTCAAACTCCCACACGTAAACAAACGGCGCTCGTCCGCTGCATCAACAAGTAGTAGCAACACTCACAATCGTCAGCTCAAACACCACACCAACAAGTAAAATTAAACCCGTCCTAACCTTGCCACGAGCACCTTCTGGTCATCCGAGACCGCGATCTTCTGCAGTCCTGGCGACTGCTCTCTCTCGGGCAGCGAGAAGCGGTACCTGAGCGCCAGCGACTCGAGCTCCCACATCATGATGGTGTCGTCCTGGAAGCACACGGCCACGAGGTCTCCTCTGGCCACGAACGTCGCCTCCTCCACGCCTGGGCCGGCATTCAGCACCCGGTAGCGGGACCAGTCCTTGGTGTCCCAGAGGATCACCGCGTCCTGCGAGGCCGTGAGCGCCAGCTGACCCGACCTCTGGAAGGACGCGCAGCGCGCCGGGAAGCGGTGGCCCCGCAGCGTGCTGATGAGCGTCTGGGCCTGCACGTCGATGCAGCGCACGGTCTCGTCCTCGCAGGTCACGAGCAGCTCCGTCTTGCGCGCGGGGCTGAAGCAGCAGCTGACGGAGGGCGCCCCCAGGTGCTGCACCAGCGCGTAGCGGTTGAGCGTAACGAAGAAGACGAAGACGCGGCCGCGCTCGTCCGTGGCCGCCAGCAGCTCGCCCGACGCGTTGAAGGCCACGGCGCGGAAGCGCGCGGGGCTCTTGTCGTGCGAGCTCAGCGGCAGGTTCTGCACGCGCGAGAGCAGTCCCTTGCTGCTCACCAGCGGCCGCCGCGGCCAGATGACGCCGTCCTGCGTCGCGCGCAGCTCCAGCGTCTGCACCATCACACGGTCTCTGAGTCGGCCGCGGCGCTTGGGCGGTAAATTTGACGTGCTTTTATTTCACATTTGCATGCTATTTCAAAAAGAACAAAAAACCCCTCAAAAATGAGTTTTAACGGACTGTTTGGGATTTAAAATATGACAATAGTATAAAAACATCAAATCAAGTGAGTTTTAACGGGTAAGGACTTTGGAGAACATGATTCTAACCACGTGGATGTGTTGTTCGTAGCGAACGAGGTATGGCGGGAGGACGCAAGTTTTCCGCTCAATGGACACACTTTGAATTTGTTCAAGCTACTTGCAACGAGAATTATAATGCAAGGACGCTACGTGTCAGTGGAGCGATTCCCGTAGGTTTTAGAACCCAAAAGTCATCTCAAAAGTGCGAAGAAAAGGCAGGAATAAATCTTGATGACCAATCACAGATCTGGAAGAGGGGGGGGGGGGGTACCCCCCGTCTTCCAGATTTTGAACACGTACTTTCTGGAATAAAAACAAGATTCAAAACGCTGCGAGAATCGCTCCAGTGTTAGAGAGGTTTCGGAGCTATTCATTAAGCTAAGTTCGCACCTGGTGTGGCCCTTTTGCGCCCACCTCGCCGTGATTGTCCCCAGATTTCACCAATTTCATTTCCTACATTTCCCGAGAAAATGAGCTATTCAAGTCGATTGGGCACTATTTGTTGCAACGTAAGTAGATCTATGTTATTACTTGTAAGTAGACTGGAGGCTTACCTACTTACTAAGATTTCGCGAGGACGCAGGGATAATTTACTAGGATTTAGCGATTCATCTGTCTACAATGTCTTTACTGTTATTTACATGAAAATCTCGATAAGATTGTAAACAATTACGACTCACGTTACGACATTACTTAAGTTAACAGTATTATAAAGTCGTTGGACTCATGAAAAACAGCAAAAGCGATTTACGTCTGCTTCCAACACCTAACTTTAACGACTCGAACAAACTTACAAAAATACGACTCGTACAAACTAAAAAAAAGAAACTACTCTTACAAACCAAAGTCTTACAACTCGTACAAATTGAGACGATGCTGGTAGTGTCAGTTTTGGATTGCTTGTGTATCCGTTTTGAAATTACCCGAGTCGCGTCGTTAGAGCTGATTTAAGGCAGTGGTTACGAAACTCCTGTACTGCCTAACATATTCGGAAGACTCGTAACAACCGTATTTCCGCACCCTCGTAGCTCGGCTTCATTTTGCTTTTCGAAAGAGACTGGCTACGCACAGCACCAACCTCCAACCTCCCCATGCCCCCTACCCAGCTAGTGCCTGACAATGACTGAACAAGCCATAGCTGCAAGTCTGGTCGAGACTGACAGCATCGATGAACTTCGGGCGCTGGGCCTTCTCCGTAGTGACGTCGACGTTGCTTTGGACCGTGCGGCACCGGATACCTACGGCCAAGTCGCTGACCACGGTCGGAACCTCGCTACGGTGACGTTCGAGACACGCTCGGCGCTGCAATAACGCTGTCGCGATTTCGCGCGACGTCAGGGGTTTTCGCTTCGTGTGGCAAGCAATAGCTGGTAGAAGTCGGCTCGCAAAGGAAACGTCAAGTACGTCTGCAAGCAACTGAAGGGACAACAACCACTGGTTCCTGGTAAGGTCGAGCAATGCCCATTCTCGGTCACAGAGTATGGTTTGCGAGACCAGTGGAAGATCACGCGGATGAATTTGGCGCACAACCACCATTTGCATGCTGGTTTTTAAGAGAGTACTTTCGTGGAAGGCGGATTGGCATCGGATACGACTCGCCAGCGCCAACGCGACGTCCCGTACGTGATGATGCGCGACATTTTGGAGCGCGAGATGCTTTCTGCGTACAGCGGGACGTGAGATAGCGTCTCTGGTAACGTCATTCTGAACTTCTTGCGAGGCAGAAGCATGCGAACCAACCGGCACACCGCGTAAAAACTGAAGAGAGACCTCCTGGAGTCTCTGCGGGAGGATCTTATCGAGAACTACCAGAAACTCGAATACTACTTGCTCATGCTTACCGAGGCTAACGAGGGATCGCGATTCGGCTACGAAAAGCGGGACACTGACGTCTTCAAGCGAGCTTGCTTTTTTCCTGGTGCCTGCCTCAAAGCGCTGTAGCATTGCAAGCACATCATCGGACTTGACGGGGCACATTTGAAGGGCGACATGAACAAGCGCGGAGTCTTCCTGTTGGCCACTACGAAGGATCCCGACGGACACATGTTGGTCTTCAGACTTGCCCTTGTCAAACAAGAAGACTACTCCAACTGGGAGAGGTTATGAGGCACATGCAGCCACCTAGGATCAAGAACAACCGTGGAAGCCTACGTTCGTATCAGACCGACAGAAAGGGTTGATTGCGACTGTGGAGGAGCTTTATCCAGGTTCAGGTCACCGCTTCTGTGTTCGGCACATCATCTCAAACGCTGAGAAAAAAGGCTCCAAACTAACACCGGAGGAACAAGGCTTGGTCTTTCAGATGGTAAGGAGCGAGTGCCAGAACGACTACAAGTTTTACAGCTCGAAGCTGGCGGACACACGCCCACTTGCTGCCGAGTACCTAAATGGAATCGATAAGGCGCACTGGATTACGTACGCTTTCAACGAGACTTAGAACCAGCAGTCGTACGACGAGGTGTCGTCCAACTTGTCCGAAGAGGCCAACCACTATACCCTTACCAAAAATAGAGAAATCACCCAACATAGATGCAGCAGATATGACAGGACTTATCGCCAAGTATGTCAACATATCCTAAATTCTGTCCACCACAAATATATTAACGAAGAATCTCTGGTCGATACAAACGGTCTCATATTAGAAAGATATCGCCTCATCTTGCACAGCATAGGACATTTCGAACGGGACAGCAGTACAGCTGAATCTATCCAGTTCGGCTTGAAGTTTGGCTTGAGGGTCGCCATTTCCCTTCGAGATACCTCCTACGCAGGCGCGATCCCCCCTGCGAGTTTCCTGCGAGCGCGATGCTCGAGGAAGACGAAGGCATGCTGCTGCTCCTGTGCGAGGCCTTCAAGGCGCACAACGAGCGCGTGCGCGACGCTCACCGCGACGTCCACCAGCTGATGCTGGAGGAGGAATGGTGCATCGCCATGCGCACGCGTCATTACCTGACTACACGGTGTCTCGATGCACCGTGTGAGTCCGCATGGATGACCCTCTACATGTACGGCTCTGATGTGAATTTTCTGAACGTAACGCGTTTAACCAGGTAAAGTGTACTTATCATTTTTGGCGCGGTTTCCTGCGCTAACACTATAGCCTCCATGTCTGTAGAGGGGCTTTTCATCAGTTGCTGTCTAGGTTTGCTAGCTTCTACGACCTCCCTCCTCCGTCATCACGAGGCCGCCCCCCAAAGTTGCGCTACCTACACCAGGTTCTGGGGCTCGTACTGAGCTTCTACGTGGGCTCTATGGAACAGAGCTCACTGTGCATCATGTTCGGGGTGCCGCCGAGCACTCTATCACGAACGCTGCGCAGGGCAGAGGAAGCGCTGTCGCTAGCGCTGACTGGCTACGCACCTGCACACATCTCCTGACCCTCGCCCTTGCGTCAGGCGGAGCTGGCACGCATGATCAACAAGCGCGAACCGCTGCTGACCCACACGTTCGGGTTCATCAACGGTAAAAACTTACGTGTACGTGTACTGTATATGATATTGGTATTAACGGCTTTTAGGATATCTCAACTAACTGAATTCGATTGTGATGTGAGTGCACAGGTCCAGCAGCCCTCTAACGCTGACCTACAAAATGCCATGTACAATGGCTGGCTACACTCGGTCTTCGTGACCGGCACGATTTGTTTTGCCGCTGACGGCTGCATCATTTGGTCGAAGCACAACTGTCCGGGGTCGTGGAACGACTCGAACACGTCCTTGGAGTTCCGCAACAAGCTCACGGACCCCCAGTTGTGCCCCGACGAACGCATGAATGTAGTGTCGGACTCTGCATTTCCCTGCTCTACAGCCATGACAGGGAGGATCCTGACCCCCTTGAAGGACGGGGACATCGAGCGCATTGAGCCTTGCCTCCGCAGCGCCGCACGCACACTGCACAATGCGATCACCTCCATTCGACAGGCTGCCGAATGGGGAATGGGCAGTGTCCAGAAAGTTTACAGTCGCCTCAATTTGCCGCTGCCCTACGACCCGGATCTACGAGGAATGCGACTCAACAACCTATTCAGGATGGCGAACTACAGAGTTCGCACGGTCGGCATCTCCGAGATCAAGACCACGTTCGCGGGCGTCATGGAGATGCCAAACCAAAACATGTTCGAATCTCTATGATTGCTTTTGCGTAAAGCTGGTTCAATAGAAAGCTTCGTAGTTAATTTCATAGTTATCGTACTGCACATCTATCGTTGAAGGCATCGGCGGGGCTGCTAACAAATACAGCACGAGATTAGAGCTCGTAATTGCTTTGATCATCGCTGCATAGGGCTGTATTGAGATGTTACGCTACTAAATGCACTTCCTCCCTCTTTAGATCTTCCTCGCTGTTGCCTTCACCGCGCAGGGGCACTCACAGCTCATTCCTTCGTCGTTAGCGCGCCCAGGATGAACAACAGCTCTTGAGTGCGCGCACGAGCGTCCTCCTTGTCACGACGGGCGCGCTCCTCCGCCTCCTGCTTCTCAAGACGGCTAAGCTCTTCGGCCTCTGCTTTGTTAGCGAGGTAGCGTGCCTCGCGGGCCGCCTGCTTATCGCGACGGCGCTGCTCTTCGTCAGCACGGCGAAGTTCCGCCTTGCGCTCATTTTTCTAACGCATCATGAGCAGCATCTCGAACATGGTGCCCCATACTTCCTGATATACCGGGCCCCCGGAACTCCGGCGAAAACGATCAGCGGTGGCAGCTTTAGCCCCGTGGCGGACGCAGTAAGAAACACCGATGCCCGAAACCCATTGATTTCACTTCCTGTAAATGATAAATAAAAATAAAACTTAGAAAAAATTCAAAACAAAACAAAACATCAATAGTTTTACCTTGCTGCACGTCCACCGTCGCATTCCCAACAAAGGCAATCGTTGTGTTGCCGGCTATGTCCATGTACACGGCCGTTTGGTCCATGTTGAACACAGCTGCAAGCTTGGCATCGCCGCGTTCAGATGAAAGAATCCTGTCTTCTTCAATCGCATGCTGGATTGACTGCGAAAATACATTGGCAACAAGCTTTTTATGAAATCAATTAGTAAAATACACATTAGTCAAGATAAGCAAGGTTGAAATAGCATTTACCTCCATGTTGGGACGCTTCTTTCTACCCTTGTGGTGATTCGTCGAATCGACAGCCGGTTGCGCTTTAGAAAGCGTCGGATAAATGACATGTTCCCGTTCCGGGAGCGCGCTTTAACGCGTTCAGGATTGTACCGAGCCAGCATTAGCAACAGACGTTCCATTGACATACACACAGGTAGCGGTTTTTCCTCATTTCTACAATCCAGTCAAGAAGTCTAAACCACAAAATTAGTCTTATCAGGTCCAAAATAAACAAAATAAACAAAATAAACCACAAAACTTACTTTTTCTCTAAACTTGGGTCTCGGATGTACATGTCAGTACTGCGATGAGTGTAAAACTTGGTAGGCAAGTTCTCCGCAGCCGTCTTGATTAATGTATCTTGCTCTTTCCAGCGATACCACGTCGAGCGGTGGACACCCACCGCCGCTGCCGCAGCTGCGACGGTCTTCGTTCCGCGGTCGAGCGCCTTCAGATTGACTTTGTTCTTGTTTTTTGGATGGCGAATCATCGCAAAACAAGGAAACAAGGAATGGGGACGGAAGACATGGAGGCGCCGGCACGGACGGGTTGGTGTTGCGCGCCTTAAAATTTTACCACTCGTAAAATCTTTAGTATTTTCATGAAATTTATTTTGACGGCAAAGTTTTTATCACTGTCTCCTTGAATCCGAATTTTACGGTATTCGTCGTGCATTTTTTCGCTGGGACCCGTCTCTCTCCGCTGAAACGTGCTGGCAAAAAGAGGGAAGTTTGAGTTGGGCACAAAGAATCTAGTTGATTGGCTGATTAATTGGGAGAAGGTTTGATTCGATTCGCCAAAACAAATCCGTCGAATAGGAGCACAGAGGGGTAGGCCTAGTCAAACTTACTGTTACTTTCCAACCGTGATAACCCCTAATGCTGGTGCCGTCAGACTTGCGGCTACATAATTGGTTGGTTTGGGCCTTGTGCATCTCTCTACATGCGATTTGCGGTATGGATAAATATCGTGACGGTGCCGACACATATGATTTTATACTTAGCCACTGTATGGTGGCCATGGTCCAATCAAATGGCGATGACCGATTATTATCGAATGAGAAGGGCGATAGATGGTATTTTATCCAATCATCAACGTTACGGGTAGGTGTATGAGCCGCCGACACTCCTGCCGACGTATAATGTAGGCAGGGCTGTCGAGATAGGTTATCCACCTATAGTGAAGTTAAGTAATAAGGTGATCATACACATATTTTGCACGGTGCCGACGCTTTACTTTGACTTTGTATTGCTTCTGTTTGCCTGTTCGAAGCGTTTTGTGTGGCGCTTTCACTTGCTCTACAAATTCAACCGAGTTTCTCGGCAACGCTATTCCCGAAGCAGCATTGTGTCATGTAGAAAGCTGCTTTGGGTGAGGCATTGTTGGTGACACTATGGCCACTGCCGCTAAGATACCGCCGTCAATACATGTAAGTGACTCCGCAGCAGTTGAGAGTTTAAAGTGGTACAAGAATTAGAAATATTCACTGTTATATACATACTATTCGTGCAATATACTACAGCACTAAGCAACGCCGCGCCTGTAGAAAGCGCCATCCCACCATGCAGCGGCGGTGGCACGAGTCGCGCCACCAGTAGCAGCAGTAGAGGAGTCCCCCCCAAGCTCGACATCAGCGAGCGTGCCCTCCGCCGCACCCGGCGATCGACAACTCGCAGCCGCCGCGCTGCTGCTTCGGGTGCTGCTGGTTGTAATGGCGGTACTGGGACGAGGGCGGCTACTGCTGCGGGGGCGTGGTCCTGGGTTGGCTCTGCAGCTCCGCGTACTGCTGCTGCTGCTGCCTGCAGCGTGACGAGTGGGTGGCCGCCAGGCGCAGGCTTCCTATCGGGCGTCCTCCCTCCTCGTCTTCCTTCTCCTCCTCCTCCCACTCCTCGCTGTTGCCCTCCGCCGACCTCCACGCACTTGGTGCCTCTATCTTCCGCCGTGCCCTTGGTGGTCGCAGGCTTCGGGGCCTTCGGCTTGGAGGCAAGCGCCATGACGCGCGCCATCCGCGCGGGTGCGAGCACTGGCCCGACGCGCCCGTGGCCGGGTACGAGCACCGCGCGTCCGTGTGTGAGATGGCCGTGCACGTGCCAGCGGGGGAGGACTGTTGTCCTTCGTGCCCTTGATCATCTCGCCGTCCTTCGTGCGAACTCGATCAGGGGCGCCGCCACCATGCAAGAAGTGGTAAGATGGTCATTTAGACCAATCGTAGAAATTCAGTATTTTAACCAATGCTCGATAGTGTCGGCAGCTGTCGGCACCGTCATGGTATGGGTGCTGGATATGACATTTGAAATAATAAATTAATAAATGGTGAGTGTTTTATATGTTTAAACACCGTCTAAGGTCTTCTGCCAGTTTCGTGCCGTCCTTCGAACTTGCGGACTTGCTGTGGCATAACTTTTCATTGAATTGTCCATTCTGAAATCTGATTGCACCCGCTTAATCTGCGCGATTGGGCTGAAGTTATGTACTTCACGCTAGTCCGTGTAAATTTTGCAAAACTTCTTGTTATTGTTTTGAAAAGCTTGTTTATTTGGAGTGAGCTGCCAGTTTCCTGCCTCTTTTTGATAGCATTTTTGTATGCTATGCAAATCCTAGGAGGCTCATCACCGGAAATTGCATGTGACGCTGGAAAAATCTACCAATAGACTACGAGAGTTTAACAAGGAGAAGATGCTAATTGGCTAAAACAAGTAGACACGGAACTGGTTGTAGGCACGCAACTGGCACCTTACCTTAGTACAAGTTCCGAAACGGTAAAAACGTCCTTGTGTTCTCGGTACGTAACCTGGTTACTAGGCACTTCGTACCCCTGGGTTCGAGGTGAACACGTCAACCAGCACTTACACAGCGATGGCTACCGAGTCGGTGGTGTCGCCGCGCAAGCGCCTGCCGCGGCTGAATCATCTGGAGCAGCACGTGGCGCCGGGCGGCGGGTCCGTCCAAGAGGGCGACGTGTCGCTGTCGGTGGCGCCGTCCTCGCCGTCTACGGCGTCCACCGCCAGCTCGTCCGACAGCAAGACTGCCGAGACCAAGACGAAGCTCAAGGCCGCGTCGCCCCCGTTCGAGCAGAGCCGCCTGCACGAGCGCGCGACGTCGAGACTCGTGGCCAAAAACGGCGAGGCTAACGACGAGCGCGTGAGCGACGTGAGCGACGAGAGCGAGGGCGAGGGCGACACGTCGCTGAGCAGGACGCAGCAGCTGCGCAACTGGCTGCGGCGCTTGAAGCAGACGTTCGGCCTGTCCTTCCTCATGCTGGTGAGCACGGTGTACGCCGTGCAGGGCTTCACGAGCTTCAGCGCGCTGGCGGTCAACTACTTCTTCAAGGACAACCTGCAGCTGCAGCCGGCCGAGTCACAGTCGCTACTCACGGTAATGATGGTGCCCTGGGGCGTCAAGCCGCTCTACGGCATCATCTCGGACAGTCTGCCGCTCTTCGGCTACCACCGCAAGTCGTACATGATCCTGTGCAGCGCTCTGGGGGCCATTGCCACGCTGACGTTGGCCGTGCCTGACTTAATCACAACCCCGCTGGGTGCAGTGCTCGTGCTCATGCTCAACAGCCTGTCGACGGCGGTGATCGACGTGGTGATTGATGCCCGAGTCGTGGAAATGTCGAGGCTGGACCCCAAGTACGGCGCGAACGACCTGCAATCGGTGTCGTGGGTGTCCATGTCGGTTGGTGGCGTGCTCGGCTCCTTCCTGTCGGGGCCGGCGACGCACAATTTGGGTGTGCGCGGCGTCTTCTGCTTCGCTGCCGTGGGTCCGCTGACGATTTTGATCTTCTCCATGTTCATGCACGAGCCCAAGACGACGGTGAGCAAGCGCCACTTCAAGTCCTCGGCCAAGAGGCAGCTGCGGCAGCTCAAGGGCGCTATCTGCACGCCCGTCATTTGGATGTGCGCGCTGTGGGTGTTCCTGTCCGGTGCGATCAGTCCCGGGTATTCGCAGGTGTTTTTCTACTTCTCGACGGACGTGCTGAAGTTCACCCCCGAGTTTTTGGGAACGGTCTCTGCGTTCGGCTTCATCTTTCTCATGGTGGGGACGATGCTGTACAATGCGTTCTTCAAGGACATGTCGTTCCGGCGAATCTTCTTTATTGCGCAGCTCAGTTTGGCGGTGGTGTCGCTGCTGGATATCGTGCTGGTCACGCGAGCTAATCTGGATGTTGGTATTCCTGACAAGGCGTTTGTGCTGGGTGATGCGGTAATTGCCGATGTCATTAGCCGCCTCAAGACGATGCCGGTTATGGTGCTCTGTGCCAAGCTGTGTCCGAAGGGTATCGAGGGAACGTTGTTCGCGCTGCTGATGTCGATCTCCAACTTTTCTCGAAGTGTCAGTGAGTTCTGGGGCGCACTCGTCTGTGCGTGGTTGGGCATTGCGAAGGACCAGTACGACATGCTGTGGCTGGCCATCATCTTCCGCAGTGCACTGAAGGTGATCCCAATTTTCTTCCTCTTCCTGATCCCGGCGACGGATCCACAAGAAATTGTCGATGAACTAGACTTCAGCTCGCCTGCCCACGGCGATGCGAACAAGGATAACCACGAGGACGAAGAAGAAGAGGGTGAAGACGAACACTCCGGCACGATTCGGGAAGACCACACGGTGAATGACTGCTCGCCAACAGAAGAGGCTGAGTTGAAAGGCTCGGCGGCAGCAGTCGTTTGATGATTATTGTGTTACTACTTCTACATTGTTGTTTAGAGCGGGAAAAGCTAGAGGAATATGGGTTTCTGAAAACTACTCCACCACCGTACAGAGGCGGATCTCTATTATATCTCGACAAGCCAGCGCTGTGACTGACGAAGATTGCTTTTCAAGCTTCTGGTTTTTCTGGGTGTGCTTATGCGTTAGTTTCCTCCTCGTCTTCGGGCTGCTCCGAGAACGAGATGACCATGGCCGTGATGTTGTCCATGCTGCGCTTGAGCAGAGCCGCCTCCACGAGCGCGTTGGCGGCGAACTGCAGCGCCTCTTTCGTCACATCCTCGGCGCTCGTGGGCTCCTCGGCCCAGTGGAACTCCGCCACCTTGGAACGAACAATCTTGGCGGCATCGTCGTCACTCAAACGGTCCCACAGACCGTCGCTGGCAAACACGAGATACTCACCCGCTGCTTCCACATTGACTACACGAACATCTGGGACCACCGACACCAGCGGGGCTGAGCAGGATGCTGGTAGATTGGTCTTGAGCGGGTGGTCACCCAGCGATCGGCTGATTGCCAGGCGAAGCGGAATCTGGTCGTGTGCCACGCGCCAGCAGCCCGAGAAGATGACTTTGCCTCCCGCCTCTTCCACGCGCTCAGTCTCCTCCTTGAGGTCTGGCTTGTGATCCACTGACAAGCGCACGGCACTTGCCACCACCTCGTCGTCTTCGTCGTCGTCGCTCGCCTCACTGTTATCATCGGCGTGGGCCAGCACACCGCGCGAGTCACCTAGATTCGCAACGAAAAGCTTACCGCCCACCAAAAGTCCGAGCAGCACCGTCGAGCCGTCACGCTTGTTCAAAATGACGGTGCGCTGCAGGATCTCCTCGTCCACGGTCGCGAACGCGTCGACCAGCAGCTCACGGACTTTCTCCACGTCGTCGTCGGCCAGCTCCGCGTATTGTGCGCGGCGGCTGATCTCCGTCAGGTCTTCATTCTCGCCGAGCAGGTCCTTAAACCGACGACGCGCGTACTCGGACGCGTACGCACCATTGTGGCCGTCGTACACCGCCAGCAGGCAGGGCGACGTTTCTGCGTCTTCCTCGGTGTCCAGCAGACGCTCAACCACCGAGTAGCGATCTTCCATGTACGGGCGCGCGCCTTGTGCGAGGGACACGCCGACCTGCACGCGCATCTTGGCGGCCTCTCGTCTCCGATTCCTGTTCCTGCTGAGGCTGTACTTCGGGTGGCAGATGGTCGTGAACTCGGAGCAGCGCGGGGTCTTGGTCTCCTCTTCGTGGAAGCGCTTGAGCGCGGTCTCGATGACGTCCACTTTGCGGCGCTTGCGGTCTCTGCTCTTGGCCACGAAGCGCTTGATCGGGGGCGTGGGCGGCTTCACCTGCTCCTCCTCTGGCGGCGGCTGCGACGGCTGCGAGTCCTCAAGCTCATCCGGGCTGGTCTCGGGGCCTTCGCAGTCCAGTGCACCTGCTGTATCATCAGTACATCATTGCGCACACGTTGAGCGTCTATGCAAGAGCCAACCATCCAGCCTTCCATCCATCCACGCCGAGCTTACCGGAGGTGGTGGGCGACAGTGAGTGGCGCTTGCGCTTGGCCGCGGTGGGCGTCGGGGACGACGTAGCGTCCACGGTCTCCGCTGACTGCGCTTCGGTCTCCGCTGCTTGGGGCGGCTGCGTCTCGTCTGCGGCGATCTGCTCGAGCGCGAGCATGCCCGCGCGCTGCAGCAGGCGCGGCGAGCGCGCGTGCGGCGACTTGCAGCTGTCGGGCGGCGTGGCAGAGCACATCTCGAGCCCCACCATGCCGTTCACGGGAGAGGCCACCAGGACGTCGGCAGGAGCCATCGCGTCTGTGTGTGAGTGTGTGGGAATGAGGCGGGTCGGTCGGCAACGCCGAGATGGGACGCGAAACGACCCGGATTGAGAAAGTGGTCACCCCGGGGCTGAGTGGTGTGCGGGGTGTGGCGCTGTCTATCACCCCACTAATGCTCCAACAATCGACTCCAGTAGGTCTGCCAGGCACGGCGCCAAATGGGAAGTGACCGAGCCCAAACTCCCGCGCAAACGACAACAAAACGGGCGGCCTCTGATTGGCCCGTTCAAGCCTAGCCCGCGGCGTTTCGCATCGTCTTCGAGTTGTGTGCAGCACACGAAACTCTTGCCCGCATCAGTATGGCGGCCGAAGTCGGCGGCGGCGGAGCAACTGCATGCGGCACGCGAGGCGCTGGCGCGCGCCGACGCCGACGCGGCCTACTGGATGGAGCAGTACCGACGGTGCGTGGAGAACGCGCGCGCGTGGGTGGAGGCGGCGCGCGCCGACGAGCGAGACTCGGCGCCGCGCTACCGCCTGCTGCAGCAGACCCTGCAGGACACGGACTCGACTACGCCGTCCGCTGCGCCTCGGACGCGCGGCAGGAAATGACGGGCGCTCGACAATTCTACCTCGACCTACTGGCGGCGAGAAATGCAGCTGCAGACAAGGAGAGAGCGCCAGGTTTGGAGTCCGAGGTGGCGGCTTCAACGACCTCTTCAACGTCGCCTTCAGCTCTAGCACCACTCGCCTGGGGCTAGTGCTGCGCCATTCCGTGTACGGACAAATGTTGCAGTGCCTCCACTACAAATGCAGCCGCCGCTTGCGCCGGCGAATATACGGGAGCTGGACAATATTGGACGTATGCAAGATCCTCGAACTGGACGGTGCCTCGCGCGTGCAACGCTGGACTCTCACGCAGAGCGCTCGAATACCTGGTGAGTCGCGATCCAGACTGGGGAGGTGGCCAGGACGCTGCATACGTTGCCGTGAAGAGGAACCACCTGCACGTGCTGCAGTGGCTGAACGAACGGTACCCTGATCGGACGTCGTGGGGCAGCCACAAGGAGCGCTGTCTGCTGAACAAGGCGGCAGAACTCAGGCATCTTTCGGTTGTGCAATGGTTGCACGCCAACCGTAGGGAGAAATGCACCGCCTTCGCCATGAGCATTGCTGCCTCCAATGGAGACCTTGCGATGGAACAATGGCTGCACGAGAATCGACGTGAAGGGTGCACCAAGCAAGCTATGGACGATGCAGCGGAGAATGGGCATTTGGCAGTGGTGGGGTGGCTCCATTCTAACCGTCGAGAAGGATGCACAGAGGACGCCATGGACGATGCCGCTGCAAATGGCCATCTTGAAGTGGTGCGCTTCCTCCACGAAAACCGTCGCGAAGGATGTACCAGTGCGGCCATGAATATGGCTGCTGGTGGTGGTCACCTGGAGGTGGTGAAATGGCTGCGCGAGACCCGCAAAGAGGGTCAACCGGGCACAGCACTTCGCTTTGCCGCCGAAAAGGGTCAGCTCGCTGTAGTAGAGTGGCTTTACGATGTCGTGCGTGGACAACGCAGAAGTGAATCGTGCATCCGTGGTGCAGCTCGTGCAGCCATGGAAGCGGGTCACGCGGAGGTGGCGAGAGAACTCGAGCAGAAGCTGAAGCGACAGCGCCTTGAGTAGGCAGGCAACATTTGGGCCGTTAATATACTCGTATGACGGAGTTCGACAACGTAGTTAGCGCGTGGTCTTTTCCAATCTTTTCCAATCACCGCGGAGTCCGGGACACTCGAGCTTCACTCCACAATTCTCTCCAGCGTAGGATGATTTCAACCGCCCAAGAAGCCGAGCCAAGCCAAAAACTCCCCGTGCTAACTTCAGTGCTGCTTGTGACTCGAGCGTGCCTGCCGTCGCCTGACGAGGCAGTGCAGTCAGGTATCGCCGAGCACTTGAATGGGCTATTGGACACGTTTTCTTCTCGTTTTTCCGTGCGGCGAGCGTGCAGGAAGAAGAATTTATCGAGGCGTGCGTTGGAGTATCTCGCTGGTCGTGACCCGGACTGGGGCCACGGCAGCAAAATTGCTGAGAATGCCGTGGTGGACGGGCTTCTCTACGTTATCCAGTGGGTGGGCGAATGCTATCCTGACCGCACGGTTTGGAGCCCGCTATACGATGGGAGTTTGATGGATACTGCCGCCGAACTCGGTCGTCTTTCAATTCTCCAGTGGCTTCACGCTTGCCGCAGTGAAGGATGCACCACCGCTGCAATGGATCTTGCTGCTAAAGTCGGCAACCTTGAGATAGTCCAGTGGCTGCACCGATATCGCGGCGAAGGATGTACCAAGAAGGCCATGGATGAAGCTGCAGCTCATGGCCACCTTGCAATGGTGGAGTGGCTTCATTCAAACCGAGACGAGGGGTGCACCAAGAAAGCAATCTGCTCGGTGGCCACAAACGGTCACCTTGCGGTCGTGCGTTTCCTTCTCGAGAATCGTCGCGAAGTCTGCACCAGCGATGCAATGCGGTATGCTGCTGCGAATGGACACTTGGAGATCGTGCAGTGGCTGTACGTGAACCGTGGAGATTGCAACGTGGGGGTTGGGCTGCGGTACGCCGCGGAAAATGGTCACGTCGAGGTGGTCGAGTGGCTTTACTGGTACGTTCGAGAGCAACGCAGAGGGGACCTGTGTATTCGTGATACCATCCAGATCGCATTGAAAGCGGGGAAGAAGAAAGTGGCCAAGCTACTCGAGAGAAAGTTGAAGCAAGAAGCAAGCCGCACGAAGCCTCAGCAGCGAGAGAAGAAGCGCCGTCGCCGCTATTAGTCAAGACGATGGCCATACTCCAGGATTTATGCAGGTCAGCTGAAATTGGTTGCACCCTGGTGGAAACAGGCAGCGTAGTCGAGCAAGGATCTAACCAGAAACAATGGGAATTATTTCACCGGTCTCGTTTTGGTGTTCGTGAGGGTGGTATGCAATGGATCGAGCGTACGGGTCCGGTAGCCCCGTCAAAGGTTTCACGAAAAACTCGAAATACAGTACATGTACTCCTCCATCTCTCTTTTCTACAGTCGCTAACACCCTCCACCGATTCCGGCCAGCCATTCGACGCCACTGCTCGCCATCACGTTGTGTATCCGTAGACTGTATGTACGTGCGGTGCGTCGGCGAGGTACATGTTCAACAGCAAGATTCAACCACGATGTCTCAAAGCTGGAGCTTCAAAGACCTGTTCTTCCTAGTCCATGCACGATTGCCAGATGTCCTCACTCGAGGTGATTGGCTTGAACCCACCATTTCAAAGCCTCATCCTTATCTTCGTCGTCGGACGCAGCAAGCAACCAAGGCAGGGCTTGGCCAGTCGCCACCGCTCAAAGTCTGTTCGGTCTCAACGCGAATGGAACGAATCTCCACCGCCAGCCGCTGCGCAGGTAGTTCACTTCACCCTTCACCCGCTAGCGCACCGACCGAGGACAGCCCTCACGATGCGCTTCAGTACCTTCCTGCTCGTGGTGGCTTTCACCCTCGCAGCATGCTGCCAGGGGTTCACCAACGCTGATGACGCCTCCCGTAAGAACCTCGTGGTCGACGGGCATGCCCCAGCTCTCCGGAAGCTCGAAAACACTGCAGCAATCGATCCGGCGGGTGAAGCGCGCGAGGTTCCAGGTATCGCCAAGCTGAAGGCGCTTATGGCGGAGGTTCCTTTCCTCAACAAAATCAAGGCGATGGTAGGCAAGGGCGCCGACATTAAAGCGGTGAAGGCTGCTGCCGAGAAGAGCCCCGAGGTGAAGAATATCAAGGCTGCGACGGGGGGCGCCCCTATCAAGCTTGACGCGAAAGATGCCGCCAAGGTCGTGAAGGAGGTCAAGAAGCAGCGCCACCCTTCAATCTCCGTCACGCTCTCTGTGCTGAAAATGCTGGCTGTGGTGGGAGCCATCTCGTTGACTGTAGGCTTTCTCGTCTACATCAAGGAGAACTGGTTTTAGTGCGGATAGATATCTCTGTAGGACCGCTAGTTGGAGACTACATGCAAGCTCTCTATTGCTATTAAACCCTGTTTGAAGAAAAAAAACTTTACTTCTGACCCTAGAATGTTGGCACCTCAACAGTAGATGTGTTTCCCTTTCCGGACTGTACGGTACGGGATCTGAATTCTGGTGATACCGATCGACACTTGAATTTATGCCTGCGTGAGTTTCAAGACGGTCTTCGATCGTTCTCTATTCATTTAGTCCCAGTCTTCGTCTATCTTAATCGCAGCAACCTTTGCCTTGAGTTCCTCCGTTTCGGCGGAGTCGCCATGTTCAGTAGCAGCAGCGACAGCAAACTCCTCCGCCGACTGTTTTTCCTCGCTGTCCCCGTCTTGCTCCTGCGAGTCGGCACTGCCCTCTTCTTCGGTTTTCTCATCTTCGTCCCCATCGTCACTCCAGGCATCCGCAACAACTGGAGCGCGGCGTGGCTCAATGTGCTCCCATCCACGGTTGACAGGAACAGGAGGCCTGGCAGGGGCTGGAGCAGCTTGCGGAGGAGGAGTGCTGCCTCGCAGCGGTAGGAACTTCAGTCGGCTCGAGGCTTGAGCTGCCCGCGCCTGCTTGTTGAGATTGGCTATGTGCGCGGAAAGTGTCACGCCCGGGACACGCGCATCATCGCGCTTGAAAAATGACACTCGGCGACGCGGATCTTCTCCAAATGATTCGGACACCACTCCATAAATTGAGGCCAACTGATGCATCAAAGCACGCTGTACAAAGCAACAGAGCAATATAAGGTTGGCTAACGTTATCATCACACAAGCACCCTCAAGGATAAGTGCACATACCTCTTCGCCTGACATCACTCGCAAACTGACGCTGTGGCACGACGGCTCTTGCACGATTCGCTCCAAGCGACGTTCTACCACCACAAGGTAGCTCATGTTTGCTTTTCCCCACGCAATCAGGTCTTCCGGGTAGCTGGGGGTCTTCATCTCTTCCTCAAAGGCGGCAGTATCTCCGCCAGACAGACCCGGTCTATTAACTCCAAGTGCTTGGGCTAATCTTTGGTTGCGAACGATCTGGCCCCGAGGAGGAGTGGGTATACGTCGAGCTGGAGGTGGTCCTTGCGTGTGAGCACTTGATGGCCGAGCGATCGCTGGTCTCAATACCGGAGGAGGAGCGGGTCCACTAGGCGTCGGAAGTGCCGGGAATGCTTCCTCCAGCCGAACTGGTGGCGAGGGCGGATGGTCGCTGACGCCGTAGTTCCAGTGGTCAGGAACTCCATCCGCGTAACCCGCGTTAATAGGGCCACCGACGGGGTTTCCGCCATTGCGAGCGACCTGGAAATTAAACTGCAGTCGATTGTGCACACCATGGACAGAACTCATGTGCGCTTGATACTCAACGTCGTTGGGGAACACTACGAAACGCATTGCCAGGCTGCAGTAAAAGCACAAGGTTAGCATGAAACACGAGATAAACAACCAAGGTCTTGTAGCGTATGCACGTACCATCTTGAGTCTTCGCACAAGTGGTGCTCTCGACGGAAATGCGTTTCCAAGCTAGCACTGCAGCCAACAACAAAAAACTCGTTAGCTTCCTCAAAAACAACACCATGCACACCAGATCCCACTTACTAGTTGCGGAAGTACTCGTTCTCCACCTTGCAGATGTGGCACTTGAAGTGGTCGCGCTCCAGGTGCTCATAGAGCTCCTTGTCGCCGTAAAACCGCTTCCGACAGAACTGGCACATCGGGTGGAAGTCCTTGCCCGTGTTGGCATGCTTCTGTCCCGCCGGTCCACCTCGACTGCGTCCAATGTTGTGTCCCTTGAGCGCGCCTTTCGTGAACACCTCCTGCTCCTGGATGAAGAACGACTGGTGGGTCAAGCACAGCTCGCAGAACTCCACAGCGTGGTCGTGACGCAGGTGTTCCTTGAGTTGACCCAGTGAGTGTTTGACCTCTCTGCAGCGCTTCATGCGGCACTTGAACTCGCGGAGACTACGCAGCTCGGAATAGTGCGCTCTGCAGTCCACGAAGATCATGTCGGAGGGCTCGTCCAGCACGGACTCGGGCCCGGCCGCGTCGCCCCAGAGCTCGAAGCTCTCGAACGGGCGTGGCGCGCTGCTCACGACCACGCGCTCCAGCGGCTGCTTGCACATGGGGCAGTTGCGGTCGTCCATGATGAGCCGCATGCGCATCGAGCACCTGCTGCAGATGCCGTGGTGGTTGCACTCGCCCACGGCGTAGAACCGGATCGGGTCGGCGCACAGCAGACAGAACTCTGGCTCGTCGTCCTCCTCTTCGGCCGCTGAGGCCTGGGCAGCAGCAGCAGCATTGGCATTGGAGGCGTTCTTCTTGGCCGGCCTCTTCTTCCTCTTGGGCTTGGCGGCCGGCGCCTTGTCCTGAGCGTCTGCTGCGGCCTCCGCGTCGTTGTGAATCGCGTTCTGCTCTGCCGGAGGCGCTGCGTCTTTCTTCTTGCGTGGCCTGGGACGGTGGCGCCTCTTGCGCTGGCCTGCGTCGTCCTCGCCGCCATTGACTGGCGCGGAGGCGCGGCGGCGCACCGAGCTGGGCACCATTGTGAAGGCCGGCGTGAGCGCCGAGAGCGTCGAGGTGGCGGCGACGCTGCTGGCGGCTGCAGAGCTGCTGGCCACGCTTGTCATGGGGACACAAACGTCCTCTGCGTGCAGATAGCGGTGGAGCAGGGAACGGAGCTGCTGAGCACTTCGCTGGTTGGTTGGGAATCCCAACTTGGGATATGAAGCGGATGGATGCATCTATTTGCCCCTCAATGCGCAACTGCGGTCCCTGAAGTTGCAATGAGACCAGCACTCTCTTGTCAGACTTGCGAAAGAGTGACATCACCGGAAAGAAGGTGCAAGGAAAGTTCGGTGTATCTGGCGGGTAACCCGTATGTACGGTTATGGTGTAACCGGGTACATCGTGGCTACCCACTGGTTACGCTCATGTGCGATACACCATGGATTACGAATCGCCGCGTCAGACCCCCTTCGATACGCCGTCGCTGACCTGCGTCGCCACCTTCGTGCTGCGCTGCTGCTCACTCTGCGACTGCGACCTCGACGCTCAAGACACACAGAAAGCTCAGCATGGCCATCAAGCAGCTGGAGACGGTGCTGCGACTGCAGGCGACGGTGGTGGAGGGCTTCGGCCGCGGCGGTAAGCAGCTGGGCTGCCCCACGGCCAACCTCTCGAGCAAGGACCTGGGCGACCTGCTGGAGCAGCTTCCCTCGGGCATCTACTGTGGCTGGGCCACGGTGGACGGGAAGGGCCCGTACAAGGCCGTCGCCAGCATTGGCTGGAACCCCTACTTCAAGAACAAGGTGCGCTTGTGTGCTGACATGCAGGACGGAGCTGGGACTGTGGAGGACAAAGGGAATGTTGCTGACATGTTGCTACTTTCTTCGCTGGTTTTGGCTGATTTCCCGTATTGCAGGAGAAGACGGTGGAGCCCCACCTACTGCACAAGTTCGAGAAGGACTTCTACGGCGCGCAGCTCAAGTTCCTCATCTCGGGCTACATCCGGCCGGAGATGAACTTCTCGTCGCTCGAGGCGCTGATTAAGGCGATCCAGGACGACATCGCGCAGTCGGAGGAGTGGCTTGACACGACCGAGGGCAAGTCCTGGTCGCAGGACGCGCTGTTCCAGTAGGTTAGAAGGGAGACGAAGACGATGGGGATGAATAGGTATTGATTGTTTGTATTCAGCGGGCATGATTAAGGCGCCCGATCGATAGATAGCTGTAGTGTCTGCAAGGTAATAGGACTGTACTTTTGCGGGCATTTAACGGACGCATGCGAGGCCAGCGACAGCGGCAGGTTCTTCTATTCTTTACTCTTTACCCATGACAATACAGACGACACCGAGGACCATGAGTAGGATGCTGGGGATTTTCTTTCGCAGATTCCGCTCCCGGAACAGGAACCGCCCCATGAGCACACTCCATATGCAGCCTGACCGCTTGATGGCGATCACGTACGAGACCTCCAGGTGCTGCGTCGCCACGAGGTTAATGTAGTACGCCACGACGCTCGTGACGCCCGCAAGGATGACGAACTTCCACGGGACTTTTACCTCCTGTCCGATCGGCAGGTAGAGCTCCTCGCCTCCCACTCGCATCTTCTGCAAGATGAAGCTGCCGCTGGCCACGATCACTTGAATGGTCGCACCGTACACCAGCGGCGTCGAGTTCTGCACGCCGATCTTGTCGAACACGTTGGAGATGCTCCACAAGAAGGCCACCAGAATCGTGTACATGGACCCTTTGCTAGCGTTGGACGAGTCCATGAGCAGATCCTTGCTGGCGTGTTGGGCCTGGGCGCCTTGCAGCCAGAAACCGCCCATGACGGCGATGGAGATGCCCAGCACGCCCGAGACCGTCGGCACTTCGCCCAGCACGAGGAACGCCACGATCACCAGGAAAGCCGGCGTGAACGACAGGAACGGCACCGTCGCCGACAGCGTCGAGATCTGGATGGCCCGGTTGTACAGGTAGCTCGTGATGATGTTGATGCAGCCGCTGATGCACACGGACGTCCAGAAGAGGTGGTTGAGCGGCGGCAGTCGGCCGCCAGTGTCCACGAGCGCCCACAGCACGAAAAGCGGCGCTTGGATGAGTCCGCGCATCGCGACGACCATGAACGGGTCCATGAACTTGGTCAGGTACTTGCGCAGCGGGTCGCACAGCGCGTTGACCACCGAGTTGATCACGGCGATGGAGACGCCGTACGACATGATCATGGCGGCGGCGAGTTCGAGCGGGTGGGGGCTGCAAGAAGCGGAGTGCTACGGCTAGGAGAGCTGCTGCTACTGACGCTGGTGTACCGATACGCGGTGTGAAGGAAGGCGGCTCCAGCCTGCCGAGCGCGACGCGTAGAGGCAACTGGTGCGCCGGAAGCCGAGCCTTTGCCGTCTGCGTCAGCCCGATCAGAGACCGGAGAGAGTCAGGACGGCTTTCGACCAATGAGAGGCCGACTAAACTGCTGACAGGCGCGGCATACTGAAAACAAGAGAAAATTATATCGAGCCCTACCCCATATGGATACAGCGTTGCACTCGTGTGGCGATCTTCAGCAGTCGCTTCAAGCGACTCGCTTGACGTCCACTTGGACAATCGTATCATGGAGGCGACGCAGCTCTCTCGGGGCGAGGTCAAGCGGCGGCTGGTGCGCGTGTGCAGGGAGCTGGAGGCGCTCGTGGCCGGCAGCTACGGCCCGCTGGGCAGGGCGCAGCTCGTGCAGGCCAACGCGCAGTGCCCCGACGCGCTCACCGCCACGTCCGTGGCCGAGCGGTACTTCGCCAGCGTCGAGTAAGTAGCGGGACTCGAATATTTTGATCCGGGTGCAGCGGCGAAGAGCGTTGCCTTGGTATTGCTGGCGTTAGTGCTGGCAATGGGTGGCTCGCCCAACAGAAGGAGAGCTAAGTGTGGGTTGTGTGCTGTGCAGCATTGGGGACTGTCCGATCGCCAACGCATACTTCCACATACTCAAGAGCAAGGTGCTGCACAATGCATTGATACTGAAGGCGCTGAGTAGATTTGAACTGACAAGGTGCACCTTTCCTGTGCGATTCTGGTGGTGCAGATCCGAAACCACGCCGATGGAGGGCTCTTCTTCGCGGGTTTGAGTGCGAGGTGAGGTGTGTGTCGGCAGAAGGAATTGCGTGTTGTTCGTATACTGAATGGTGTTGCTGGCAGGCTGCAGCTTGAGATCCAGGAGGGGGGTCTGGTAGAGATTCCGCATCGCGTCGTAAGTAGAGGTGGGCTCGGGATTTCGTAGCTGTCGAGAAAAAGGTGGTGCACCCCGCAAAGCTTACGCCTTTGTCCCTTAAACTTCAGGTCTGCAATTGGTGCTCGACTGGATTCTTGAGTATCTCGACGACGAGCGTTGTCCTGTGCGCGTAGCGGTGACTTGGAGCTCGGAGACTGCGCTTTCCGCAGTAATTCGCGGTATCGTTTCGTCCAAGTCCACGACGGGACTGGATGAGGCCACCACAGACGCGGCGGTAATTCCACTTATCATCCAGGCGTTCGTGGGCGTTTTCACTTTTGTTGTCGAAAATCCTGGTGAATCTGTTCCGGTGCAGCTCCTCTTTGCCTCCGGTCAAAAGTCAATCGCGAAGTCTCAGCTGTGGAAGCAAACGGTTCTTCTTGATCTCCCATGGCCGTCTCGAGGGAGGCGCGGAAACGCCAAACGCAGCTCGTTGTCTCCACCCATTTGCGACGCACGGGTTGCTTTGTTCAACATCACTATCGAGCCTCTAGCAGAGTTCGACGAGGAAGATACCAGCACAAGCAGGAGCCATTCGGGCTCGTTGAATAACTTTCGACTCAAAGCGCTTCGACAAGTTGGCGACAGACTGGAGCGGCTCGGCGCCACTGCGGTGCTCTCGCAGAAAATCATTCCGAAGTATCTGCAAACATACTTGGCTGCCAAGGGTATCTTCACACTCGATCGACTGTCCGCGACGTACATCCGTAAGTTGGTGGGCGTGTGACGCGAAAGTGAACTGAGTGCTCTTTGCTTAGATCTAACCGAGTGTTTGCTCTACTGCTTTGTCAGGAGGCGTGCAAATGCTGAGTGGGGCCACGATTCTCAGCGACTGGAGAATCGATGACAGCATTATCAGCAGCGCTCTCGGATTTCTATCCCTCGTCACGACGCAAACCATCGGAAGCAAACAGTACATTCGACTTCACCGAGAGTTTCCAGCGAGTCCGGCGTCATCCTCCTCGAACGGCGTAAATGGGCACCCAGTGACAACCATCGCAATTGCCGCGCCGGACCGCTTCGCGTACGATGAGCTTTCCCACGTGATTACCACATCTCTCAAAACGCTGGCAGGTTTGATCGACAATCCTTACGTGGTGGCTGGCGGTGGGTGTTTGGAGATCCACCTTGCCGCTTTGCTGCGGCAGCGAGCGGGGCAGCTACGGACTCCGCCAGGCGCCAAGATCGATAAGCAAACAGCACGAATGCTGCACCAGTTGTGTCAGACCGTCACCACTTTTGCCGGTTGTCTCGAGAATGTGGCTGGACTTTTATGCGGGAGCCATGCCACTGCAACTGACCGCGCAGCCATGATCGAGCAGGTCTCCGAGTCAAACCACGAATCGCTCGAGTCCAATAGGGGCGACGTATACCAAAAACAAATTGAGCAGTTCTTTGGCTGGGATCCGAGAGCGCGCACGGTGGTGCCAGTGTTGTCGTGCGTGTTGCAGCAAGAGGATCCAGCAAACAGCGACGAGAAAATAATTGTAGATGCCCGCATCCTAGACGTCTTGGAAGCCAAGAAAGATGCCATCGTGCTCGCCATCGAAAGTGTGTCCTCACTAGCCCGCATCGCATCGGTCGTCCAAGTCCCTTAGCAGCAAGAAAAAAAAACACACACAGCGCCGGTAAAGATCATTCACCCTATCTATTACTTGCCTCCATCACATTAGTAGAACTGCTGGGCGTCGTCGTATCCACACAGGTCTCCACTGGCAAGGAACGGAATCAACAGCGGGTCATGCGCCTCGCCCTCCTCCAGTCCGTACCGCGGCAGCAAATACGACGTCATGACGGGCGTGTACTTCTCGGGCAGTCGGAAGCCCTGGCACACCACGAAGGCCTCGTTACTCTGCGCGCGACTGCTCATGGGCTTGGAGCAGGACACGCTCTCGAAGAAAACACTGAGCTGCGTCGCCAGCAGATCGTACTGCTCGCAGCGGAAGATCTTGGCCACGAATGAGCCGCCCTCCTCCAGCACGTGCGTGGTGATGTTGAGCGCCGCCGCGAGCAGCTCCGCCTGCACGAACTCGTCGATGTCGTGCACGCCCGTGACGTCGGGCGCGCCGTCACTCACTAACACCTGCGCCTTGGCGCCGTGGAAGTGGCCGATGATCTGCTCGGCCGTGCGCTTGGACGTGATGTCGCCCTGCAGCAGCTGCACGCCGGCGATCGGCGCCATCTCCTGCAGGTCCACGGACACGACGCGCACGTCGCCGCTGTCTGCGCTCTGCACGTTGCTGGCGTCGTACAGCTTGCGACTCAGTACCTGGCTCCAGCTGCCGGGCGCCGCGCACAGGTCCACGGCGCGCTGCACGTGGCGCAGGAAGTCGAACTGCTCGTCCAACTGCAGCAGCTTGAAGGCCGAGCGCGCGCGGAAGCCCACCTCCTTGGCCTTGCGGTAATAAATATCCTGCGGATGGATGGGTCATTCATTAAGACGTGCGTGAGCATAGGGACAGCATGGACGACACCACGAGAGGGCACGCACTCGGTTCGCTTCGGTGGACTTGGTCATCTTGGGAATGTCTGGTTGGGGTCGAAACCTGATATTTCGGCGTGATATTCCCGTGTAAAGAGGTGCAAATGTCGCTTTCTCTTTTTTATAGGGAACAGGAAAAATCAAGACAAGAACGACGGCACACGCCCAAGTCAGAAACAGAGTAGAGACCGCACCGAGACGGGAAGCACGCGGTCAATGCGCGCGCAGGACTCGTCGACGGGCATCGGCTTCGGCATGACCATGGCGGGCGGCCCCGGAGGCGCCTCCGCCGTGCCGGACGCGCAGTTCGAGTCGGCCCCGGACTGCTTCGTGTGCGACAAGAAGTTCCACGCCTTCCGACGCAAGCATCGGTGCCGAGTGAGTTCTTCTTCTTCTTCTTTTCTCTCTCTAACCGGGTTACGGTAGTGTTAACCACGACTCGTCTGATATTCTCTAACCTCTTTTCATTTGCGGCAGGCTTGTGGCAACGCGGTGTGCGGTAGCTGCTCGCGGACCCATAAAATCATGCCCAGTTCGACCATAATGCGCTACAATAACGAGCCCGTGCGGGTGTGCGACCGTTGCATCCGAGATCAAAACCAGATGATGCTCGAGCGCCGACGTGCTGAGGACGTGGAGCGTGCGCGTGCCCGCCAAGTGGCGGCGCTGGAGGAGGAGGAGCGTCAACGCGAGGCGAAGCGCACCCAGCGGGAACGCGAAGTGGCGGAAGCTCAGGCTCGGCGGGAGATGAGGCTGCGCGCAATCGAGGAGAAGCACCTGGGCCCTCGCCCGGATCTACGCACCCTCCGGTCCAGATGCTCGAGGAGCCTGGACGACTGTGCTCGAGATGCGCCGACCCAATCGCTCTACTCGAAGGAGTTGAGCTCATTCCTCGAAGATGCAGAGAAAAGATCCGTTGCTTTGGTGGCGAAGCCCTACGCTGCTGGCGACATTTTTGAAGACAAGGACGGCTTGGACGGGGGAGAAACGGTGGAGACGACCGTGGTGCAGGAGGCGGAGGAGTGCGCGATTTGTCTCGAGACGATGGATGTCGGGGACGCCATTTACACTACTGCGTGCGGGCACAGTTTCCACTGGAGCTGTCTGAAGGAAATCCAGAAATCCGATTCCAGCAACTACGACAAGTGCCCGTCGTGCCGCGCTACCATGACGGAAATGCAGGTCAAGAAGCAGTGTGATCACCCGCGCGTTCGGCTTGGGCATCGATTTTGCCGCGACTGCGGTGCTGCAGTCACGGAGAGGGACGCAAAACCCCGAGGCGATGAGTCGAACGCTGCAGCAGGCGGAATGCGGATGTCGACTCCGTCAGGAGGCCCCGACTTGAATCAGCCAGTTTCGTACCGTGCCAGCTCGCACGGAGCGCTCGTGCGTTGCCCGCAATGTCATATCCAAATGCGTGTGCTACCGCACATGTATAACATGTAAGTCTCCTATCTGTTGGTGCGAGCATATGGATCTTGCAAGTATTAACCCGTTGTTCTCGTACTTATCTCGTGTCTGCAGGCGCGTGGCGTGTCCGTCAGGGCACATGTTCCTGGTTCAGGTTGCTGGCCAAGCTGGAGGTGGTGCCGCTGGACGCGGTGGCTACGGCTTTGGAGCGCGTGGCGGTTTGGGCGGCGCACGGATGCCCTCGCGTGGTATGAGCATGGGCTACCCCGGTTCGTACTACCGCTCCACAAACGCCTACTCCGAGCTGTAGTAACTTAAGATCGAAGAACTTCAAGACCCCAAAAAATGTGCGAGCAACGTGAAGCGAAGGTAGCTCTCAGCTCGGCGCGAGCTCTACGAGGAGACGGATAGGTCCTCCATGAACGCATTTTACACTACTTTACTACGAGCACTAACGGACAACAGGACTCACGGATTCTTTGTCTCTGCGCCGCACATGTTAGAGAGGAAAGGACTCCTGACGGCGAAATCAACAGTTAACATGCGCCTTTATTGTGAATATCATCAATGGTTTTGCTGCGAATACGACAAGTTGGCAATCTAGACCACGATGACCTTTGCCACTTGCGATTTGGCCTCGCACGACGCGGTCGTTGTTGGAGTAGAACCAATCATCGTTGGTGCGAGCATTCACGATGTGCGTTTGCGGTTTTACTTTGGGGGCAGGGATGTCGTCTCCCTGGCCCAGTCTTGGTCGACAGTGGCGATGGCCTGAACGTACTATGTTCCCGCAGCCGCAAACTCGACGCTTGCAGAGAACAACCCCTTGTTGTTCTTCTTCATCTTCAAGCCCAGATCCTCGTGATACCATCGCGTGACACCACTTTGAGCTTGAGTGAGCGTAGCATCAGAGGCATCATCGGACCAAATCTTCAATTGCGTGCTGTCCACCGTGATGGCTCCTGCAACTTCCCATTCGAACGCTGCTGTTTTGTTGGCGGTGGCATTGTGCGGATGTTCTTTCCACAGCAAGTACGGCTGCACTAGATCGATGTACAACAGCGACAAGCGGACATTACGCGGAATGTGGCCGACCATTTCCGAAGCTGGTAAATAGTCGCTCAAGGCTTCGTCCGACAACGTGGAGCTGTCACCCAAACTAATAGCGTTCAGCTGCTTGCTGTCGCTCGTCTCGATCAGAACGTTGAATGCTCGGTGGGTGGCATTGTTGTACGTGGTTTTAGTGCTTGGATACCCGCCGTAACTCGTCGGATTACACGCTCGAATGGGTTTCGGTGCTGTGAACTCGTTTTCCCAAGACGCCGCGTAGCCCCAATCTTCCATACCACCGTTCACCGCATACACGACGTCGTTCATGGTGCCGTCTGGGTAGTATTCGCCGTTCTCTTCAAACTTGCCTCCGAATCGAGACATAATGCGAGCGAGCTGCTGCTGGCTGCGATCGTCGGGGCTTTTCTGACTTTTGCCAGACTCCAGGACGTGGTTCTTGCCGCCCCATTCGTAGGTGATGCAGTGTGTACCCGCGTGGAAAGTGATGCCAAGCTGGAACAAATGGTCGCGCCACAGCTCGTTTAGCCCTCGAGCCGCCATCGTCACCATGCACTCTTCACCTTCGTCAAGGTTGTACGGGAAGTCCCGATTCGGGTCAACGTCGAGTTCCTTGCGAACATTGTGGTTGTAGCCGTACGCGTTGGCGGTAGGAACGATCACGATCGTGCGGGTCTTGACAAGATGCTTCAGCCACGGGCTGCCGTCAGCTCTGCTGGCATGCGAAAGCAACAGCTCTGCCAGCGCGACGACTGCCTGCGGACCCACGCGCTCATTGCCGTGCACAGCACCACTGAAAATCAACTCGGGACGCTCCGGCTCAGGCAGCGTCGCCTCGTCCGTGATCTTGATCACATATTGCTCACAGGGCACGGTCTTGTTGGCTCGAGTGCACTGCAGCTCCTTGCGCTTGGGCAGGCCGTACTTGTCTTGCACGCTGAAGACCTCGGCGTAGTCCGGCTACTTGGCTTCGAGCTCCAGAAGATAGTCGACGATCTCGCCGTAGGAGCGCTCCTTGTATGCAGTGACGGCCGCCCAGGCGGGGTATTTGCTCGCGATGCAGGAGACCACGAAGCCGAGGAAGAGCAGCACCTTCATCTTGGTCAAACTGACACAACAGACGCAAAATCCCAAGTGGTGACCGAAGGACGACGCCGCCTTTGTTGGCAAGAGTACCGGCTCATTCTCTTCGAGATCGTGTGAAGCTCGCTCTGAACAGCCAGAGTCCCATCCTGGTGCGGGACGGGCTTATTATCACGTTTTTTTGGTGGTTCGTCAAGGACGCAGAAAAAAAGGATGTTTGTCGAGTCTTTACAGCAGAGAGGCGGTTCAGCAAGGTGAAAAAGCACGGGAGTGTGTGGAGCGTAAAGCCAAGTTGGGCAGGTACTACAGACAACGACGGATAAATACGGCAACGCAAAACCCGGCACACATATGTTGTACTTTTTACAATAAGTAATTCAGATAGCCAATCATCTTCGAGATTTACACTTGACATTTGTAATCCATATGGTTTTAAGTACTTTCTCTAAATTTGTGTGTACTTTATGCTCTGTTACGTGTATTTTATGTCATTGCCTTGTACAATCTCTATCGTTCCCGACAGAGAATTCTGGTACATTTACTATGGAGGATGCCATTCAGTGGTGCCGGATTTATCCGTCGTTGTCTGTAATACGATTGATAGGTATAACCTTGGACCGTTGAAATTTAAACGACAGCTTCGGCCGATGAGAGCCCAGTTACATCTACACCGTGCTTGTATGCTTCGTGGGTGCATTCAGCAAGCTCTTGGCACTCAAGTCTCAGAGTTTTCTTGAGTTTCGGGAACTGGACTGCCCAGTAGTAGACACCGTCGTTATCACCCCACGACACAACTGTTCCACAGAAGCTCTCGCGTTTGGACACTCCAGTCTTGGTCCTGATGTCGAAATCCCGCATGACGTGCCAATGAAGTGGGTAGATGGGCTGCTTTAGATACCGCTTGATCAATACATCGACGGAGAACTGGTGCTCGTCATTGCTTTTAGCAAGGCAGCTTTTTGTCTTCCTTTGACCTCCACTTGCTTTTCGCGTTGGTAGCGCAGTGAGAAATCTGCTCACGTCGATTTCCTTTTGCAGAACCTTAACCGCGAGAACATGAGAGCACTGCCACCCGGTCTGGGCAAACATTGCACAATCGCACGCGTACTTGCGTCGGACAGCCTGAATCTGCATCAAAACGTCAATTGAACGAGTTGACATGTCATCATTCTAGCAAATTCGCACCGCTTCAACCGAAACACGCGCGGATGGGACAAAGTTCGTGATAGTTTCCTGATGCAGTAGCTTCACGTGGTGGATAGAGAGGCAGTAAAGCTCCACATTTCGAACGGAAATGTCTTTGGGTAGCTTGCCGGTCAGCGTGTCCAGGTACCTGTACAAACCCAATACTAGTAGTTAGTTGTCTGATATCACCAGGACGGTGAATTGCTCCACTCACCGCTGCGCTCTGCTTCCGTTGATACTTGCACTGTTGATATTCGTGCTGGCGATGACGAACTTAGTCGCGTTGAACAGCACACCAAACAAAACACGAGAGCGAGGGGCTTTGAGCAGGTAGTAGTTCTTCTTGTTGTCCAGTAATCGCTTAGCATTAGCGACAGCCTCGCTGCACAAAGGACCTGTAAGCGTTATCAGTTGCAAATATGTTAGTATCCAATGACAGTTAGCAAATATTGCAATGAATGGCAAACCTTCACTAAAGTGGAACAGATCTCGTCGAAGCGGTTGGGAGGCTTCGTGAAACAATATGCTTGGGATGCCGTCGTTCAAATCAACAGCCGTGCTGGAAAGCAGGTCTTGATGGTCTTGTGGTGGGACTCGAGTGCATTCTAAGACGGAGTAACGCCGAGAATTGCTGCCTGGTAGTACCAAAACATCCAAGTGGGGCCTAAATACCTGTCGTCGAACCAGCTCGCGTATTCCTTATTCCCGTGCTCACGCCAATGCGCCAGGAAAAGCTTTGCCAACACCAAGAACTGGTGTTCCGAGCGAGCCTTACTCATGTGCTTGATACTGATCGCCACACTGGCCTCGTAGAAATCCTTTTCAGCTAACAGACGAAATTTATCGGCCGCACCGCACTTTCGAGCCAAATGGGGATAGCAGTTTAACAGCCGAATGGAGGGCCAGACTTCTCGATATGCACTAGCGATGAACTGACTGCGATCTAGGCTGCCAAACGACAACACTAGGTTAATCTCGAAAATGCGAGATGCAAACGACCTTACCACCTTAAACATCGTAGCGTATGTTACGTGATGCTCGGTGCGTACGAACATGTACGCCCATGGCACAAAGGTCTTGGAGTAGCGCTTCTTCTCGTATTGGGTGGTGTACGTGCCAAAGTCCACAAGAGTCCAGCCGCCTAATAACAAAGCACTCCGTTATTAACCAAATAAACCGATCGAGTACTAGGATGCCTTACCAAAATGCAAGCGATACGTTCCGTCCGTGACACCGAGGATTCCGTCCTCATTCTGGCCGTTATATGCCTTTAACACGTTCCAGAAGATGGCGCGTGACGTCAGTATGAGACCGCAGCAATCCGCTTTTTCCCGTCATCCAGAGTTACTTCGTGCGAGATCAAGCACCAACTTTCCGTGCTTGAGATCTTTGTCCATAGAGTCGAACACTGCGAAATCATGCTGCCAATCGAATGGAGCATTACATGCGCTGCTTGAACCGCGCAGAAAGAACTCTGCACAGGTGTACTGAAGTCCACTCTAGCAACCCCGCAACATTTTTAATTTCCCAGCCACCTACCAACACACAAATGTATTAAGTTCACATACAGCTTACAGTTACAAACGCATTGATGTTGATGTTCACCTGCACGCCGCTTCATGAGTGTTGCTTTCCTGTTTTCTAGCTGTGCTT
This sequence comes from Phytophthora sojae, assembly GCF_000149755.1. Lineage (NCBI taxonomy): Eukaryota > Oomycota > Peronosporomycetes > Peronosporales > Peronosporaceae > Phytophthora > Phytophthora sojae. Next base: position 8,799,297 of record NW_009258116.1, read on the forward strand.
CACCAGGAACAAACCCGTAGCGTCTAGGTACGTCGATATACCGGTCGAGAAGTATTTTCCTGCACTTCTCGGGGCCACAGCCCAGCAAAATGTCGTCCACCTCCCGAAGAAAAAAGCCAGGGATCCCTCGCTTCTTCGCAGCGGTAACAGCTCCCATGTGCATACCTGCGTCTTGAAGCCAACATGTCAGCACGTCCTCGTCCCTTGACGGCGCCAAACGAACCCGCTTTTCACAGTTTTCATGCGAAATGCAGCGATAGACGCTTCTACCATCCATCCTATCACCTCGTTTGCCATAATTGTAGGCAAATGCGTACAGATATCCATCGTAGCCATCGATTCCGAGTCTCGCCGCCTCTGTCGTCTCAAACTCCACTCGATCAACAAACACCAGCTTTTCGTTCAGGATAGGCTCTTCTAAGTCGTCTTCAGACGACTCGAACTCTACCGTCCAACCGCTTGCTTGATCTTCGCCAAGGTCCGATGACGACGAAGCTTGATCGGAAGACGTCGTAGCTGGGCTAGCCGCAGATACTACCAGCGGCGCCGGTTCTTGCTCTGGTAGCGTAATAGACACGTCCAGTGAAGCTAGTGACGGCGGAACTGGCATGGCACTTGGCAGAGGAGGGACAGCTAGACATCGAGGGCTTGGAGGAGATCGCGAAGCCAAAGTTGGCGGCTGAACAGGTGATGCTGCCAGAGCGTTCGCTTCGGTCGTAGCTGCTCTTTCCAGCACAACATCCTTCCATGTTCGGCCGCCAACGGCGGCAGCAGGTTCGAGGGCACATGGGACGCGTCTGGGGCTCTTAGGTGAGCACAGCGGCGTGGGAATCATCACAGCTTGTGGTGACGTTGGCGGTGATGTGTCTGCGAGTACGTTTCAAAGTACAGCCTCGGCAGCCATCAGCTTGGCTTAGTGACCTACCGATTTACCATCTCACTTGGTGTCCCGCCGTTCCCATGAACGTCCTTGCTAAGTCACTGTGTACAAATCACCTCGATGAACCACCGCGTTTGCCTTGCTCAAAAGCCCCACCCTCCTGGTGCCGCTCATTTATCGTCCATCAGAGCCACCACGGAAGGACAACAATGACGGCGCAAAACCCTCTCGTGAATTGACTCACCCGGCTCAACGAGGCCGATAGTCGAGCACAATCTGAGTCAAGCTGGAAACACCGACAGGAACACCGTACACGCCAATGTCCTTCTCTGTCCTCCAGAACGCATTTACGCCAATTCCTGCGTCGTGTTCCGAAAAATGTCACGTGCCAGAGTGATGGTCATTGAAGTTGCCCTTATTCCGCACTCTCAGTGTCGAAGTTGCAGCGCAAGCGTCGAGATCCAAGGCAGAAAGCATGCAGGTTCTGTCCGAGACAGGCCGAACGATGCGCGGGGGCACCGTGCGGCCACCGCTTGCGCAGCTGGAGACCATCCTGCACGAGCTGTCGCGCTGCCAAGAGCGCAAGAGCAAGCAGAGCACCGAGAGCGCGTCCGCGAACGCGAGGCAGAAGCTTCTGAACCAGCAGCTGAAGCAGGGTGCAGGGAGTTGTCTCCGGTGTGCGATGACCGTAGTGTGTGGTTGGCTGACTGAGCTTCGTTCCGAGCAGCGCAAGAGGAGCTGGCAGCTGCACAGGCGAGCAAGGCCAAGCTATGTGAGGAGATCGGGGCGCTGAAGCAGACCAAGGAGCACCAGGCCAAGCAGCTGGACAAGTACAGGCTCGACTTACAGGCTTCTCGCGAGTCGCAGAAGGTGATGACGAAGAAGATGGAGGCGCTGCAAGAGTCGACATGGACGACGAAGCAGCAGTACATCCGGTGCGTTTGCTCGGGCACTCAGTAGATGCACTTTCCGCGAGTGAGGTCTGACCACGTTGTGCTGTGCTGCTATCTTAGATCTCTCGCCTCCCGCATCAAGACAAGTGCTCTCGTTCTCCAGCAGCTGAACGGGACGATCGGAACGGCGATTAGTATTCGGCTTGCTGAAGATGTCAATGGATGCGAGCACCTTAAACCAAACAAGCGCAAACGGACCCAAGGAGAACGAGAGCAAGCCCCGAGTGAAAACAACAGCAAGGTAGTGTTGAATGCATGCGCCTCATCACGCGTTGTTCTCACCTTTGTGTCAGCCGGAGCACACAGAGCGCCCTGCAGAACGCAAAAATCAACCTGGACAAGAAGAGCCCCCTGCATCCCTTGCAATGCTTGCCACTGTTTCTGCGTTGTCACCCAAGCACACCGTGCCTTCAACGATGGACCGCCCTGAGCCTCCGACTAGCAAGACCTGCGACACCAATCAATGCGAGCACCAAGCGGAAGATCAAACTCAGGATAAACGAACCATCAAGGAGCTGCAGATGCAGATTGCGAACCTCAAGTCGGAATATTCGACGCTGAGCGGTGCGTTGATGCCTCGAAGCTGCTTGAACGACTCTTGCTAACAGCTTCTGTGCTGTAAAGACAAAATTAAGGTCCTTGTTCGCGATCACAACGAAGCTGTCGCTGATAGCAAGCAATCCGCGCAAGACAGCGAGGCGAAGCAGGCTAAAATCGACGAGCTGACGGAACTTCTCGAGATTTCGCGATCGAAGCCACATGACGACGCTCCTATCGATGAAAGCGTCTCGAAGAATGAAGACAAGTCGGAGCTTGAAGGGCGCCTGAAAATGCTGGAGGTATGGAGTTGATAGTCTGTGATGCTGCTACAGTTTGATTAACCATGGGGCTTACTGGCTGCAGGAGAACTTGGCGCAAATGAACGGATACGCGGATCAGCTGGAAATGGTCATTGCTCAATGCCCCTCGTGCACCGTCAAGCTCCAAAACGAAAGCACCCAAGATTCAATTACCAACAGAGCCGAGTAGGAATCACACAAGAGAAGGAAAGCTTCATATTCCCACATAAGTACCAGTTCATAGCCCACTGGATCTAAAGCAAAGGAGCTTGGTTGTGGGCAAGGTTGTAGAACTTGGTTCCTTCCTGGTTGAGCTCGTCAAAAGTGCCCGTCTCCGCGATGACACCCTCCTCTAGCAGAATGATGCGGTTCGCGTGCTTGATGGTGTTCAACCGATGAGCAATAATGAACACAGTCCTGTTTTCGGCCGCTGACTGGAGAGCACGCCGAATCATGTCCTCGCTGCGACCGTCAAGCGAACTGGTAGCTTCGTCGAAGAGAAGAATGTTGGTTTGCTTGTACAGTGCACGGGCAATGGCAATGCGCTGCTTCTGACCACCGGAAAGTTCCACACCCTTCTCACCAACGAACGTGTCGTACTGGTTCGGCAACTCCATGATAAAGTCGTGCGCGTGCGCTTCCTTGGCAGCAGCGATAAGCTGCTCCTTGTTGTGCACCTCAGCACCGTACATGATGTTCTCAGCAATAGTGGAGGCAAAAAGCGATGGCTCCTACAAGAAGAAATGCAAAAACGTCAATCCCTAGCTAAAGCAAAACTGCCAGAAGATCCATAAAAAAACGAACCTGGTTGACAACACCAATCTGCTTGCGGAGCCACGAAGCCTTCAGCGTAGCAATGTCAACACCGTCCAGGGTCACCGAGCCGCTCGTAGGCTTGATGATCTTCGACATAAGCGACGCGATCGTGGTCTTGCCAGCGCCGCTCTTGCCGACGATAGCCACCACCTCACCAGGGTTGATCTCCATGTTCAAGCGGTCCAGCACAAGGATGTCCGGGCGCGACGGGTACGCGAACGAGACGTTGGTGAAGCGCACTTGGCCCTTCACAGTGGCCAGCGTTCCCTCGCCGTCCGCTGCAGGCGGCAGCGACAGCAAGTCGAACAGCGCCTGCGATGACATGCGGGTCTTCTTCATCTCGCTCAGGCACGACGACACGCCCGAGAAGCCAAGGCCCATGAAGCCACTGTACAGCGCGAACGACGTGAGCGTTCCAATCGTAAGCTCTCCCGATCCCACCAGCGAACCTCCAAAGTACAGCACCGAGAAGAGCGAGCAGTTGATCGAGAGCGACAGACCGCCCATGAACACTCCGCGAGCACGCTTGGCCCGCTTGGCGTTCGCCAAGATGCCCTTGTTGATCTTCTCAAAGTGGTCGAGCTCGTCCTGCTCCGCCGAGAACAACTTGACCGTGAAGATGTTGTTCAGCCGCTCCTCGGCAACGCCCGTCATGTCCGCCACCGAGTTCTGGTGTGTCTTAGCCAAACGACTCGAGAACTTGCTGAAGAGCATCGCGCCCGTGCCCACCAGCGGCAGGATCGTCAGCGACACCAGCGTGAGCTTGGGCGAGATAGTCAGCAGCATGCAGGAGGCGCCCACGGCCGAGTTCAGCGACCTGTAGCCATTGGACAGGACGTCCACGACCGCGTTGGCGGTTTGCTGGCAGTCTCCGCTGAGTCGGGTGACGAGCTCGCCCACCTTGCGGTTGTTGTAGAAGGCGAGCTCCTGCGACAACAGCACCTTGTAGAGCCTGCGCCGCAGCTTGGCGGCGATGCGCTCGGCCACCATGCCGAGCGAGTACGTGCGCAGGAAGGAGCCCACCGAGCCCGTGAAGAAGGTGGCGAGCACCACCACCACGAAGCCCTTGCGGCTGAGCCCGCCGGGCGCCGGCTTGCCCGAGGCCACGTCGATGGCCTTGCCCATGATGCGCGGGAACACGAGGTTCATGGCCGAGGCGATGGTCATGCCCGCGACGCCCACGGTCAGCGGCAGCTTCTCCTCCTTGGTGAGGCTCAGGATCCAGCCGATGTTGGACTCCTTCTTCTTCTTCGTCTTGCTGCTATCGTCGTCCCCGTCCTGCAGCTTCAGCGGCGCCACGGCGGCGGCGCTCACACCGCCGTCGTACGGCGCGCTCAGCTTCTGCATCAGGAAGGACCTGGGCGGCAGCATGGCGACCGCGACGAACGAGCCCTCCCTCCCTTCCAGAGCCTTGGGGCCTAGCGAATCAGACGACGAGTGCGGAGACCGACCGAGCGCCCTTGACCGCAGACGTCACGGTCGCAGAGATCCGCATAAACGGGTTCGACCCGTTTTGCACTCTTTTGTATTGAAATTAGTATGGATCAGTGGACCCGACCCGTTTTAAGTTGCGGCTGGCACATCACTTCAGCGGATCCACTGCATCATGCAGCGCTTGGTGCTCCGCTTGTCGCGCGTGGCGCTCGCTGCCCACCGCCCGCGTGCGTCCGCCGCCGCTGCTGCTCGGGCGATCTCCAGCACCTCGTCGCTCCACGCGGCCTCCGGATCGGACCGCGCTTCCTCGTCGCCGCCGCGCATCGGCTCCACCGTGCGCAGGGCCAGCTCCGTGCCGGCCCTGGGCCGCCGCCGCACCTCGCGCGCGCAGGTCGTGGGCGACCTGGAGGCGCTGGTGCACGAGGCCAAGCACCAGGGCGGCCGCTTCCAGCCCAGCATGGACTTCCTGCGCCGCGCCAGCACCGTGCTGCAGCTCTGCAAGACGCGCGAGCAGTGCACGGCGGCCATCCCGCTGTGCCACATCGTGGAGAAGGCCGCGGCCACGCACGGCAAGGCCAAGATGGAGTGCGTGCGCATCTACCAGAAGGCGGGCCGCAACCAGGAGGTGGTGGCGCTGGCCGAGAAGCTCATGGGCCAGGACGTGTTCCTGCTGAACCAGGCGCTGGCCAGCGCCATCCAGGCCTGCGCGTCGCTGGGCCAAGTGGACAAGGGCTTCCAGTTCTTCGACGCAGCGGTCAAGCGCGGCTCCATCCCCAACCTGAGCGTGTACTCGGCGCTGCTCGCCGTCGCGGGCGCGGCGGGGGACCCGCAAAAGGTGCAGGGCGTGCTGGACCAGATGCAGGAGGCGGGCGTCGAGATGAACGACATCACGTTCCACAACTTGATGAGTGCCTACGCGCGTGGCGGCCACGTGACGGAGGCGTTGGCGCTCTTCGACAAGATGCAGAAGCAGGGCATCCCGTCGGACGAGCACACGTACGCGATCCTGATGGACGCGCACGCGGAGAGTGGAGACTTTGACGGAGCCAAGACGCTCATGGACGAGCTGAAGAAGACCACGCTCGAGCCCAACTTGGTGCACTACAACATCCTGCTCAAGGCGTGCGGCAAGGTGAGCAACTTGACGTCGGCGTTCCAGCTGTACGAGGAGATGAAGGAGCGCAAAATCAAGCCGGACCTGGTGACATTCATCACTATGATGCACGCTGTCTACCACGGCGAGCTGGGAGCAATCGACCAGAAGAAGGTGAAGGCGGCCCTCATCGGCATGGGCTTCATGGGCGCAGCGTTCGTCCCGTTCATCAACTACGAGGAGTACATGATGACGACGCTCTTCTGCGGCAGTCTCGTGGGATCCATGGGCTTGGCCGCGTACATGAACCCGGACGGCGTCATCCGCGCGCTGTACCCCAACACTGACGAGCCGCGTGATGACACTATTATCGAGGCTTTCTTCCGACGACTGCGCGAGGAGGACCACTGCGGCAGATCCATGTACCTGTGGCGCGAGATGCTCAAGTTCAACGTGCCTGCGGACCCGCGCGTGTACGACGTGCTGGTGCGCACCTGCGTACGCAAGCGCCACCCGGAGCTGGCCTACGAAGCGCTGTTTGAAGAGAAGCTGCCGCTTATTGACAAGGAGGGATCGTTTGTGATCTCTCTTCCTACGACGCTGGGTCTGCTGCATTCGCTACTGGCACAGAAGCGGGTTAACATGGCGGACAAGCTGTACGACGCCGCTCGAAGCCACAACGTCTTCAACAAGGTTTTCACCGAGAAGGGCGACACGTATGTGTACGATATGCGTTCGTTCTTGAACGAGCAGGTGCGCAGCTACACAATCATCAAGTTGCTCGATGAGCTGCGAGCAAAGGTGGATGCGTCGAAGGGCGAATTTGTGGCCCCCAACGTTCAGTTCTTGGTCCAGCACGGATACGAGCTGCTTGACCGCCTTGATGCAGACAACTCCAGTCTGCGTACTCTGTTCTCGATGGATGATATGACGCGCGTGGGGGCATCAGGCGATAGCCGCACGTCCGCGCACTACTACTTCCGGCTGGCTATTCCTACGGAGCGACTGCAGACATATTTCGAGACCACACCCGCGGACGCAGGCAAGGAGCGACGACTCTGAGACCGCTGCGAGGTGGCAGCAGGAGCTTCTCAGGAAGTTTTGATTCACATTTGACGATACGGCGTTCCAGGAACCCCACTTCACAGAATAGATCCTTCGGGCAGACTGTGCTCGATTTACTTCCCCCACTGTTTTGAATTGGCGATGTGGTTTCGTGAGATGGCATGAATCACGCAAATGGTCCAGTATTTTTAGGGGCTACTTAAGGCTTAGTTGCTGCTTCGCGCACGGTTTGGTTGTCAATGTCAAGCCATGGGATCCAGGTGAGCTGTCGGGTTCGCCTAGACTGTGATCGTACCAGCGCGAGTTGTCTTTCATGTGTACGAGTGGATCCCTCTGCTCGTTGTCTTGTAGTGATGCACCCATCGGCATCGACTAGTGACGGCAACAACTTAGCTAGTGCAAGCGAGTCGATCAGTGGGGGAATTGCCTATTCGTGCTTCGATGGGGTCTATCCGGCCCACGCAACTCAGGAACAAGTGTTCGAAGCAATTGGCAGGCCTTTTGTTGCAGACCTGCTTGCTGGATATAACTGCACGATCATCGCCTATGGGCAAACGGGTAGTGGCAAGACGTACACGACGGTAGGAGGAAGTACATCGGACACCCGCGGACTTATCCCTCGTGCGATGGAAGCAATTCTAGAGGAAACGGCAGCCATCTACTCCACTGAATACGACGTGTCACTCACTGCCAGCTTCGTTGAGATTTACCAGGAGAGGTTGCGCGATCTATTACTTCCGCATAGCTCACGACCCCTTCGCCTTCGAGAAGATAAAGACCACAATGTCCACGTCGAAGGAGCTAGCGAGATTTCGATTTCAACTGTTGCGGGCGGGATGGCCGTGCTCTCAAGAGGTACCGCACAGCGATCAACAGGCTCGACGCTCATGAACGCCGACTCCAGCCGAAGTCATTCGGTGCTGGTTCTAACATTGGCAAAGAAACACCTCGCATCCGGAACGAAGGTGCGAGGCAAAATGTGTATTGTGGACTTAGCTGGATCTGAGAAGGTGTTGAAGACTGCGGCAACGGGTGTACGGATGGAAGAAGCCAAACATATCAACCGGGTAAGGCTACGCTCGACGACACCTCATACTTAGTTGTGTGGCTAATCCCAGTTGTATGAATGCAGTCTTTGTCAGCCTTAGGCAATGTGATCAATGCGTTGACTGATGAAAAGGTGAAGCACATTCCGTACCGAGACAGCAAGCTCACACGACTGCTACAAACCTCACTTGGAGGCAACGCGAAGACGCACTTACTGCTCACATGCTCTGCTAATAGCCAGCACATGGAGGAAACCCTGTCGACTTTGCGTTTTGGATCGAGAGCCAAGAACATCCAGAACTCGCCTCACGTCAACAACGAGAACATTGGAGCTGCCGCAGAGTACAGCGAGATGCTCTCGACATTGCAGAGTAAGATTGAAAACCTGCATAGCTACATTCGTCAGCTAGAGAATTCGAGATGCCAAGCTTGCAGAGCGCGTGGATCCGTACTTGACACCGACTATAAGCCAGAAGCACGCAATACAAATTTTACGGATCAAGCGCTGCCTCCAGATCTTGATGAAAACCCAGCAGTGGATAATGACGGCGTTGAGTCGATTGCTGACGACTTGATGCAGGCTGAAATGCAAAGTTTGCGACAGGCTCTCGCCAACATGATGCGGGATCATGAAGTGCAGCAGCATGCTCACCATGTTGCGCGAACTGTGATGGACGTGACCGAGCAACAGCTCGACTCGCGGCACAGAATTCAACAGCAAACTATCGAGAGACAGGAGCTGGAGCTGCGAGATGCACTAGCAACCATTTCTCGCTTGGAGCAGAAGATGACGCTTCTCGAAGAGAGTTCCCGAGGAATAAGTGCCGAGTTGCATCACCTGCGCGGGCAGCAGCACCAACAACACGAAGGTGAGAATGCCGAGGTCGAGATTTTGCGTCGGCAGTTGGACTTGTCAACTAAACAGGCAAAGCAATTCCAGGCAAAACTGGTAGCCTCTCGACAGGAACAAGACGGAGTTGCAGATTTGAAGGAGCTATTGATGAGGAAGGAGCACGAGTTAAAGTCTCTTCGCAGCGAGGTGGAGGTGCTCCGTTCAAAGAAGTTGCCAGTTGCCCTGCCAAGCACTTTCGTTCCTGTTGGCCTTCCGTCACCACATCGAAGTCCTCAGACGCGGCCCGTCACAGCCGTCGACTTCAAAGCACTTGCCAACACAAGTCGGGGAGATTCGAAGCTTGGTATGAGCAACATTCAAAACTGGTGGGCGGGTGGCACCAGTGAAATTCCAGCTCGTAACCAGGATGAAAGTGGAGCTTGGACCGGAATCGAGCATGTACTGCCGTCAACAACGTCTTCAAGAAGCCTAAGTAGTTCTCAAGGAGACGTCGTTGCGAGTCGCGGACTAGAAGAGGTGCTTCCTCCACCCGACACTGCAGCCAATAGAGCTCGCAACAGCGCAAGTTCTACGACTCGACCATTTCGTGCTCGATTGGTGGGGCTGCTCAACTCCCTGGAAGAGGAGACCACTGCGTTCAAGGAACTTGTCGTGGAAACGAAAGAGCGAACGCTGTCGCGGAGTGGCAGTCGGCCACGGCGTCAGCTACCGTGCTTAGAAGCTCTCTCTTCGACCGTGCCAGCCCCGCCAACACCGTAGACCAAAACCTCACATGAAGCACGTTACCGGTATTACCAGCTTAGAAAAATGAAAACTATGAATCGTATAAGCGCCATACACAGCTCGACCCGAGACAAGATACCCGGACTTATATAGTGAGCGTCGAGTTGCTGGCGTTGTCGAACCGTAGGCTGAGCTGCTTCTTCTTCAAAAAGTCGATGACGTTCATCAGCTGCGGGTCGCGCGAATCGGCCGAGCCCGTGCGCTCCAAGTAACGAATGACGTCGCGGAAGGACTTGAGTTGCTCCTTGGCGGTGAGCGGCTGGATGCCGGGGTGCTCTTCATCCGCGCCCAGGTGCTCGCTGCCGGGCATGCCCCCGTGCTCAACACCGCCGACCTCCGGCACATGGAACTCGGCCTCGTTCTCCTGCGGGTCTTCGATCATGTCCTCGTTGAGTCGCTTGTGGATGTCATTCTCCCAGCGCGAGTTCACGAGCGCCTTGGTGTTGACCACGCCGCTGAGCTGCAGACAGTAGAGCAGCCCCCACAGCTCCTCCTCCACGTTCTTGTCGTCCGAGCCGTCCATGTTGGCGTCAAACGTAAACGGCACGGAGATACCGAGCGGCTTCCACGCGTTCACGATCACTTCCTTCGAGGTCTGCTGCCACGCGTCCACAATCCAGTTCATAGCTTGGATCTGCGTGACGTGGTAAACGTTCGAGAGTCCGTCCTCGAGGTGGTCAATAGCCAGGGTGAGGTGCTTGAGGCGGTATTTGCCCTTAAACGCCGTCAGGATGCCACCACGCATGGGCTGCACCTTCATGCCCAGGTGCGGCGCGAACATGACCACGCGCACGTTGGAGAGCGCCACGCAGCCCAGCACGTGGGACGGCGCGTTGTCCATGAGCAGCACCACGTTGCGGTGCGCGCTGGCCATGCGCGCGTTGAAATCGCGCAGCCACTGCTGGAAGATGAAGACCGTCATGCGCGCCTTGCTGCTGCACACGTAGTGGTAGCCGAGCTGCGAGATGGAGGCCATCTTGATGTTCTTGGGCGGCACCACGTTGCCGATAATGTATGGCTCCATGAGGTCCGAGGCGTCCGCGTTGACGGCCAGCAGCACCGTGAGTCTGGCCTCGTCCGCCAGCATGGTCTGCGCCTCATCGCCCTGCACGAGCTTGTTGGGCGGTGCGCGGAAGAAGAGACCGGTCTCGTCCACCGTGTAGACGTCGCTGGGCACGTAGTCGCGCAGCATCTCCTGGATCTGCTCGAGTGTGAGGTCCATGGACACAGGCGGCAGCATGTAGTTGGGGTCCACCGACAGGCCGTTGGGCAGCATGCCGTTGTTGGCGTCCAGGATGCCGCCGTAGGCCGCGCCGTCCTTGCCGGCCAGCGCGGCGCTGCCGCTCTTGTCGCTCTGCAGGTTGTTGGTGCGCTTCATGAGCCCGTGGCGCGCCTTGAAGGAGGCGAGCCAGCCGTTGGAGAAGCCGAGCTTGCCCTCGAGGCCCATCTGCTTGACGAGCTCGCGGCCCTTGGTCTTGATCATGTCGCCCGTGATGTTGCCCTTGTTCTGGCGCTCCATGACCCAGTTGGCCAGCACCTGGTCGAAGTGCGCGTGGCGCGTGGGGCGGATGGTCTTGCGCTGCGAGCCCAGCACGCCCAGCACGTTGTCCTTGAACAGGTGCTCGTGCTTGAGGATGTTGCTCATCGTGGGCTGCGTGGGCGCGCGCTGCAGGTTGAACTCGAGCTTGGCCCAGCGGCACAGGTCCTTCTGCGTGATCTTGGGCGTGTTGCGGTGCTTCTCGCAGATGCGGCGCTTCTGCTCCACCGTCAGGTTGCCGTTGCCGTCGGCGCGGCGCCGGCGCGGTTTGGGCTTGGGCGCACCGGCACCGGCAGCGGCAGCGCTGGAGCTGGAGGGGGCGGCCGTGGCCATCGTCACGGACTGGCCGGCCTGCGCTTGAGCTTGGGCTTGGGCTTGAGCCTGGGCTTGCGCCGCCTGCACTTGGGCCTGCACCTCCGCCTGCTGCGCTTGGACCTGCTGCGCCAGGGCCACGCTGGTGGCCGCCGCCTGCGCCCCCAGGCCCGCCGACAGCATGCTCACATCCGGCACGTAAGTATTAGGACTCGAAGGCATGGTGCCGTGGTCGCGATAAGTTCTGGAGAATCTTGGCTTTTGAAGGGAGTCCACCAGGGGAGAAAAACCGCCAAAGTGTCCAGCCAATCACAGCCCTTCGCGCGCAAAGTTTGAAAAGCCAGTTAGGTGTGGGCCACACGGTGACACATGAGGTGTACATAATACGGCGCAATACGCTGCATAGTGGTGGTATCCAACCACATTTATTTATTAAGCTAAATTATGTTTTCAAACCGAACCGGCAGGTTGAAACCCCAATCACCCAGCAGTTGACCTCCTCAACAGTAGACCTGTCCTAAATAGAAGCCCCATTCAGCGCGGCCTCGATTGGCAGAGGGAGACTCCAGCTCATCCCAGCAAAGAACTCGGCTTCGAAGCGATCTCCACACTTGCGACTTACCAGCTCGGCCACAGGACAGACTACCAGCTCGACCACAGTTCAAGCTTGATGTCACAGCCCGGGGATCCTCGGACGTCTCGAGGCCAGTCTCCGCTTCCAGCCCCCCCCCCCCCCACCCACACAATCTGCATCGCCATCGTTTCCAGCGCCATGGGGATCGCCTGCTGCACTGGGGTGGCAGCACCGTGTCTCTGAGTCACCGGTGCTTCACGAGGAGAACTCAGAGGAGCATCCGCCTTCTCAAGCTTCCGTGACCGAATCGACTCAGCCACGTCACCATTCGACACCGTCGCCGGCTCGATCATCGCAGCGCTCTCCTTCCCGTCGTCCAGGCCGCCCAGACCACCCCGTATGGGCACACGTCGAGAAGAGGCCGAAAGCGAACGGCAAATGTGCTGCACAATGCAGACACTGTCAGCAGCGAATCAACACCGCTCAACCTGGTCGCTTCATGGTGCCCCATCTCGTTAATGCACGAGGGCACCACCTTTGGTTCGTCGGCAATGGAGTGAATATTTGCGCGCGGAGGCGCAGCGGAAGCAGCAACGAGTCCAACGCTCCGATTGAGGTCAATACTGGTTGTCCACCTGCTAACACGACGAATGCCAGCTCGACTAGCGCTGCGTCTAGCACCCCTGGGCACCGATCAATAACGCAGGACGAATTCGATTTCGCGCTGGCGCAGATGATTTTTGAGTGTGCGTTGTCCTTTTTTCTCGTCGAGTCACCATTTTTTCGCCAGTTCGTTGAGCTTTTAGCGCCAGGAGTTCGACTACCATCGCGGCACGAGTTGGCAGGCCCAATTTTAAAAAGCATGCGCGAGAAATGCAGACAATATGTTGTGGCGCGGATTAAACAACAGACCGTGGTGTCGATTGTTACCGATGGGTGGAGCGATACGAATAATGCCAGCATCATTAACTTCATGGTTGTTGCCCCCGATATGCTTGCGTTGTTTTGGTCGTCCCTGCCGACTGGAACAGATAAGCACACGGGTGCATACATGGCAAAGGAGTTGGAGCGCGTGATCAACGAAGTGCAGACCGAGACTGGCGCTGTTGTTGCTAGCGTGATGACAGACAACGCCAGCAACATGGTGAACGCGTGGGGACGCGTGAAGAGCAAGTTGCCAATATTTGCCAGAGGATGCGCTGCTCATACCATCAACCTCCTCATTCAAGACGTGTTTAAACTAGCGTTCTTCAAGGAAGTCCGTGAGAAGTGTGTGTGGCTATCACCAGATTTGTTCGCGATCATCATGCGCTGCTGGATGAGTTTCGAACCCTTCAAAGCAGAAGAGTTCAAACTCATGAAGACGTCGTGGACCAGTACCGATCTCTACATCAAACATCCACACTTCCGAGCCGTGACCGCCGACGCGCGTTGGTTATCCCGATACAGACACGATGGTACACAGCGCATGCGTGTCTTCGGAGTGTACTCAGCAATATGACGATTATCAAGAAGCTTTTCAGCGAAGAGAGCAACGCGGAGATGCTTGCTCGGTTTAAGACTACACCAGCAACACGAGCTTCGCTGGACAAGGTAACCGGTATAGTCGATGATGGTGACTTCTGGCAGACGCTGGAGCACGCTGTAAAGCTCCTGGACCCGGTCGTGGAGGTACTAAGGGAGCTGGAATCAGACAAGTGCGCTACTTCAAAGGTGTACACACTATTTCGACGGCTACTAACGCATGATGCCTACGAAAAGCCCAACCGAGCGCTTCCAGCGGGTCTTCAAGGATTGGTCAAGCTGCACATTAACCCTATTGTGGTTGATGGTCCTAAAACCTTGCAATATGCTTGGTTTTACAAATTTAATCCAATCAAATCACCCCTCTATTGATTTTGACCTATTATATCACTTGCGTAAAACCAAGCATATTGCAAGGTTTTACAACAATAATTGCAATAATTATTGGTGAACCCCTGCAAAATGATATATTATGCTGCGGGGTGCGGCGTAAAACCAAGCATTTATGCATGTTTTACACTTTACCATGGGGACTTCAGTATACAAAACTCAAGTATAATTTTGAACACTAAAGGGTTAAAGAACGCTGGGAGTTAGTGAGCTCGGACGCCATCAAAATTGCCTTCTTGCTGGATCCTGCCACCAATACCAACGAATTTATGGGGGACGACATGAAAAAACGGTCCAGGCCGCTGTCGCGTTTGCAAAGAGAGCCAATCGGCTTGGCAGCATGTCTGAGGATGCGTTTACAGCGGCTTTGTATGCGTTCGGAAGTCTGAAAAAGAGCTGGTCGCCAAGTGAGAGGGCACAGTATGCAGCCGCCTCCTCGTTTCACTGGTGGGACAACAACGAGCAAACCTACAATTCCACGTTCCCAAAGCTGGTTGAGCTTGCACGATTAGTATTTGCGGTTACTACATCGTCGGCTGCTAGTGAGCGTGCCTGGAGCATTTTCGACCTCATTCATTGCAAGAAGCGCAATCGACTGACTAAAGACAAGGCGGAGAAGCTCGCGTACATTTACATCAACTTGGCTGCAGCGGAGACGAGTTGGATGGACGTTGCCCGTTGGCAAGAGTATCCAGAGAGTGTCATGGGCCCCGACTTCGAGTTGGCTAAGGAGTAGAAGCATAGCTGCAGTCGAGTTCTACGCCGTGCTCATTTCGCGTTGCATATTTCTATTTTTAAACGGGGTTTTTCAACCTTGCGGGTAATCAACTAAGATTTGAAAACGTTGTCAACGGTTGTTTTCCATCGCTAACGCTACATATCTACACCATTTCCAGTCCAAACTGGGACGACAGCACGGTAAAAACACACTGTGTACGTGTGAAAAGCACAAAGACAGATTAATGTCACAATCAAATGATAGTTCGCACAACCGTACTGTGGAGCACACACAGCTTTACAGCAGCAACATAATAAAACAACAAGGGGGTACACTCAGATCCAGAATAGCCAATCACAGCAAAGCACCGGTAACTTTTGTCAAATTATAATTAGGCTCATGCATCATTTTCGCCAATCACATCTCGACTAGACAAGCTCCTGGTCGCTTCCAGGTTGCGTCAGCAGCCAGCCACACACATTCTCCAAGTAGACCCCTCGCTAGAACACCTCCACACCACCCTCCCGTCCCGTCACCAAGATGCGTCCCATGTGCGACGAGCTCAAAGAGAACGACGCGCTCATCCTCGTGCAGTGCATGAAAGCGTTCCGGGTCTCGAAGAGCCAAACTATCCCATGCATGCTGTGCGCGCTACCTACCCCGCACTTAATGCGGTACAAGCTGCTGAGCTGTCGCTGCACCCAGTGCAAACAGGCAGCTCCGTACGCGACTTGCCCCTGGAAGGGCAAATGCTGATCTGCCTTCAACGCAAATTTGTCTCGCTGTTCGCGCGTGGGGCGCACGTGACAAGCGCGAAGCCTCGACAAAGCCGGCGTCTCAACTCAGTCCAATAGGACTTCACCAAGCAGATGGCTCGAGCGAGTATGAAGCCCGCACAAATTCGCGCGGCGATCCTGCTGCACTTTGGCCTGCGTCCAAGGGAGCCCCCTCTTCTCCAGCAAGTGCAAAATGTCGTGTGCTACTTTCGCCGCACCAAGTTGGGCGGTAGTGACACCACAGCCGTCACTACGGCTGCTGTTCGTTCGCTAGCGTTTACCGGTGGTGAAGAAGAGCACGAGCCATTCAGCTTTGGTTGGGACCAATACTCTGATGGAAATCTCGTCGTTGGCAACGGATCCGACAAAAACCCATTCATCGTGGGTTTCTCGAGAGGCGCGGCTGCGTCAAGCTGCTCGCGACCCGAAAACGCGTGTTTTTCACGTAGATGCTACCTACAAGTCTAACCAAGTCGGCTATCCCGTCCTGGGCGTTGGTCTTACCGACGCGGCGCGCACCTTCCATTTGCTGGCGCTCTTCGTGACGTCGCAGCAGCAGGAAGCCCACTACACCAAGGCGATGGCGGCGCTGCGGTTAGTCTATCAAAAGGTCCTGGGAGAATCGCTCCGTGTCGCTTTCGTGATGGGCGACGCGGATAGAGCGCAGTACAACACGCACTGGCAACGATGTTTGGTGGTGATTGCGCGTACGTCCACCTGATGTGCTTTTATCACTTGATCGCCAAGGTGGTTGAGCCCACGAAGACCATGGCAAAGGAGGTGAGAGACGCTGTGCTCCGTGATATCCATGAAATACACTACTCTAGAAGTCCTGAAGATATGGCTCCGAAGCGCGCTGCGGCTGAAAAGCGCTGGAGCGACGACCCTCTTCTCAAGACCTACCACGCGTACTTCAAGCGGTTTGGCTGAACAAGCGCTTCAGTGGGTGGCAGTGCCACCTAACCCCTCCTGGGTTCGCTACCACCAATAACTCGGTTAAACAATTCAACCGGGTTTTGAAGCGCGACTACACCGCTCGTCGACTGCTGAAGATGAAGGAGCTTATCCGACAGCTTGCCTCCTGCGCATGATCGACATCCGGCAATTTGCGGAGACTCCTAGAGCCTCCAAGGAGCTTATGGCTTGTGTGAAGGCTCTTCGCAGCCAGAAGCTCCTTCAGGCGTGTGTTGTGCCGCGCATGAGTGTAGATTTTCTCTTGCTTGACAACGGCACCGACTTGCTGCACGTGCTGTACACGCCACCCTTACGTGCATACAACTCTGCTACCAACACGATGCAGGAAGCCGTTCTGGTGCCCGCTCAAGTAGGCGGCAACACCGCGCGGATGGAGCACGAAACCCAGCCACGCACTGGATGGACGGTCGACATGATCAAGCAAACGTGCCCTTGCGCGTACCACTTCAAGTGCGCCTGCTGCGTTCACCATGCAACAGCGAGAACGCAGCAACGGGGAAGGAGACGAAGTGCTGATGAACCGCCATGCTCCCAAGCGTAAGCGCAAAACCGTTGGCCCCGCTCTAACATCGGCTGGCAGGCCACCGCTTGCTGGACGGGGTAGTGTGGCTAGTTCGTCTGGGCTTCTTACTGCATACCTCTGTTAAAACAAAACAAATACAATGAGGAATTAGCACCAGCCGGCTTACTGTAGCTCAATAGGTACAATTGACTCATCTGTCTAGTGGACAGACGCCTGCATACCGTTCTGCCCAAAGGCTGGCGCCTCTCACGTCGGCAGCACTGGTGTCACTGCCCTGCTGCACTGCTCCTTGGGTTTCCTGTCGTGCAAGTCAGCCATGTTGCTGCTCCAGATCGCGCAAGACACGCAGCGTGTCACACGCTATCTGGGTGAGCTACAAACCGGCAGCCGACTGGCCACCATTTCCGTTGAAATGCTCTTCAACCAGGAGGTCTTCACGGGGTCGGCGCACAGCAGCACCGAGGTACGGTCGTCCGCGAGCTGCTGCGGGTCCTCCGATGTGCTGAGGCGTCCTGTGGGACGGGCGACCACCGCGGGAAGCTCTGCCGCCGCGCTAGCGTGCGCTCTGTCCGCGCGGCGTCTGTGGGCGAGGATTTTGTATGTGGGGCCCACACTGTTGTCTACATTACATAGTGTGGGTCACCAATGCTTGCCT
Organism: Phytophthora sojae; assembly: GCF_000149755.1. NCBI lineage: Eukaryota > Oomycota > Peronosporomycetes > Peronosporales > Peronosporaceae > Phytophthora > Phytophthora sojae. The sequence goes on from NW_009258116.1 coordinate 8,817,044, forward strand.
CACGACGGTTCTTGACGACGTGACACCTGTATGTCTCTTGTGCGTGTGCTTTTCACAGGTCCTTAATGCTATTCACGGATTCCTTGGTATTTTTCATATTTCTCAACTGGGACAGTCTCCAGACCAGCGAGATACGTCGCACGGCTCTATCCTCAAAACAAATTGTGGGTAGGTTGACTTTCGGTTAAATTAGGGAGCTCCAATGCAGGAGGGCTTGGCTCAGAAGCAAGTGAGACTATTCTATCAAATCGCATATGAATGTGAGGAGTGGAAGATGTGGTGGTTGTCGATGACAGCTCCTGGTGGCTCGATGAATGTCTTGATATCTGCCTTCATATCCATCTACAGAGCTTAATCTCGCCATACAAATTCCCAGTCATATCGCTTTGTACAGGCTTTCCGTTAATATAGGATTTTGTATTGGGATTAGGGTGGTCCTAATTTGCATCGACTTGGCAGAAACAGGTTTTGAGCAATACGAAAGCATACCAGTTTACTATATTTGCGCACACCTAAGTAGCTTCTGAACCAGGGACGCCAACGCAACTGTGACATCGGCTGTTTTCATTGACTGTCGTGAACTCGACGCAGCTTCCACGTCCCCATGGGTTCGTCAGGTTCACTCACTGCTTAGTTGTTGCAGCTAGTTTTCTGGTAAGGTACGGGGATAATCCCAGTTTTCAATTTGCAAAAAAAGCGTGAGCAATTAGAAAAAACCAAACAAGTCATCAACCTGGAACACTCGCTGGTCAAAGCATGAACATGAATCGCCCCATATCGAAGGCGAAAGACAGTAACGAGCGGTACTTGACGTATTCAATCATAGCCCGCACCACTAACAAGGAAACTGCATCGAAGAAAAGGCTATCACCAAGGAGATTGCCAAGCTCACCGATCGTGGGTCCAATGGCTTTTTCGAGGAACTACAACTTCAACCGGCTTTCGAAGCTGAAATATGGTACGGAAACTGAACACGATTATCCTACCTGATGGCACTCTCTTCGATGCGCTCGAGTAGGCCGCTTTCTCCGACGATGACGTACCGATGAATAAAGAGTACCCCACTGCGCAAGACGTTCACCATCGTGCTACCCGTCGCCTACAGCGAGAAGCTGCAAAACTTACCGCAAAATTCATCAGCTCCGCGACGAGTCACCCACCAATTACAGTAAGAGGTTTAGCATACTACACCTTTGCCCATCCAAACTGGGAATAATATCGAGCAAAACGATACTGTTATATTTGACTTTTCGTAAAATTTAGGTTATCGTAGCTAATCATAATGGAATCCGATAATACTTGCATCCAAAGGGAACATGCACGATCTCGCATTATTTTACGCACCGTAGACCATGTTCTCCATCGCCTCCGCCGCATTTACGAAGTCGCGCGCATGCAGCTCCATCTTGGTCCCAACAATTGGGGTGCACGCATGAGCGGCGCGCTCCAAGAAAGGCGCATCGTTCGGTCCTTGATGATCAGCGTAACGCCGACGCCATCCACCATGTTGGAGCGATCACATATTTCCTCACGACCCAGAGCCAAATGCTCTTTGATGTGCGCTTCCAGCACCGAGAGACAACCCGCGATAAGGTTGCACATCGGTGAGTACGGTGCCAGACGCAGGAGCACCAGGTCGTTGTGCGGGACCACGCGCTCTTCTGTTTGGCGGTGAGCGGGGGCGTTGTCAATGACGACAACGATCTTCTTGCCTCCGACGTTCTCGCTGAATACAGTCAACGCCTTACCAGTGCCGTAGAGCTCGTCAATGAACGAGGAGTTCTGCTCTATGCGAATGCTCCCTCGCTCCAGCTTGTAGAGTAGAACTCCTGCGGTTGAGTTGACCGCGCACTGCACTTGTAGGTTCGCGCCCTTGGACACTGGCATCACTAACGTAGCGCGGTTGCCCTTCTTCGCGCGACCGCGGCCTCTCTTACAGTAGATGTTGTAGTTCGTCTCGTCGAAGTAGATGATGAAGTCACCGTCTACTGATGCTTCTTCAGCGCCGTCACGAAGGCTTGACGCTTAGTCTTGTTAGCCAGGCTGTTGCACGTCATGGGTTCGATGCGCGTTTGCTTGATGGTATGCGGCATCCCACGCAAATGGCGGCTAATCGTCGAGGTGGAAAACTGCACGTTCATGTCGTACGCAAGCTAGTCCGCATGGCCTCAAGCGTAAACGTGCAGTTGTCGTTGAGATAGCTCAAGCTGCTCCTTCACCTCCGGCGCCACCTTCACCGCACTGCCCCGAGCGCCACCGCGAGGAAGATCTTCGACGCTGCCGCTGGCAACAGTTCGGTAAGCAGCGACCCGCGAGATGCCGTTGCTTGCAGCGACCTGGAGCCAGTCAGCGCGGCCGACACGATGAGCAGCCAGGACGCGGAGCTTCGCCGCTCGCGAGTGCTTGGTGATAGAGGCTTGGCGGGACATCTGAGGGCGAGGAGGGAAATTGCGTTGTGAGGAATGGCTGCCTAGGTCCGATCGCAGCGCTGCTTGCTGCGCCTGCCTTTGCGCGCTTTTGGAAGCGGTCGTGTGCTCACCACTCATTTTGCGCGCGCGGCGGAGTTTGGGCGGGAACGAGCAGTCTCTGTTTGGATGCAAGTATTATAGGATTCCATTATGATTAGCTACGATAACCTAAATTTTACGAAAAGTCAAATATAACAGTATCGTTTTGCTCGATATTATTCGCAGTTTGGATGGGCAAAGGTGTAGTTCCCAACAGAGCACGCTCGCCTACTTGGCGGGGATGTCTCAAATGCTTTGTGCCGTTTGTAGAAGTGCTGCATGCCTTACGACTGGCAAATAAGAATGATTTCAGCGGGCAGATCTACCGAGCACTCGCTTCATATCGTGTTATTCCTCGAGCGAAGTGAGAGTAGAAAGCCCGGTTACCAGTTGTTTCGATTCCAAAGGAGACCACGTATCGATACACAGCCAATTGGGTGCATTTTCTGATCTTGGTGAAAATAGCTGGCGATGTCTGACGCTGAGACCTTGCAACTTGCGCTATCGCTACCACTGCCAACATCGGAAGTATTCCCTACCTGCACTTGGAGTCCTCCTCGCACTGAACAAAAACGTAAGACAACTCCATACAATGAGCGCGATTTTGTCGCTGTTGTAATGGATGGCGGCTCGAGGTTTTCGACCTCATTTTGGGCTATGCATCACCAGTGACGTGAAGCCAACCTTCACCAAAGTGTTCGTGAGCTAAGCAAGGCACGAATGAAGTCCAGTTGTATGTCCAAAAAATTTACACTCGGGGCTGTATAGCTGGAGTCAGGCTAAGACCGTCGAAAGTACTTTACTTCATCGCCGAACGAGGTTTCGCCTAGTTGAAAGTCCCTACGAAGCGTACGCATCCGTCGCTGTTACATTCTGAGTACGATGCAAGAAATGACAATATTAACACCCGGGTGCCTTGGCAAAACAGGACTGGTGGTAAACATTGGCTGATCTGGATGTTTCGAGAAACGAAACTTGTTTGCAGACGCGCAATAAGCGACAGGTGCTTGCTTTAACTTGAGGCTTGCTTTGAGCATTTACGCGAGGCTTGCTGAAAACGCAAGCGAATGTGCTTCGCTAGAGTCCACGTACTTCGGAACACGGGGTTTTAAGCGTGATTCTCGAGCTGGCAATGCATTTTCGATCCCATGAAAAACACGTGGTAAGTGTCTGGGCGGAGAAAGGTACGCTGTAACCAACGTATTGCACGTCTTCAGCATCATACGTAAAGTAGCCAAACTAAGAAGACGTCCAACAATAACGACATATACGGCTGCATTCGTTTGTTCCTACTGAACTCGTAAAAGCTCGTTATGAAGCCCTGAACCTAGCGAAAGGTTGAAAATGACGGGGCTGTATCGTTGAGACGCCACACACAAAGACCGAACTATCTGCCGATGCACCGATTCAATCGGTACAGATATTCGACGATGGCATAGAAAGTGAATGGGTAAATGCTGTGATACCAGGATATGGAATATGCCAAGTTTAGTGGTTATATCTGAACTTTGTTGATGTGGAAGTTACAACTAGCGTGCCGCCGAAACTCACGTCTCTGTGTCTTCAGCTTGACTCGCATGAAACCTCTGGTATGGAAAGGCTACCGCAGTTGCTAGCTGCAATGGGTCCTACACTGAAGTTTTATTCGATTGAGTACTGCGATCCGACAATTGGCACAAATTTATCTGTCAGCAGCTGCCCAAACATGGAGACTCTGGCTCTAGAATCGCATGGAGTACAAGCGCTTCTTGATATTCAAAACCATGATTCCAGCCGCCGTAACATCCCGGACTGCGGTTGTAATGATTAAGCAATCGTGAATACCCTCGTGCATGATCTGGGCGATGGACCAGATTTATTGCAAGACTGCCTCCTCCAGATACGCTAGTTTTGTAAAAGTCCATAATTGGCTTACCCTCGACGAACTATACTGTGTGCGCGCTGGTGATGATGTTGCGCGATTATAAGAAAGTGGAGTATCTCGACGTTGTCGCTCCTCCCAATTACCACAACCATATTGACGAGATTCGGCGCTTTCTCTTCCAGCCAATCGACGGCACCCTCCGTCTACTAGGAATGAAGTCAGAAATTGTATTTCTGAGTGTTGTGATGCCAGCGGTTGAACCCATTCAGAAAATACAACGCGTCACGACCCCATCCCCATCCAGGCAATTACCGCGTGGGCTTGATCAGTACGTGCTGTCCATAATTTTCGGTTTTGCTGCCTCGCAAATGTTTCGGAAGATCTACTTCCGCAAGATTGAGGACGATGATTTTGACATCCTAATAATCGAGCCTCCTCTGTGACTGTTCACAGTCCCGTTTTGGTGATCAGCAAAGTCACAATAGAAGATGTTCATGATATCCTTCGACGTTTTGTAAGGAAGTGCTGCCATGTTCTCACTTCGGTTTAAGTCAACTAAAAACCAAGCTTGAGTACGTTGTCGTCTTGTGTACGTCTTCAACAAGCCGTAGATTGAAAGCAATTGGACTCGCGGAGATTACCCCGGCGTTACAGAGCTGCGTCGTATTGGACTGTTGCGAAAGGCACGCCCTTCTAGCCGTGATTGCATGTTTGTCGGATATAGTCCCCCGCGTACTTGTTGTTGTGCTCTCTGTAACAGGGTTACACGCACAAGTGGCTACACTCACTTGTAACTCTAACAGATACGACGTCTGTTAGGGTTCGAAAGACTTTCTCGACCTTGGTGTAGACACACCAAAGGCTACATACATTTACGACCACCACGACGGGTGGTCCATAGAGACTTAGGATTCCTATTGGCTGAGAGCAGCATCTCTTAGCCAATGAGCGACATGCATAGCATTGGAATTCTGCCAACCAGCCGTTGGCAGATTCCTATCTTAGAATATTACATTTAGAGGAAGTCAGCAACATAAAACAAAAATAGCAGTTCTCATTTTAACCCAAAAACATTATTTGGATCGTTTATTTAGATTAATCTATACTCGGAGGCCCGAGTATAATGAACTCTAATTTAAACTAAGCTACGCTTCCTCACGTACACGCGCACACGTGTAAGCTAAAGTAGTGAGCCACAGTAGGCCCACTACACCTGGTAGCACTTTGTAGTCCGTCCAACGACCGACTACCTGAGTTCGTACGTCACCGCACGAACGCGGAGCTGAGAACCTTCCCATGGATACAGAGGTGCCCATGGAAAGCTCCACTACGCCTGCAACTCACGTTGCACGCGCTGACTGTCCCCACCTGTCGGATCCAGAGTGGGAGGCTCTCCAACGACTGTCAACAGTCATGGTGAGGCGGCTGTAGCTACGATGCTGCGTACGCTAACGCCGACAGAGCAACACGGTGTTGCTCTGGGCTTCATCCTGAAGGAGCAACGCGATGTTGCTGCTACTACCGCGGTGCCGTCCGGGACGACATCACGCGCGCAATCGCTGAAGCTCAATGTGAGTAACTATGTCGGAAGAGAGGGTGAACCCCTCCTCCGTTGGCTTGTCGAACTCGACACTGCCATTGCGGCTCGACGTATCGTCGACCCGTTGTCGAAGGTCGCGTTCGCCATTTCATGTCTTGGCGGACGTGCAAGAAGTTGGGCGTATGGACGCCGACTCTCGGATCCTACGTGCTTTAGCACGTACGAGGGCTTCACGGAAGAGCTCAGACAAGCGTTTGAGCCCCCGCAAAACGAGTTCCGGTCGAGGGCGGAGTTCCTCGACCTGCAGCAGGGCAAGCATGATGTCCATGCGTACGCTCAGAGAGCACGGTACTTGGTCTCGAACATCGTGACCAATCCGATCGACGAGGCGACCAAGGTCGTCACGTTCATGAAGGGACTGAGAGATTGGCCTGTGAAGACCAATCTCTTCCGTGAGTACCCGAGTACTCTCGAAGCTGCAATCACTCTTGCAATGCAGGAGGAGTTTAGCCTGCGGCAGGCTAAGCTGCCTGCACATGTGCCGAGGCCACAGCCACGCCCGGTAGTGAGGACGGGAGGCCCCGAACCCATGGACCTCTCGAGTGCTGCAACTGCTGGACCCCAGCAGTCGCAGGGAAACAATGTGCGATGCTACCGTTGCGGTAGAGTCGGTCACTTTGCTCGGGAGTGCACGGCCCCCGTGCACCAGCAGGGTGGCTATCGCGGCAGTGCCGGGCACCGTCGCAACCAAACAAAAAACGCCGGACGTCAGTAGGCGCGGGGCGCCCTACTGGTAATGCAGTTCCGCGTGTCGACCTTGGACACGCGACACTGAGGACTGCAGTCCCCAGTGAGATTCATTCTTGGTGCAAGAACCAAGATGACAAGCAAGACCTTGTCATCCTGAACGTGAACTCGATGAGAGCAAGCAGCTCTCTTCGCGCTTTGGTAGATTCTGGCGCGTCGAAGAACTTTGTTCGACTGCGAAGTCTATCGAGGCTTGACTTCGAGGATCTAAAGATACCTCGAAGTATGTTGGAGGTACAACTGGCAACGGGTGCCGTCGTGAAGACCGAGAAGCGCATGGTACGCGTGCGCTTCACGTATGAAGATCAAGAGTTTGTCGAGACCTTTATTGTCCTGGATCTGGACGATAAGTTTGACGTTGTATTGGGCATGCCGTGGCTTGCACGGAATGATCCGGTCATCGATTGGGAGAAGCGCACTCTCGTGCGCTTCGGTCGTGACAGCGGAACAGTGAGCGATGGCCCTGTTGCCGCTACGCACGCACCGACAGGTGCCACGCGACTCCCCACTCGAGACAACGCCTAATGCCGCTGTCCCGGAGCGCCCTGGGCGCGCGCGAGCACACGTGCAAGAGCAGCTAGCGTCGGCGTTGCCGCCGACAACTAATGAAGGAAATGTGTTGACCTCGGAGGTCGACACCCGCTTTTCAGCGAATCAGGAAGAGTCTCCGGCCTCAAGGGGCACGGATGACGCAGGCGAGTCACACGCCTCAGCCGTGGAGGCTGACGCGAATCTGATTGGATCAGTTTTGGCCAATAACAAGAGCCAAGGTGACGAAACGCCGTCGACTCCGGGAGTCGATGGCTTGGGTGAATTTGATTCGTCAGCTCGGGGAGCCGACGCACCCTCCGTAATGGGGGTCTCCGCCAATGGTTGGCGTCGAGGTATTGAAGTCGCATCGACTCCGGGAGTCGATAGCTTGGACGAACGGCTCGGGGAGCCGACGCACCCTCCGTAATGGAGGGCTCCGCCAATAACAGGCGTCGAGGTGAAGATGGCGTGTCGGCTCCGGGAGCCGACGCTGCAGGCGGTGCGGACGGTTGCAAACGTCCCGCACCGGAAAAACTTGCATGCTGTCGTGCAGGCGGGCTGGACGACGAAGCGCCGGGCGACCAAGCCGGGCTTGAAGTCGCTCGCCCGCGGGATGAACCCGCCGGCGGTACTAAAGAAGAACACCCGTCCACGGCTGGGCCTGGACGAGGTCAAGAACCAAGCGGAGCCGGGCTCCGCAAAACAAGAAGACGGCGCAGGCGAAGGTCGCTGCGCAAGTCTCGGCCTGGGGCCGAGACGCTTCAAGGAATGTCTGCCGGGCAGACGGAGGCTGAGAAGCCGGACGTCGAGACGTTGAACGTCTTGACGCGTACCTGTGCCGGGTTCCGGTACAGGGAGATGACTCTCGCTAATCCTCCGACGCAAGCGTCGGAGTTAACTTCGCTTCCAGTCATAGGCTGGAAACGCTTCGCGCGTGACTTGCACGATGGACGCATCGAGCAAATATGCATTCTCTCGGACGCCGAGAGAACGAAGAGCGATAATGAAGAACTGAGGGAGTTCTTCATGGAGACCACCACTGAGAGCGAGGACACTCTCAGTGCGAAGACTAAGAAGGAGCGCTTTGAGGAGCAGAGCTGGGACTCGCTGAAGACGAGTCCCTTCTACGAGATTCTATGGGAGTACGCGTACGTACTTTTGGAAGAGATCCCTGTGGAGCTTCCGCAGGACAAGGGCATCCAGCACGAGATTGATCTCGTGCCGGGCACGAAGTACTGTGTCACGCGGCAGTGGCCACTGCCGCGAGAGCAGGTCAAGGCGATCGACGACTTCTTTGAGAGTCGTCGCAAAGCTGGACAAGTGCGGGAATCGGAATCCCCGCACAGTGCTCCGACGTTCTGTGTCAAGAAGCCACAGGGCGGTTGGCGCATCGTTCATGCGTACAGCAAGCTGAACGATGCGACGATACCGGCGCAGACACCGATACCGCGAAAAGATGTCATCATCGATTCGATGGCCAGGAGCACTATCTACAGTGCTCTTGATCTGCGCGATGGGTTCTATCAAATCTTCATGCGTGAGAGCGATATCCCTCTCACGGCTGTGAGCACGCCGAGCGGCATGCTCTGGGAGTGGGTAGTGATGCCGCAGGGTCTGAAGAACGGTCCTGCGACCTTCAACAGGTGCGTGACGCACTTGTTGCGCTCGGTGCGCGACTTCGCACCGAGCTACTTCGACGATGTGTTCGTCCACAGCCGGGCTGCGGACGGGATGAGTGATGTTGAGATGCACAAGGTGCATCTCCGGAAGCTGCTTGCGCTTATGCGTAAGCACAAGCTCTATGCGAACCTGAAGAAGTGTATCTTCGGGGCGAGCGAGATACCCGTGCTCGGGTGTCTCGTTGGGAAGAACGGTGTCCGCCCTGACCCTGAGAAGGTCAGAGTGATCAATGAGTGGCCGACGCCGTCGAACGTCAAGGAACTGCGGCAGTTCCTTGGCTTGGCCACGTACTTGTGCAAGTACGTGAAGGACTATGCGGACACGATACGCCCGCTGTCACAGCTCCTGAAGAAGGACGCCGAGTGGGTTTGGACTGCTGAGTGTCAGCAGGCCTTCGATGCAGTCAAGCGGGGCTTGACTGAGGCGCCGACCTTAGCGGTGACCGACCAAGATCGCCCGTTCCACGTTGTGTGCGTCGTATCCGACTTCGCAATCGGATGTGCGTTGATGCAGCCCGATCACGAGGGTCGTGATCGTGTCGTCTATTTCCAATCGCGTCAGCTGAAGCCAGCTGAGCGCAACTACCCGGTACATGACAAGGAGCTCCTTGCCATGAAGTACGCACTCGCGAAGTTCCGAGTGTATCTACTCGGAAGCAAACCGTTCGTGGTCTATACAGACCACGCGTCGGTGCGGACGGCTGTGAAGTCGCCGCACATCTCGCAACGGATGGCGAGATGGCTCTCATTCTTCGTGGCCGACGCGCTCTGGCGTCGACCTGACTACGCCACGACTGATGCCGACGTCAATGCCATTGACGCCATGCGATCGAGCACACCAACGTCGCCACTGTTGGACGACGTGAAGGTCGCGTCCGCGTCGTGCGCGGACGCGAAGCTCTTGCTGGTCTATGACTCAGCGCCTTCTGACAAAGCTCGTCAGAAGCTGCCGAAGCATCTTCGTGCTCGTGCACACCGTTATCGGGTGCACGACAGGTTATTACTCTACAGTGCAGTCGACGACAACGCGGACCGCGTTGGCGTGCCCAATGACCAAGACCTGCGACTCAGGATCATGTATAAGTATCACGATGCACCGACTGCGGGGCATCCGGGCCGTGAGAAGACATACCTTCTCCTTACGCGGGACTTCTACTGGGCCCACCAGTACAAATGGGTGCGCAAGTACGTCCTTGCTTGCGAGGTTTGTCAACGTGTTAAGCCTGCGCCTTCCGCGCAGGCTCCCTTGCAGTCACTGCCGGCTCCGTCGGAGTGTTGGCAGTCCATGTCTTTGGACTTCGTGTTCGGTCTTCCCCCGGACAGCCAGGGGAACACGGGCATTGTGGTCTTTGTTGACCGCTTCAGCAAGATGGTACATCTTGCTGCGGTACCTGCTGAAGTGACTGCGAAACAGACGGCACGTCTGTTCGTTGACATGGTGTTCAAACACCATGGCATGCCGATCGACATTGTGTCGGATCGAGACCCGCGCTTCACTGCACACCTTCGGCAAGAAGTGTTTACACTTCTTAGGAGTCAACTTTCGATGTCGACTGCAGACCATCCGCAGACGGACGTGCAGACCGAGCGCGTGAACCGCGTGCTCGTAGACGTGCTTAAGAGCTACGCTCACTCGTTCCAACACTGGAGCGAGTGCCTGCCGATGGCGGAGTTCGCCATCAACCACTCGGTGCATACCTCGACCGGGCATACACCGTTCTACGTGAATGCCATCAGGCACCCACGCCTCCCGAGTCTACTCGGGATGGTGGCTCCTTCCTTAAGTGGGGGAGGATCTCCGACTGCAACGCAGCAGCCGCTGACACTTGCACAGTGTCAGCCGCAACGACACGAAGTAAAGCCACGAACCGCGCGTCTGTGCAGGGCACAGACACCGACAAGCGCACGAAGAACGTGTCTGTGCGGGGCACAGACACCAACAAGAACAATAAGAAGAAGAGTGTGTCTGTGCGGGGCACAGACACGACAAGAACAAGAAGAACGGGTCTGTGCAGGGCACAAACACCGCGAAGACGAACGCAGAGGCCGGACCTACTGCTTGAAACGAGCTGAATGAATTCAGTTCGGACGCAATCAACTACGTGCAGCACAGACAAGCCGTTATTAGGTTTGTCCAAGACGCTATTGCAGCTTCTGTCGACCGACAGAAGCTGAACGCAGACAATGTTGGTAGGGGCAACACTAATGGGTTCAAGAAGAGTTCATTGGTTTTGTTAGCATACCTAAACATGCAGTTTCCGACTTTGGGGCGAGCAAGCTCGCTCCGTGCTTCATCGGGCCGTTCACGATGTTGGCACGGCATGGCAACGCTTACACGCTAGATATTCCATCTAGCATGCGCCTCCATCCGACCTTTTACGTCGGGTGGCTGAAGCCATACCGCCAGCACGAGCTACCTAGCTCGGCTGGCTCGAAGCGGAAGCCCCAGCGGGAGCGAACCTCTGCTCCAACGCGTGAACGCGCTGGGCCAAGCGTGCGACGCGATCTCCCACGTCGACAAAGATGTCCGACGCGGTCTGCGAACCCTGAGCGACTTGAGCCCTCAGGATCACCACCTCCTGCTTCAGAGCGGCGAACTCCCGGCTCTGATGCTGTTCCACAGCAGCGACCCGCTCCTGGAGCGTTGGGCCAAGGCCAACCCCAGGTTGACCATACCCGGGGCGTGTTCCCACTACCGCCGCCTCCAATCCGCGACGCCCGCGGCTCAATACGCTGGATTGTTGAGCGTATTGTGAACCATAGTATCCCGAAAACGAACCGGCAGCCGGTTCGTTATCGTATTCGTTGGAGAGGGTTTCCGCCCCACCAAGATACATGGGAGCCGCGGGACATCCTGCTGCAGGACGTTCCGGAAATGGTGAGGGCGTACGAAGCTCACCACACACTGCCGACACGAAGGTAGTGCGAGCGCTGTAGTCACCTACAGCGCCCGAAGTCCCACGATCGCCACGTTTCTCGCGTGCCAAGAACTTGGCACGGAGATCCTTGAGACAAGCAGGTACACGAATCGTGGTGTACCCGTTTAGGTCGCGGTCGCTCAAGCGCGCCGCACCTGGAAGACACAACGTGCACTGTTGGTCTTCGGGCACAGCGCATGGAATACCAGCGTCCACAGAGGATCTGTGGAGCTGCGCGTCGAGAAGGTCTCGAAGCGTTCACGGGCATGCTTAACCCGCTCGCGGTAAGCAGCCGGCTTCTTGTTGAAGTTCCCAACAAAAGCGTTCCAACTTTGACAGAGTGCCTGCCATTCAGGCACTCTGCTGCGAGAAGAAGTCTTCTTGCTGGAGAAGTATCGGAGCTCGTGGAAGAGCACGATGTAATAATCGCGCCTTTGATTCGTTAACGGATCAAAGTGCTGCTCCTCCGCAACAGCATCGTCGTGGATACCGCTGCATACATACAGCGGGATTTCGTTTGGAGGCACAGTGTTGCCCACACGGTCTGCGATCTCTGACGCAGACGGCATCCACGGATCGCGCGCTGCTCAGGCAGCGCGCGGAGAGCTTGAAGGCGCCACCTCACGTGGGGAGCTTAAAGCCCCAGCAGCGGAGAGCGGAGTTTCGCTCTCGCCGCGCGAACGCTTCGAGCTCGAAGCGTCCGAGTCGTTTCCTTCACGAGGGCGTCTCGACCGGCATGCGGGTCGAGACTATCGCTGTCGATAGACTCCTTGCGCTTGCTAGAAGAGGTTTCGCCCTCTTCCATCTCCACGTCGCCGTCCTCGTAGTCAACGACGTCGTTGACTACAGCAGAACCTTCGAGGACAATCTCCGGCTGGGTTGTCCCCGACGCGGCCTTTGCAGCGAGCGCGTCGCGCTTTGCCTGCTGGCGCTCATGGTACTGAGCAACAGAGAGGTTACCCTCTGTTGCGGCGGCGGTCTTCTTCTGCGGCGAGCTCATTGCGGATGAGCTCGAGTTTTCTTTTTCCCAACGTGAAGAATTGACGAATGGTCAATTTCCTGATTGACGTGCCGTGACTCGGCGCGTCTAACCTTGAGGGGGGGTATGGTGTAACAGGGTTACACGCACAAGTGGCTACAGTCACTTGTTACTCTAACAGATACGACGTCTGTTAGAGGTTCGAAAGACTTTCTCGACCTTGGTGTAGACACACCAAAGGCTACATACATTTACGACCACCACGACGGGTGGTCCATAGAGACTTAGGATTCCTATTGGCTGAGAGCAGCATCTCTTAGCCAATGAGCGACATGCATAGCATTGGAATTCTGCCAACCAGCCGTTGGCAGATTCCTATCTTAGAATATTACATTTAGAGGAAGTCAGCGACATAAAACAAAAATAGCAGTTCTCATTTTAACCCAAAAACATTATTTGGATCGTTTATTTAGATTAATCTATACTCGGAGGCCCGAGTATAATGAACTCTAATTTAAACTAAGCTACGTTTCCTCACGTACACGCGCACACGTGTAAGCTAAAGTAGTGAGCCAAAGTAGGCCCACTACACTCTCTAATAATCGTCTGGAGCCACATGTCCACCCCTGCCGTTCCTCATCGGCGCTGAACACAGGCACACCCGTCATCAAGCCACCAGTCATTCAGAGAACTTCGGGGACCCGGTGCTGACGTATCGATACTATGGACGGACCCACTAGACCCACTCGCGTGAACATTGAGATTGAATATGTACAGTTGCGGTCGCTGCAGTTGAAATAACAAAGTTGCCGAATGGATTATGGCCACGGCACATTGCCCGAAAAAGCAGTTTATAGTACAGGTATAGTGGACGGTCCACTAATTGAGCTCCTACTTTATCTTTCATTTATGTATACCGCACCAAATTCATCCTGGCGTGTGCTGGCCTATAGCGCGGGTCACATTGTTCGCCCTTCTTCATATCCGGTACAGTTTTGACATGTCTCGAGAGAAATGGGTTAAGGTGTTTAGGACATACAAGCTTAAAATTGGATGCCCAGTTGGTGAAATCACCGAATTATGAAGTCGAGTAAATGGTGTAGCTGAGATGGGGGTACTCATGTCAGACGCAGAACACATGCGAAGGTGGGCTCTGCCACGGAATACTGGCGCAAATATTGAGCCAGATCTGCTTGAGGCCGGAAGCACCTATTTCGGCTGCGTCTGGGATCACGCTCCTGTTATGTTAGTAAACGTGTCCCGTGTAATAGGATTGCTAGTGCAGCGCGGGTCAGCATCTGCGGCGACATTACTTAAAGCCAAAAATTGCGAGGAAGCAGATCAGAGACCATGCTCGGCTTCCCTGAGAAGTCACATGTGTGCTATAGTATTTTTCGATGCCATTTTACTTTGCCTCGAGACTGTCGTCGCTTAACCCCTCTAGCCCCATATTTTGTATCCTACAGAATATGCACTTTGACAGGATTTAATATCCAGCAAACTTGGAAGCGTGTCGTTAGCCCGCATATATATTTTTGTATGGTTGGTTGTCGCTACGTTTATCATATTAGATCTGCGCTGGGTAGATAGACGGGATTCTTCGCTGCCTATAGAAAGGCGTATATAAACTTCGAACAGGTTTGAAAATTCAAATTGCAGCCCTTTCAGTTGTGCTGGCCGCTCGCCTCTCGCCCCCTCACAACCATTTTGCAATTATGAATGGCCCCGGAGAGAAGACGTTCAAGGGGTTCTGGCGCGAGCTATCCAAGGAAGGGTGGAAGCCACGCAAGCCCGTTGGGCTCGGGAAGCACCACAGCTACGTGAAGCTAGGGGTCAAGGGTCGCCTGGACAATGCGCAACGCGGTGTGGATTACTTTGTTGGTAAGCACGTGCGGATGCCTTTACGAGTATCGTTTTGGGGACCAATGCTATTGCTTCATTGCAGGCGAGGAGGAGCCTATGGCCTTTGGCCGACGCTCGGGCCGCCTAAACCTCCTACCACCGCGCCCTGTAAGCGCTCCTTCGGCCACGCAACCTCCCACAGGGAAGCAAGCTTCGTATGCGGTGGTTGGGCGGAAGCCGCGCCCTATTACCGCCCCCTTGCCGGCTGCAGCTACGGGTACAAGTCCCATGGTCTCCGACGCCGCGGTTCCGCGCACGGCCGCTGCAGGAGACACACCTACTGCGGGTGGAGACGTCGGGGCTGTTGTGCCACCGCCCACATCACCCATCGCTTCAATTGGTACTGCTGCGACTCCAGCTTTGTCTGTACAGAACAAGACCATGTTGCTGTCGACGCTATTCCGGATGGTCCGGAAAAGACGATGCGAACTCGCGCCAATGACGAAGATGAAGCGAAGAGTGAAAGTGACCTCCATGAAGCTGATCAAGACTTTGCGGGTTTAGATGTTTTCGACGGCGACAGCTTCATGGAGGGCCTGAAGTGCGAGAAGCTGTTTGGTCCGGTCGACTCGGACGATGTCAACTTGCGCGACGCATCTGACACGAGTGATTCAGAGTCTGACGCAGATGACGAGGACGTGATGGCGGACAATGTCTACAGTGTGGAGGGCGTCGACGATTTGGACGACGTGCCAGTAGGCGAGGACGCCCCCGACACCGGGATGTTCGACATGACGGATGCCGAGCTGCGTGAGATTGTCAAGTCGGGCTGGATCATGTACGATGAGGAACACAGTGGTAAGTCCGGATGATACAGAATAAGTGATTCATTGCAACCACTGATACTGTATGTATTTGGTTACGACTTGAAGGAGAACTACAAAAGCCTGCAGCCACGGACTACTATGATGGACCGTGGGGTCCAACGCGCTCTGCGGTTGCGTACGCTGAATCGCTACTAGCGATGTTTTTCTACTTCTTGCCCAAGGCATTGTGGGTGCGGATCGCGAACGAGACCAACCAGTATCGCGAGCAGAATATAAGCCGTATTGCAGCTTCTCGCAGGGCCAAGCTCCTGGCTCGACAGCCCGAAGACCCTCGTGTCAGTGTCCCAAGCCTGGAAGAGATTGAACAAGGCCTGAACAAGTTCAAGCGCATTCAGCCTCATGAAATTGTGCACGTAATAGCACTAATGTTTGCTCGAGCTATTGCACCTGTCCGGGATGGTCTCGCCAAACATTGGTCGACTCAAAAAGACGGCGCAATCCCGCGGGGCACTTTCTCACGCTTCATGAAGCGTCATCGCTTCGAATCGATCATGCAGTTCCTACACTTCAACAACAACGAGGAAGGTGGAGCGCACTTGGACAAGGCCAGACCGGTTCTGCAGGCCGTGGAGAAAACCTTTCGCCACGGGTACCGGCTTGGAAAAGTGATCTCGTTCGATGAGGGCATGATGCCCAACCGCAGCAAATTCAACCCAATGCGCGTCTTTATGCCCGACACGCCCAGCAAGTACGGCACCAAGTTTTACATGACTTGTTGTGCTGAGACAGCATACTGCTCACGGTAAGAAACCTTATTCTGTACCATACAGAGTTTGCTATCATGGATGATATGGAATAACTAACATGCGCTTATGGTATTCTGTATTTGACTGGTTTAGAGTTGAGGTGTACTGCGGCGCAGACAAGGATAAGAAAAAGAACAACCCGAAGCAGCAGCAGAAGCAGAAAAAGAAGACACAAGAAGCCACGTTGGGCGTGGGTCCGAAAGCTGTTGTGCGCAACATTCACAAGACATTGCTCGGTCAGCCTATGAAGCGTCTGGTTGTTACGGATAGCTTCTACGCTACGGTCGCTCTCAGTCTGAAGCTGTTGAAAATGGAAATCTACCACGTTGGCACTACACGCATTGACCGATTGGGATGGTGTCCTATCCAATTTACGCATGCAAAGCGACCCAAGCGAATGCCGCGAGGCACGTATCGTATCGCGCAAGCCCGTGACCATCCGGAGCTGATTGCGTTGAGCTGGATGGACTCCAAGCCCGTCAACATGCTTGCGACTGGCTACAGTACGCAGGTGTCCAGTGTTCAACGTACCGAGAAGGATGGCTCGCAAAGCACAGTACCCTGTCCACAGCTGGTCGTGGACTACGGCCTCGGCATGGGCGGCGTTGATGTCCATGACCAGCTGCGTCTCCAACGCTACAGTATTCAGAAGTGCATTTCGCTACGCAAGTACTACAAGCAGTTGTTCTTGTGCATCGTCGACATGGCCGTGGTGAATGGATTTATCGTCCACTGTATTACACTCAAGAAAAGGGGAGAAACGCCACCTACACATGCAGCCTACTTGCTCCGCCTCCACAACCAGTTGCTCGCTCTCCGTACGATCCACTTCGAGACCCACATGAACGCCGAGGACTTGGTGTCGGTTCCTGTCGCAGAGCAACAGCACACAATAGTAAACACCGACACCTTCTACTCGAAGGGCAAGCATCACAAGCGTCGCCAGTACCTGTCCAAAGTCTGCTCCGCCTTCGCAGACCTCAACACCAAGTCGTTTGAGACGAGCTTCTTTTGCCCGCGCTGCAGTGACGAGTACGGCGGTCGCGTGCCGCTCTGCCGCCATGTGCGGCGTGAAGCCAGTGGTAACAAGCTTACTTGCTCCCAGATATGGCACCAAACTTGGAACAACGGCAAGCAGATCCCACCAAACCTGAAAAAGAAGATTCGCTTCCGCAAGCGTAAGAGAAGCAAGCAGGACGACCAGGAGTAAGTAAAGCACAGCAAGTTAGCCCATTTAGATTCTAGTTGTTTCGCGTGCATGTGACCTTGAATGTGCGGTAAAGCAATTGCCCTGTTCCTCCTCACTAATTCGTAAGTTAGGAACTGGGCAATTTCTTCCTCCGCGCGCGATCGCGACTGACGCGTGGCACCTAGGGACGAGTGGCTGGGGTCGGTACTCTCTGGAAGTGGACTCGCATCGAACCCGCCAGGTATTCTATTTCTGAAGGATTTAGCCTGTGTGTTACGCTAGAGAGGGCCAATAGAATGCCGACATTTTTTTCAGATGGTAGATACATTGTTCGGCTTTTGTCTGCTTTCGCCGCTACTTTGTGCTGGTAGTGCACGATTCCTGTACCGTCGCCCAATAGAGGGTTGCAATAGCATACTTCCAGCAGTTTTAAGGTATATTTAATCAAGTAATCTTATTCTGTATAATCGCGACAGAATAAGGTGGGGCTAGAAGGGTTAAGGCAGGGCAGTAATCTTATTGTCGTCAAAGGCGGGTCCATTCGTAAACCCTGGAGGCGCTCGTGAGTAGTTCCCGGTAGTTGCTATCGAGCGCATTGCTGCTGTCTGCGTAAAATCGGAAGATAAGTTATTACTCCCGATGGGGAACCGTACACGAGGACTTCGCGGTAAGTCTAATCGATGATGCCTAGACCAGCATCTGATGCGTCAGGTTTTACTGTGAAATTTGCAGGTGAGTGGGTGTTGGTGATTCAAAGGAAGAACCCATTCAGCATTGGCGACCCGAGGATGTCTTTCCACCCGATTAGGTCTTGCGAGGAGTCCATCGTTGAAGCGTACCGGAAGTGTTGTAACAAGGTCTGATCCAGATGGCAACTTACCCAGGAGATATCGTATTGCTTACGCGCGAGAGTAGCGCGATACATATAGCTGGGCATTTTAGATTTAGCGTGGACCAGGTGCTCCGAGAATACAGAAAGAGTAGATTTTTGAGCTGCTTCGGCAATAAGTTATTCCACGGAGGTCCCGAAGTCAGCCAAATAAGATATTCAGTACCTTGCCGAAATTCCAGCAGATAGTTAAGACTCTACAAACCTAACCGTTCACAATCTTCAAGACCGTATAGCCGAAAGGTCCACGTGTTTGGTGTTCTCAGCATAGTTGCCACGGACGAAGTAGGTAACATCCGAGAAAACACGATCCGATAACGGAAGAATCCCTTCGAGGAGCTTGACGTGACTCTCGGAGGAGTAGCTGGTATTGTCGTCATCGATCGATGGTGCAAACGCCAGCACCACGTTGTCAATCGGCGTGCTCAAAAACCGCAAACACCGGCGATAGAGCTCGGACTGGAAAGGCCACGTGTCGAATATTATACCGAATACGACAGGAAGTACAATTCGATGTCAACATCGAATTGTCACGCGACGAAATAGAATGTGTACTTAAGCATCGTCTCAGACGAGAGGTGCTTCAAATTTGTGTACTTGGTAACGCTTGGTTCCTCACACCGATGAAGAAGAGATGACAAGCACCTATGTGTTTGATATTATGTTTTAACCGTATTTTGGATTTATGCATTTGTTGGCGTTGACTGCTACGAAATATTGGACACGGGGTTGATAGTAATCGCCAATAAAAAAAAATCACAAGGGCACACAACATTCGCCTGACCAGCCGGTCACGCGTAAATAATTGGCGCCTGCGCGTGTCCGCTTGACCCGGTGGTACTGGCACGCTGTGGCCTCGATGCTTCTCGCGTGATTAAACTCGGTAAGACCCCATACGCGTTATGGCGTTCAACGATGGTGATGGCCTCAAGCTGGCCTTGCGAGACACTGTCAATCCTCTATAGCGAGAGGAGGTAATGCACGGCGAAGGCCTCCAGCGCAATTGTATTTCAGATAGCACCAAGCGGCGGCGGATGCTGAACCGGCTGAGGCGATTGGACTGCCGGCTCAAATTTGAGCTTATCCGACAGGGCCAGAGAACTAAAGCGACACGCAGCGCAAGCTCGTTGACGCTATTGTTAGCAACTACAACGTGCAACTTATACCCCGATCCCGGTGCCCCTGCCCTGGTCGTAGGACGTACCTGCTAACGTCAGACGTTTACTGCTGACGTGAAGTCACTAAAAAATTCAAGATGCTGCTAGAGGAGACGATCCCTGCTGGCGAATGCGTGATTGACTGCCAAAAGATGGTACATTACCAATTCGAGTTCCTCCTGCGGACTGCTCAACCGACTCGCAATTAGTTAGACCGTGCACTGGTGCCCTCTCTGCCACAATACACGACGGTAATGATACGCACCGCTGCGTATGTATTAAGAAGGTTTAGCCTGAATATTCAACTTCCGATGTGCATATTTTGATTTGTACATACGCAGCACGACCGGCTCTTCCCTTCCAGAAAGACCTGCAAAAGCGCAAGGCTACCACCGACTCCAGGTTTAACGAGCGGTGCGATAAGCTGGCCAGGTCGGGTGGGTCGGTGGTATCAGCGAAGCCATTAGTACCTACGACATGGCGGCCTCGTGAACATTCAGCTGGGAAAGAAATTCTAGCTCCACATCGACGCAAACAAAGGCATGACCAGCAGCCTAGAAGAAGCATGCAACACCAAGTGCTTTCTCGCCTCATCGGCACTCGATCATATACCTGGGTAGCCCATCCCCACGGAATGGCAGCCTGGTCCCCGCTACGCGCAGTGCCTCTATCACGGCCCTTGCAACTTCACAACACCCACGGTCACATCCGGCGTATGGGTCTGAAATATCTAAGGACGGTGGACAACTCAAGCGGCAGCTACCAACGGATTGTGCGAATTCAAAGCCGTGATACTAAATTGTATTTCTCCCATTCACATTATATCGGAAGCCTAATGTAAGTATATCATGCAGTGTCGTTGATACGACTTAAATACCCGTCCAATCGTGGTCCGAACACCACTGGAAATGTATCCCATTTCGTACATACTACCGAAAAGCGGCGTGCCGACGTCCACAAGCCTACATCACTACTCCACGACAGCAGTAGGAGTACTGGAATTGTCATGATGCAGCGTGCCTGCTGCTGGCACCCACGCAAGCGGGTATGCCAGCAACAGACATGCTAAGGGAAGACGTACCTGGTGGCGAGGAAGGCAGGCATCCCAGCGCCGCCACCTCCGCCGCCACAAGAAGTCCATGCACAACGTCGCTCGAAGGCTGGCGCCAGGCTTGCGCAAGACTGCCTGGCGCCCGGAATCCAGAACTCTACCTCTTGCTTGCTTGTGGGGAAAATGTAAAGTGAGATTGATCGGTTTAAGTCTTCGGGCTAACTACGTGCTCTAGGTCTTCCTCTAGGTTCTCCTTAGTGTCGTTCTCGAAGTGTGTTAACCTATACTAAATGCAAGTGTTTTCTGTTTTCGTAATCCTAGATATGCGTGCTTGTGTATATGCGCCCACCACAACCACTCCACGCACCTTCGCTACGGCAGGCTCCAGCTCACCCGGAGCCTGTCAAGAATCGACAGCAGAAGTAATAGCAGCATCACTTGCCTGCACAAAAACAACAGATCGAATTGGTTCATCGGAAGTATGTAGCTCCGTTTCCTTTTCCCAACCCTTTTGTATGCGAACATGTGATTGTAACAATAAAAAGCTTGGGGTTAAACTTTGGTGCTTCCGTAAGCGTGTTAAAAAAAAACGGTAGCACTACCGTACGTGAAGATGTGACTCTAGCAAATCGAAACTTGATAACATATTGAAGCCACTCAGCGGATTTTGCTGCTGCAATTACAATATACTAGAAGCTGCAGAGGGCGGACGCCCAGACTGGAACTTGACATCGGTTTCCGCAAGACAATTGTTAACTTAAACAGTAGGTAGTTTTAATCCCTCTCCCGCTATCTCACCAGCCTTCTCCATATCAATATCCCGCGCCCCCCACTCCGCTGTTGCTTGCGCTCGTGTCCTCGCCACCCACCGCACTGGGAAGTGGATGCTCGTCGCCGACCACAACGGGATCCCACCGACAACTGCTCGCCGCATCTTTGAGAGCGGTCGGATCAAAGCCACCCACGAGGCGTACTTAGACGACAACTATACCTACACGCTCGCGGCCATGGTGGACATGGTGATGTTCGACATCGGCGTCGACCTGAGCCAAGCGACAAGCAGAGATGGAAGTTGTATGCACTGAACCAGGTAAGAAGTTTGTACAGTACAGACATCGTACTAATAATAATCTGTTGTAGTTCGAATTGAGCCCCAAACTTGCAACAACAAAGTTAACCCCTTGAACCCGGCAGCCTGAAGTTAGCGACACTTTCTTAACGTGGACCATACAAGTTAAGCAATTTTATACTTGTTTTTGTATAGTCTGTTGCAAATTTCAAGTAATCAAAGGTTAGAGAGTGTATCCATGCTTTCCCGAACAATGCTACTATAGACATAAATGATACCTCGAAAAAGGCCATCATCCCATCGGAAGATCGGCGGTCTTGACGAAGTTCAGCCGGCGCCACACGAAACTGCCTCACGCGCAGATTTTCACGCTCGCGCGCAGAACATCGCCGCTACCCCACAGAACCTCGCCTCCCACAGAACCTGCCGCCCCCCGCAAAGAGCCGTTAAGACAAGGGTACCCGCAGGCAAGGCGTATTCGCATCGGTAAGTGTTAGTAAGCCGTAGGTAATTCTGCAAGTTATTCTGACTGTGTTTGATGTGCGTGAAGTTTTAGGCGGCAAAAAAACCGAAGAAAGGCTGATCTCAGGGTACTGGATGCTGATACCAAAGTCGTCGAGGCAATGGTAAGTCTGCCGCTCCCGCTAGTCATCAAAGTTGATTCAATCTAACCGTACGCATTTCGTGGTACCGTGTACTTGCGCAGCGTGGCGCAGCCTCTTCGATCCCAACCAGCAGGCCGAATTACCCTTCTCGCTTCACGCCGCTTCACCCGATTTGACCCCTACCACGTAGAGCCTCACTTTGACCCACACTGGTTCGACGATTCACCGTTTTCACGCTGGAGCGGTGCGGAGGCTCTAGTGGAAGTCCACGAGGTCATATCGAGTATGGTCCAAGATATCATCTGTCTAATCTTGCATATGTGGTGGTTATTCTGTGCTCCAGAACCAGGTTCGCTTTGATTTTGCTTCCACTATTCAAGACCACCTCAAGAACACGTGGTGGTGGTGGTGCTTGATTCTAGCCGGCAATGCGATCAAGGAGCTATTATTTCAAACCGTTCGGGACGCAGGGCGCACCGCTCGCTGTCGTATCATATCTGGCGAAGGTCAAGCGGGGTTGGCAGGAGCGCAGCGTCTGGTTGGTACTCTAATACATCGGTTGCTTCTCCGAGCGCACAAAGCAAACACAAGGCACAGCAATCGATGATCCGGCGGACGGAGTATTTTTCAATATAGATTTCATAGTTGTTTAGGTAGCATAACCGCGTAATGATACTTGTATTGAGACACAATGGGGTTCCGATAGAGACGTGCATAAAGTTTGGGCGTGCTCCGCTGTTTCAATGGTGGAGAGTTATAGTGGGCAGTACTGTATACAAGTTTGATTTCCCTAAGTTCCGTTACCATGTATAGTACATCATTACAATATTGTGCCTTTCACTTATTCTGCCGTGATAATTCTAGCATAACCCTAATCCCTTATCGACCTTAATTGCGCCCCGATTTAGCTAATTCCCATGTTAATTCCGGGTCGTCCCTCCGTGGCCGAATTAGGAGCGGCGATGGTGAGGCCGAGTTAAGGCGGAATGAGCTAATCCAGCCTGCGTTAGGCGGAAACAGAGTGATTGGTGGTTTCCTACCTGCCAATCCATGCCATTCTGCTCGTATCTCCGTCGATTGGCTCTCAAATGCTGATCGCGGATGTTAGGGGAAGCGCGTACAATCTTAGGCAGAATTAGCACTTAATAGCGTTGATCGCCCTTTTATGACTAATTCTGCCTGGATTAACAGCTCACCCGCCAAAATACGTGAAAGGCACAATAAATATTCTTGCATAATACACTTTAAGGCTACATAACAAGCTTTGCCACCAGAATCATGCACTTGCATCAACCAAAGTTGAGGATCGTGATACAACTACTTTCGATTCTGCTAGTGGCAATTCTGGCCTTAATCAATTAAATAAGCTCAACGTACGAAGATAGTATATATGGTGGCCCATGTTCTGCTTAGGGATGGAATGGCACACCATAAAGAGCAAAACGGACATGCTTCGACATGTAGTTGATGGGCGCTTTGCAGAACACTACGGTACGGTGCGTGAGGACCCCTCACTGCGGGAGTACCAGGAGCTATCGTATGATGCGTCTGTGGTGGTGGGTGCCCGCCCATCTAAGCACTTCTGCCCGGAGGTGACTGACGTATGTGCTGGTTGCGTCCGTCAACTTGTATGGAGGGATTGTATAGCCATAGGACACATCATCCGTCTCAGGCCGCATCTGTTGTTGCTGTTGCAATTCTACACACTTCAATCGCGGCTGTGAACAGCTTTTTCACGTTTGTAACACATTGCCGTACTGGCTTTGCTGTGCAACAAACACGTTAATCCCTTAATGATGTATACCGTAATTTCGTAGTCCTAGGCAACGTTTATTCTTTAGCGACACGGAGATCTAGCCAATCGGAGTGTCAGATTTTTACCATATGGCACTGTCTATTTTTACCTTTGCGTACTGCTAATTCGACACTCATACCGCATTCCAGTTTTACGCGACTACGAGGCATGGGTCGCCCAAGCACCACCTGGCAGGGCAAACAGCGCAAGCAGTACAAGCGACACGCTGTTGCGTACAGCGACAAAAAAGCCTGGCTTGAATACCTCGACAAAGGGTTCTCGGTCAAGCAGTGCATCGTGCACTTCTGCGGAGAGCTACCCCGAAAAGAATACCGCGCAAAGGAGAAGTCGCTTAGCAAATGGAAGAAACCAGCTAAGCAAATTAAGGCGGCTTCTAAATCGGGTCGGGCGAGTCATTCTAACGGGCGGAAGCTTGGTGATGGTGCGGAGCCGAGTAAGGAAGCTGAGGACGAAATTGTACAGTGGATCAACGGATTGAGGCAAGAAGGCGTGCCTGTTTCTAGGTTCATGTTAGAGAGTGAAGCTAAACTAGTTGTGGCTGATCATGACGTCCCTCCCGACAAATTGTCAGCTTCACCGACGTGGATGAAGCTTTTCATGAGACGGCACAGGTTCTCGCTGCGCACAAAAACTCGCCAAGGACAAACGACTCCCCAGGATGCAGTGTAAGAAGCACGCAAGTTCCGTGGCTTGGTTCTCCAGACTGCGGTCAAGCAGAATTGCACCCAGATCTTTAATGCCGATCAAACCGGTACGTATACAAACTTTTTGATTGATGTTCCTTTTTCTGAAAAAAAGGAACAACCACTAAATTTATTCAAAGCTGTCTTTTTTGAGTCTGTCCCAAAGCAAACAGTAGATAAAAGAGGAGCCAAGACGGTTTGGGTCACATGTGCCAACAAGGACAAGCAACGTTCCCCCCAAATGCTACTAGGCGACTCGTGTGGCACCGAGTATGATCCCTTCATCGTATTTAAAAGCTCGCCAGCCACAACGTAGGCCAAACGGGAGGAGAACAATGCGGTTCGGCATGGTTTTGGTGAACCGACTTGGCGCGAAGTAAGCAAGCTCCAGCAACAGCATCCCTGTCAGATTTTTGGCAACAAAACGGCCTGATGGAACACCGAAATTTCGTTGAAGTTCTTGCAGTATCATTTTGCCGAGCGTGAAAATCGGGACGATAAGGTTCTTCTGTTGTGGGATGACTTTTGCGCTCATTGGACAACGGAGGTGACAAGTTACGCAGCTTCGCTGAATATCGTGCTCTTGAAGATCCCCCCGAGATATACGTACGTATGTCAGCCGGCTGACATAGCCTGGAATAAGCCTTTCAAGGGTTTATTACGCTCATTGTGACTGAAATCACAACTTGTAAACTACAACAAAGGTGAAAAAAGCGCCAGGAAAAACGTGAAAAACTGGCTGCGGCTATACTGGAAGCCAGGAAAACTCTCAACCAGCAAGATGCAGACAAGAAAATCGCCGAGCTCCGTGAACAGCACGTGGAAAAGGCGTTTGCACTGGTGGGTCCTTCTCGAACGCACATGACAGAGTGGATCACGTCAAGTTGGTTTGCACTGTCGGCATCTACCATACTGAGCGGGTTTTCTAGGACGGGGTTGCTGATGGATGACCGTGTAGTGGCCGCTGAGGACGATGAAGAATCGAATACGGAGGCGTTAATTCAGTTGCTGGAGAGTTACAACCTACCTGAGAAAGAAGTCAACTCCGACGATGACATTGGAAGTGACTGTAGCTGCAGCGATGCGCAGAATACTAAAATTGGCCTTGGTAATTATAATTCCTAGTATTTGTGCACCATATGATAACAAATCTTGTTGGTGCGGTGTCGCCTAGGACTATGAAAATACGGTATGGCAATTGCTAAAGCATTCTAAATGGTGAACCATACAAGAAAACAAGAGAGGTCTTCATCGAGGTTTTGGGTTAGCCTGCGCCTGTCACCAATACAAGTTTATGAAATCAAATTGAGCTTTGTATTAGAACCCTTCCCCGCACATACACGTTAGAGCGTCTAGGGCTTCGGTTCAGATGGGGTACGGTACTACCCCGGTTTCAAGGGGTTAACAAGGTGGAACGCTTGCAATTCGCCAAGGTCCAGCGCAAGCACATGTCCAATGGCGATTTCACCCTCTACTACGACGAAAAGTATGTCAATGTGTACTGCAAGCGCATGCAAGGGCGCGCATAGAAGGATACGATGGCGAGGGTAGTGCTGCTGCCGTCTGTGTGGCTGTGAGCGATATTGTGGCCGGATGCGAATGGCCGAGGCTCCATGTGTGTTTGTTCGGCCAGGCTAGCATGCACGGCGGTCGAGTAAGTGCGTGGGTGGGTGAGTGACCAAACATGGATCTGTTACTACTCTTACATGTACCTTCGGAAGTGATGATTGAAAAGCAGCATTTCTTTGGAATCAGTAGCAAAAACAATCGTGTATTTTTCTGAGAGCAACCCGAAGTCGCGTCCAATACTGCCGGTCATAGTGAACGCAACCGTAGTGGTACATGCTGGCCTTAGAAAACCTGCGGTATCTTGAGCCTCTTGAACGTCCGACACCAAAGGCAGGGTTTGAGCGAAAGCCACGATCGATTCGTCGGCTGTGGCATTCTCCAGCTTAGTCCTCAACCCGGAAATGCAAGCTTTCCACTCTGCAAGTTTGCATCCACATCTGACGGAATGCACGCAACTAGCGTGTACATCATATGCTCACTGCAACGGAACTTCGATCTTGTTGAGCTCGGAAGTTACGTTAACGCAGAGATTCGTCATCTGAGAGCACAGCTCTTTTGTGCGAGCTTCATCGATATGGTCAATGAAGAGCTTGATGAAAGCTTTCTCCGTAACCGTCGTAGTCGGTCTCCATGCGAGTTTGCGATAGGGTTCGCGCTACTGTTGGATGTCCCGGGTCGTCCTATGATGCTAATAAGCATCCAGCTGTAACATAGGTCATACTTTAACTGATCAACACTTGCTAAAACAGCACCTCAATGTACTCGCCCCTCCAACTTATGTTTGATGAGGATCTGGCTCTTTGCCACCCTTCGTCGCGTAGTTGATCCGGATTCGCCCCGGGCAGGAAGGGGGGCAACCCCTGTGCCTGGGTTTCGCGCATTTCCTTCAGCGTTGCATCCGCCGTCCCTCCCAGAAGCCTCACCTTAGTCTTGTCACATTGCCTTTTATTGTCACATTGCCTTTCCAGCACTAACCGCACACCTTGCTCGGATATTTCAACAACCATGTAGACGCCAAGTTTGACTCCGCCCACGGCATTGGCTATCTTATTAAGTTCAGAACGGACACTCATCAGTTAGGCGCCCAGGGCCCCCGCGTTAGATTTAACGCCAGCTGCCATGGAGTCCGTCTCCCGCATGAGGTCCACTAGCAACTTCCCTCGGTCTTTTGTAGCTTCGGCCGCAGGATTGGGCCAGACATTGCTCGAACATGCTAACGGTTGCGTTGCCTGACTAGCTGCCGTTTCCAACGCCCTTACTTGTCCACTGACCTGGACCAGTTTAGCAATTAGTCGAGCGGTTTCCTTTTCACTGCGGCTAGCGTCTCTTCAGCTGCGAGCGCACGCTTCGTCTCGGTGTCGAGATGAAGCTGAAGCGATTTTGCGTGTTCTCGTGCGCTTGTCTCAGATGCCTTGGCCTTCTTCTTTGCCTCTTGTAGCAGCTGAACAACTAGCTTCTCTTGCGCTTTAGTCCTCGTTATAGTAACTTGTAACTCCTCGATGAACTGCTCCTTTTACCTTCCGCAGCCTCGTACGCCTGATCTACCTTCTGCTCAGCTTCTCGCAAGTGCTTATGGCGATCGCGGTCCCGCTGGAGTTCCTCGACGTGGCATGTCAGAGCCGCGAAGGTCGCTTGGCTACCACCATAACTATCAGGGCACCATGACATGGTTGTAGATATGAGCGGCCCCAAGGTTGTCAACGTGCCCGTTATTTCGCCCACCTATAGCAAGTGCCATTGAAGATTGTCGGACATCGCCAAAACACAGACGGAAACAATAAATATTAACGAATAGGATTTATTGTTGTGACATTAATGGAAAGCTGATTTGACCTATATCCAGAGTGACGATACAGGATTTTATCGACGAACTCTTGCTTCCGCGTACTCCAATACATGGTGAGCTTTAAGACAGCGAGAAGGCCTTGGCGGAAAGCGGTCTCGCCGTGACGCTGGATGCTGTTAGATGCAACGTTACCGCAAAGCCGCTTCACGCCAAGATTATACACCGTCGAGCTGGTACAAACTGCATTGCACGTTTTTTGTGATTGGATGTACATCCTTCCTCAATCAAAATTTACTGGCGATGAAAAATAGTTCATCGACTTTTGGTCTTGCGCTTCTTAGTCTTGGGCTTTATGCGGACTCTCTATGTTCATCCTCCTTCGAATACCGTACAACAATTGTCGTATCCAGCAGTCAAATACTAACAGTCCCGGACATCATCGAGCCCCCAATTACCAGTTGAGAGACTTCTAATTACCCGATTTATATGCGGTAAAGACCAGTTTGTTGCATTTTTCAAGCGCTTTCAAGAGGTCTTTGCCTCGTCTTAATCTGGGCACTAACCGTTATAAAAAGGAGCAAAACATCTTATCAATAGACGCTTCTGTCCGGTCATAATCGCCCCAAGACTACCCAAAATAGCTAAATTGGGTGATATCAGACCCAAAATAGAAGAAGCGGGACATACTTGTCGGACAATAAAATGGACAAGCAGAACGTCAAATCTGAACTTGCTGAAACAGGAACGGCGATACTAAAAACTGTAACCCGTCTTCCAGGAGTGTGCTGATACCAAACTCTTCTTACTTTTTGCTGATTTTTTTCTCTATCTGTCCATGTAAATATAGTGATAGGTCACTCAGGGGGGGGGCTCGATGGTGTCCGGGACTGTAAGTACGGAGTCTACCTTGCGAAGGTGATAATCACAGAGGAAAACGTAAATGAAAGGATACATATGAGAATTTTGATATTGTAGCGTTTTGGATATTCGCCTCCCATCGTCTGTTACGAAAAGCAACGCTCCCCAGCAAGTTGCTATGGAAACTCGGTGTGAATTAGTGAGCACCAGATTGGTGTCGGATACAACAATTGCATCTGGAGTGATTACGTTCTGACCAAATATTTCATTTTGATTGGATAGATTCCATTGTCGGAAATGACATTTTGCTGGAAATGACATTTGCTATACGGTATGCATTGACAAAAGCATCTACACTCAGAAGGTTTTTTTGTACACTGGAATACAGTGAACGGTTTAAAATTATGATTCCCAACGAAGCAATAATAAAATATCACATTAGCTAACCTCGACAAAACAAAAATAATTTTAAATTTGATTAGTACCTGGTGAATCGCTCTTGCTTGGTCTTTTGGTATAACGTACGGAACAATAAATACAATATAATAACCGCAAATGCAGTCGCAACGCCTTGCTCAAGACACTTGGTATGAAGCTTGGGTTTCTCATACATTTCGCGTAGGTCGTTGTATCGCATTTAGTTCTTGCATAGATCCGCATAGGCATCCTCTATAACTTGCAACTCCGATGCCAGCTTCCTCTGTTGCTGCTGAGGAGCCCGAAGGTGCGTCGTGTAAAAATATGCGGTCTCTACGATGGTGATAAAATCGTGGGTAGCTTTGGCTGAGACTGTTAGGTGTGCTGCCGTGGTGAACCTTCTGAGTGACGGTCGAAGTCATTCAGGCCTTTCCCAAGCCGACCTATACTGCCATGGTCGAAAAAGATTTGGAAATGACACAGACTGAGCAACTTCCACAGTCAACAATGAACACAATAAATAATACACACAAAGAATTTACGCTGAATGTTTGTTTCTTATAAGAAATTCGGTATTTTCGTTTATCTACCTCAGTGTCCAATCCGCGGCTTTCATTAATCGGGCTGTTATGGACTAATATCATTTACCTGTGTTATACACGAAAATCATTGTATTTCAGAGGGGGGGGGGGTCCACGAGGTCACCGTCCGGTTCCAGCTCGTCTCCCACCTGTGCGAGATCCCCTCGCGCCTGTAGTTTCATTTGCCCCTGACGCGAACAGTATCCCGGGCCGAAAACACCCAGTTGGTTGACTGTGATCCATGGCTAGTGGACCGGCTCAATAACGTGGTCATGGTGACCATGTTGCTCGACATCTTATTCCCGATCCTGCTCACCGCCCCCGGGTGGCTATTTCCTTACTTCGATCCTGCTCAACGCCGCCCGCCGAGAGTCACGGCTCGCGACTATTGCTGGGAGCTTATCACGGAGGACAACGTACGCGCGCTTCTGGACACCTATTCTTGGGACATTCTGGAGAACCCTGGAGACGCCATCTCGTATTAAGTAAACGTGGTTGGGCGACTTGGGATCTTGGTCCGTGAGTAGGGAATCTTCGAGGAGTATAATCTCATGTCTTACTGGGAATGGACCCACCACTTTCCTATTCAGGATGCCATGGCCAAGAAGTGCCCGTGGCTCTGACGGCAACACCCAATAATAAGCGTCGTGAAGCGCGTACCGTATGCGCTTCACCACCCGTACGCGGCGTACGCATTGCAGGACATAGCTCATTTAATACTAACTTTGGGTAAAAACGTGCGCAGCAATCGACTCGACGTAGTTTAGTTGCTCTGTGACTTGCTTGTGTTTTGTATGGGCATGAAGGCGAGCACTAAGCTAGATCTGACCCCCCCTGATGAACGCGGAGTATACCTTGCTCTGACACGCCGCGCACGACATCAGGGCTGTCTATACTATAGAAGCTCTTCCAACACGCGACGTACAGGCCCCGCAACATGCTCAATCGTTAAGAAGAAAGCTTGTGCCTTCCTTTTAGCTTCAACGCTAGTGGCGGAGCTACCTACAGCTGTCTCGGTGCAACAGTGCGCCGGGACGCATATGTAGTGCATGGATACAATCCTGAACTCATTGCCGCCGCAATCCACTCGAAACGTAGAACAACGGTATACAATCTTGCGCAAAGAAACCCCCAAGCGTGGGTATACTTATACCCCTTGAAGTAACAGGGTGTGCGCTCTAGACGTCTTGGGGCGTGCTACCTCCGGTCCGAAAAACAATATGCATCCACCAGATTGAACTATTAGTGATAGGCCAATCAGAATGAAAGTAATATTTAGGCTCAATATTCCGCAACCAAACCAATGTTTTAGACTTGAGCATCAACAGTCACAACAGCTTCCGCCGAACACGACAGACAGCGAGGCAGCCTGCCATTCTTCATCAGCGCATCCTTTCTCAGGTGAGGGATGTTGTAGCTGTTGCCACCACCAGCAAGCCTTGAAGCCTAAAGTACGCTTTGCAGCGTAAGAAAACACATGTTGGTGGTGGCACTTGCCATTTCCTTGAACGCGGCATTCACGGCCGCGATGAGCCCGTCGAAGTCCCGCGTCGGCTTATTGTACTAGCGAGCAGAACAGCTCACGTCGAGAACATTAAAGTCGGGGCTTCGCGGTGGCTGGTTGGCGAACTTAATCGACCAGCCGCCAGCTGCAGCCGCTGATTTCACTGCCGTCCGGTCCGAAGCGCGGTGAGACGGGGCGTTGTCTTGCTGTACGATCACCTATTCCTAACCTGTCCACAAAAGTTGTCTACTCAGCACAAAACATGATAAACAAGTCGCAAAAAATTACTAGCCAAACGCGTTGGGATGCGTGCTGCGTCAGCATGCGCTCGTACACGTCCTTCGTCATCTCGACTGGGGTTGTGGCAGGAGTTCTATTCGGCCGGTTCTTGCTGCTGCGGGCAGCCAGCGCAGCGTGGTCCGGTTTTTCACTGGAGCCGACGCAATCTTGGCCATTATGGCCCTATCTGGGAAAGCCCGGGGCCGACCGCGGTTGTAAGGCCACTGCACGGCAATAGTGGCGCGACCGCTCCGCAGCTTGTACACTGTGTTGCAATGGCAACTGAACCGTACTGCAGCTTCCGAGCTGCCCCCCCCCTGTAGAAGCTTTCCGCAGGTGGCCATGTCCAAAAGGAACAGCACGATCTCCACCTTCGTGGCGAGCGGCAGATCTTTGGCGTTGGGAGTGCGCGGCATCTTGGAAGGTCATAGGTAGAAAAGTGGTCGGTGGGGCTGGGTTTTAGCGCAAGTTGGCGGAGCTTTGGCGCCACCAGGGCTGCGAAAAGTTAATGGCTCTGAGCCAACAAAATAAAAAATGTAATTTTGTTCAATCGGAAGGCAAAAATAATATGTGGTCACATCATAGTTGAAGTTACCATTGTTTTGCGGACCGGAGGTAGTAGTTGCTTTGTCTTTAACCGGCGGTGTCTCTAGCTCGTGGTCAATACCAAGTCCCTCCGCTACGTTTTGAGGCTGAGGCCGCGGTCACTCTTCAGTACCTCAACCTCCACTTGCCCGTCCACCACGACTGCGTCAACACCTTTCTCCATGCCACTTAACCCGTTTGATCCATCTTCACGACTGATTAAGCCAACACTGCGACGTCCCCCGCCCCCAACTTACCACTAGTTTTCCGATCACAGATCCGATCATCGATGCGACAACTACCCGAACAGGGACCAAATCAGTTCCGTATACGATCCGATTTAGAGCTACCTGGCTGATCAACTACCCTACCCGACCCTTAAAGACCCATTTTACCACAAAATAGGAAAAGCACAATGCGAAATGCAGGTGACACCCAAAATATGCGGGTGTCACACAGATAAGACAAGGACGTGGCCGAGGTAGAGGGAAGCGAAGACAAGCCGCCCCCCCCATCCCGCGGCCCGGCCACGCGTCGCCGCCTAGGCTCCCAATTGCCCCACTTTCGAATCAACCAAGCACGGCACAAGCCGCGCGTCGTGCCTCGGCTGCACGCTCAAGGCTCAAGACGGCTCGACGGCGCTCGCAGCGGGCACGGCGGTGATAAAGCAGCTTTACTCTGCGTACGTGGGCATCAGACAACGGCTTGTGCGGAACGGGTTGAAGGGCGGCCCCCTGAACCGTTCTAGCTCGAGACTGGAGGCTGGCGCTCACGTATGCGTAGTATTGCTTGCACACGACCAGCGTCACAAGACCACGGATACTTGTGATTAGCGTAGAAAGTCGTATGTATTAAGTGTCGAGTAGAAACTAAGATAGTATTTCTTACGTGTGCTTCTTGCTTCAGTCTTTCTGTGCCTCTGCTATGCTGAAACCACGCTCGACCTTGCGGCGCTTGCGCGGACTAATTTTTTTTATCTATGTGGAGGTAGTTTGCCGACAGACACCCATGTAGGTTCCCATCTAACCGTTTCGGTCGTCGAGAATAGTTCGAATTTGGTATGTCGGTCGTCCTTGCAGGTCGACCCCAGTGGGTAGGACCCATTCTGCCTCCCCTGCGTTGTCACCCTACTGCGCAGCTTCGGCGAGTAGGGCTTTAGTGATGCAGTACTTGGGCACCGCATCCAGCAGGCGCTTGATTGCGCCTCCGTTACTTGAGGCGTCGTTTCGGATTACGCTCCACGACCTCAAGTACCGGGCGGCTGCCTTGGTAAGCCTACCCCCACCCCCGCGCTTTAAGGTACGTCATGCACATATTGAAAAAAGCCCTGAACGCGTTGGGGGGGGGCTCTTGGGCGGCGTCCGCTGCCTGCATCTTGGTAGTGCTTGGGAAGGAGGTCGGAGATATTTGGAAAATGAGTAGGAAGTAAGTAGTGCAGGAGGCATACGTGTAGGTTACAGGTTTTGTGGTAGTTTCGCTATAACAGATGGGAAGTGCAACACGACGTTATTTTAGTTAAGCGAGACAACAGCTAACAGAAGTCAGTGCTCAGTGCATGCCCGTCGGTACGGGGTCGTCCAGCAGGGACGCGGGAATCGATGGCACGCGACGTGCGTCGCTTTCTAGGCACGGAGCGGTTGACCAGTGTCCACTTTCTGTTCAGATCGGTGTAGTACTTGACCGGCAGGGCGAAGATGACATGGATGCAGATGACGAACTTGAAGATGTGCATCCGCAGGTTGAACGCGAACAGCATTGGGGGTTGGGGATACGAACAGGAACTCGATGCTTGAGCGGCTTGGTGCCATGTCTTGAAGAAGGTCCCACTACTGGAACTCTTTAACGCGGGCCTTCAGCTGCTATGTGGCTTGACGTACTTCCTTGGAGGTAAGAGGGGTCATCACCTGGTGTCCGCAGCAGTCCGCAAGCAGTCGGATCAATGTTCCAATCCTGTGCTTGGTACGCAGCGTGTAGTCACGCTTAATCAGGCGGTTGACTATTCCACGGGGTTTTTCGTCGTGGCATAACTACCTGGATTTTGGAAACACTTCCAGCGGTTTAACTCACTCTTCACCCAAATGTTGCTGAAATAGGTGCCAAACACCTTCATATCTTGGTTGTCTGACTACCTCCCGAGCACCGTTTTGGCCTGTTCGCCATACGCTTGCTGGTCGGAAGCAAAGTACACGTCATATTTGTCGGCAACCACTTGTTCGCACAAACGGGCCGGTAGGTGTTTATGGACCGTGGCAATGACGTGGTAAAAGCACCTCGGGTAGGTGAGGTCGGACTCGACACCAAACACTTGGCTGACCGCTTTTAGCTGCGCAGCCTCCGCGTCGGCCATGACATACTTGAGCAGCAGCTGATGTTCCGTCCCCGCGGTAATATCGTTCGGAGGGCGGTTAGCGCTTGGACGTAGATCCCCTCCAGCCGCTGGGAGACGACAAACACTGTAACCAGGTGGAACGAGCGACCGCGATCCCAGACATCACAAATTATGACAGGATACGCCACTTGGTTCAACTGGAAGGTGCCGTCCATGTGGAACACGAACGAGTTGGGATCTCGAGCCGCGTTGCGCAACAAGGCCTTCGTTGTGAGACCCACGAAAACTGGGTCCTCGTCGTGTCCGTTCCTCAGATCTGGCTTGCCCTTGCCGTCCCGGTCCCAACCAAACGAGAACGGCTGGGTATCGGTAGTCGCTGGTCCAAATTCCAGTTGGTCGATCTGGTCCAGAATGTCCTCATAATCGTTGTTGCCGTGGTGACTTTTTTCTTAGCAAAGTAGCTGACGAACCACTGGACTTGACGCAGGGTAGGCATCTCCGTCACAGCGACCACAAATCGCCGAGCCATAGCCACGCGGATTCGGGCCTGCTTCAGGCCTTGGGCCCCCATTTCGCGCCCGTAGTCCCTCAACCGGGGAGTGAGTTGGGGTTTGCGAGCATTGTCTCTGACTACCAGTCTCCATGATCGTCACGCGATTCAGCTCTTGGCGGCTCAGACCCTTGTCTAACCACGGGCGGTCGGCGCATGGCGTTGCTGCCACGCATGTTCCCGAGGATGTTAAAATGAACCGTTTAAACAGAGTAGGTAGCTCACTACAATCTATTACCACTCTGTTCCGTAATTATATCTTCCTATGGACATGATCCTATCGGGATTCGCCAAAACTACGTCAATTGAAATATCACTGGTTGAAAATAAAAACCCTCGGCGAGCTCTTTTCATTGGTGAGCCTGCGAATTGGCAGCTCCATGTTGCCGAGCGGCGGCGGCAAAATGAATGGTCTCGATGGCCAATCTGGCCAATATGTCGCCCATCCTGCACTTCCCTCCCCGTTCAATAACTGCTGCAAGTCAGTCACTCGATATTTTCCATCGCCCTAGCTACCTCCCAACACCAACCACTTGCCCCCATGAGCTCGTCATCCGCGCCCACGTCCAACCCCAAGACCAAGACGAACATGACCGACACCGAGCGTGCCCAGGTGGTCGCCGCCGTGCTGGCGCTCCCATCAAACGGTGTCCCGAAGAAAGGAGTCTTCGTCGAAGTCGCCGCCATGTTCCCCTTCACGGTGTTTTCCGTTCGGCGAGTCTGGCTCCACGCCGACGAGAGTGCTAAGAGCGGCGGCGGCTACGCCACCACGCCCCGAATGAGAGGCCGCTGCGGACGACGCAAGCCCGATCGCAAAGCAAACCTGGAGCGCTTGCGAGCCGTGCCGCCTACCCAACGCTTCACTATTCGGTCCGCCGCCGCCGCCTACGGTGTGCCCCCCCCCAACCTCTCTCTACCGCCGCTTGCAAGACGGGCTTCTCCGCCCCGCGGTCAGCGTGACCAAGCCGCAGCTCACAGACGCGAGCAAGGCAACGCGTCTTTACTATTGCCTCGGTCACGTGAACAGCACTTTGAGTCTCTTTGACAAGATGTATGACGTTGTGCACGTCGATGAGAAGTACTTCTACGTGACCGAGGTCAAGAAGCGCTTCTACCTCCTTCCAGACGAGGACGTGCCGTACCGGCCTCTGCGGAGCTGGATGAACGTCACCGTTCTTGATCGCTGTGGCCCGTCCGAGGTGGGACGCGACCACCGGCATCATGTTTGGCGGCCTTATCGGTATTCAGCCGTTTGCGGAGCACCGCCCCGTCCAGCGATCCGCCGTAACCGCCCCGCGGGCACGATGGAGACACACAACGTGTCCGTGACCAAGGACGAGTACCGTAACAAGCTGATTCAGCATGTTCTGCCTGCCATTGGCGCAAGGATGCCGTTACCGCCAAACGGCACTAGAGTCGCGATTCAGCAGGACAACGCCCCGCCGCACATCGCCACGACCGACCCCGAGTTCTACCATGCCGTGCTGGAGTCAGGGAGAGACGTTGCTCTGCGTTTTCCGCCGCCAAACAGCCCCAACCTTAACTGCTGTGATCTGGGGCTGTTTACTGCTGTACAAGCTCGCCAGATACGCACCATTGACGAGCTCATTGAGGCCACGGAAGCTGCATTCTTGAAGCGTTCTTGTCGCTGCAGTGCTCAATGGATGGGTGCATTCGCGAAAACGGCGGCAACAACTATCGTATTGCCCACATGGCAAAAGCGAAACTCGAGCGGGAGGGACGACTTCCCGAGAGCATCAAGCCCAGCGAGGTGCCCGACTCATTTGTACACATGATGTCTAGTAAATAGACAGGCTCCATATTAAAATGAAGTATAAAAACAGAGCTATTTTTCAGAACAAGCTAAAGAGTGGTACTTGGCGATAATTCCGGAACGGACTTGTACTCTTTTGGTTATCCTCTATTCCTATGCCTACTACTATCGTCATCGCGAACTGATTTCTCTCGTATTTGCAAGAGTAACATGTTTGAGAGGTTTTACTTTTAGCTACAAAATAACTCGACTGGCAGACAGGCGAAGCCTGCTGCCACTATGCGAGCGGTGCGCTCTCGGCGCACCTCTTCATTCAACACTCCCACTAAGTACTAGGGTAAAGTTTCAGATCCCGCACTCCTAGCTTCTATATTTGTTTTAGAAAATCTTTTGTGGGGAGAGGTTTAGTGAGAATATCCGCAGTCATCTCTGTTGTAGAGCAGAAAGCTATTCTAAGGCGGCCGAGTTCAACAAGGTCCCTCGTAAACATATAGCGGATCTCAATGTGTTTGATTGTTTTGTGATTTCCAGGATTTTTCACAATGCTGATGGCAGCGTTTGCTGTCACACTATACCGTCTCTGAGATCTCCTACTTCAGACAGACCTCCTAATTCATACTAGCAATTAGGCGATCAGATCGCTTTAAAGTGCGAGCTCAGGATCGGAGATCTCCTAATTCATAGTTCAAAAATAGTGCCAACCGACTCTTTCATTACAAGAAAAGCGCCATGGGGCGCATCCCAATACAACGCACGCCCGGGCAGCAAGTAGGGAGAACGAGGACGTCCGGCACGGGAAAAGCCCCTAAGCCGTTCAAGCGTGTATCGATCACCTACAGTCACAAGCGGTCCGTAATAGAGTTCTATGATGCCATTGTATCGAAGACCAAAATGCATGGTACAGTCCAGTACTTCTATCCCGAGCTCCCAAAGGATTGACTTCTTCCCAAAAAGCGGCAGATTCACAACTGGCTCAAGCAGCAGGAGCTAATCGCGGGAAAATGCGAGACGGGATGCGGTTCGCACTGCAACAATCGCCCACTTGGCGCGTCAACCACGCTGCCGCACGAGATAGAACAGCAGGTCGTTCTGTGGATTAATTCTTTGCGCAGTGAAGGTGTTCCTGTGACCGGATCCATGGTTCGAATGCAAGCCAAGGACTGCTACGACAGCGCTGACCTCCCTTCCAATACATTTTCAGCATCACAGACTTGGCTTCGCTCTTTCCAGCGTCGCCATCAACTCAGCATCCACCGAAGATCAAGACAGAGCCAGAAAATGCCCGAAGACGCTGAAGAACAAGCTCCAGAATTTCGGCCAAAACGTTCGCAAAAAGATGCAAGAACTTGGCGTCGACCATGTTTTCAATGCCGATCAAACAGGTTTGTTTTATTTATTATTATTCTCCTCATTTGGCGTTTAACATTCTTTTTTCTAATGTTTTTGTGTGTTTAGTTATAAATTATGAGTATTCGCCCAGCCAAACCGTTGCCTGAGTTGGTGCTAAAACGGTTTGGGTGAAGGGTGCAGGGAAAGACCAGGTTCGTGTGACTTTAATGCTTCTCGGGGACAGCACAGGACGGCGCTATGATTAGTTTATGGTTTTTATAACGAAGCCCTCCAATATTTCCGAGCGGGCTTTGGAGAATACGACCTTCCAACTCGGATTTGGGGCGCAATTGTGGAGACAACTGCGCGGAGAACAGCGTGAGGTGCAATTGTATGGCAATGGAGCGGGCTGGTAGAATGGTGACATGCCGATTCAGTACCTATTGTATCACGGTTGGCCCAGGGCCAACATGAATGTGCCCTTTTGGCTTCTTTTACATGACTTTTCAGGCCATTGGAAGCGCAATGTTCAGATTCTCGCTCAGCTGTTTAACGTGGAGCTCATGCCGATCCCGGCCGGCTTCACATTTGCGTGTCAGCCGGCCGATATATCCTGGAACAAGCCTTCAAACGATATTATGCGCACAAATTAGGTCGGCAACATGCTTTTTCAGCTGCGCAACTCGACGGTAACAATTATGTTTAAGCTGAAGCCCCCAACCAGGCAGCAACTAATACGCTGAACAAAAGCTGCCTTGGCTAGAGAGCGTTATTAAGAGCAGATTTGTCAAGGAAAGCATTATTGAAGCAGAGCCTGCTCAAGCAGACGTGGGTAATGGACCAAAGCATGCAGCTCCAGAGCCAGATTGGGAACTACTCAGCAGGCTTCTAGAAGAAGTCCCAGTTGTGCGCCATGTTGTGGACCCCCGTCACGATATTGATACGCTTGCGAAAGAAGACGAAACATTCTAATTTTCTTGATAATACATGTATCCATTCATTGCTTTTAAAGGTACAAAAATACGTCGGTACATGTACATTTCGTGCCCACATTACAACAACACAACTTCAATAATAGTCTGAAGTAGGAGCTCTCAAAT
Source organism: Phytophthora sojae (assembly GCF_000149755.1). Classification (NCBI taxonomy): domain Eukaryota; phylum Oomycota; class Peronosporomycetes; order Peronosporales; family Peronosporaceae; genus Phytophthora; species Phytophthora sojae. The sequence goes on from NW_009258116.1 coordinate 8,856,464, forward strand.
ACGGTACCTGCACTGGTACCTTTTGCGGAAATCCCATTTCTTTTAGCAAGTGCCACAACCGCTCACTTTATTTAGCTCCTCACATAGTGCAATGAGTTTAGCTTCAGCAGTAGAGAGCGACACGCTTCCCTGCATGCTACCACACCATGACACACTGGTTCCAGCCATTTGGATTACGTACCCTGTTACGAATTACGTTCTTTAGGTTGACACGAGAAGCTCGCGTCAGCGTACACTTCGTAAGTCACGTCTCTCGTTTTTCCATCGAGAAACAGACCATGCGTTGACGTCCCTTTCAAGTATTTTAAGTACTCGCCTAGTCGCTTCCCAGTGCGTGCGGTTGTAGCAAGATAGAAATTTGCTCAATTCTCTAATTGTTGGCGATGTCCGGTCGTGTGCCATGGACCACGTATTGGAGTGATCCAACAATGCCTCTCTATTCGTACAGTGCCCGCCAAGTCATCAAGGCCCCCGCTTTGACGGTACACTTTTTTGTAATATCTAGGCCGAATTAGGATATACTGTTAAGATATGTTGTTATTATGGTCACTACCAACACGCTACTTGTGTTAACATCCGGGATTCATGAGTTCCTCGTGGGGCTCATATACGAATTGTGGGTTTTGGCACCGGCGCCAAAACTTAAGACCACATCCTTTATATGACAAATTACACATTTTTATTAGCCCACCATACAAACTTCTATATAAAAAAGTGATTGTCTAAAATGGATGGATGCAACGAGTTCACAATGGAGGCCAGCTCCTGCGGTCTCCGCCAGTCCCTCACTTCCGAATGGGCCGCGCCAAGGCTTATGATTATGATTTCACAGCGCAAGTAAATTGCAGAGCTGATCACGAAGTACAAAGTGGTCGATAGCTCACCGGTGATGACACCGCAAGCGCTTGGTCTCGTACTCGAGCCCGAGACGAGGAGATTGCCGCACAGCCTTATGTGCCCGCCAAATCATTAAGACCCCCGATTTGGCGGGACACTTTTTGTAATATCTTAGCTTGCAGGCCGAATTAGGAGATACCGTTTAGATATGGTGTTATTATGATCACTACCAACACGCTACTTGTGTTAAGAACCCGGATTCATGAGTTCCTCGTAGGGCTCATATACAAATAATGGCCGTATTGATGATGCGAAACCTGCATTCGAAAGCTTTAAAAGCGGGTTTTCCAGGTATATTGTTTATATGCGCTTAACACGATACGCTATCTAACTATCACGCCCGCACTGGAGGCACTCCACGACCCTTAATTTTTCTATTGTAACGAAACCGTGGGGTTGTATGGAGCAACTTTTGCAAGTACTTTACCATGATACTTTTAGTTTTACGTAAAGCCAACAAATAGCACTCCCTTTTCGTTGTTTTAGCCATCTGAACGATGAGAGTTTTTGCCGGTTAGGTTGATATACGACAAATTAGTGTTCGAATCCCATTTATTTCAGCCAATAGAACAAGACTAAATTTTAGACCTATGATTTATCAGACGATGTACTATGAATTAGAGGAACTGAAGTGCACCACAAAAACGATGGTGAGTTCCACTTTCTATCACAGCTGGGTCACATGTCAGCGCTGTCGGAGATGCACTTGACTGGAGTCTACACCGCTGCCTGTAGTGTGATAGCTTGTAGTCGTTGTGTCCATGGTGCTTGATCACTGTTTCCATAACGTTTTGAAGTGCCAGGAAACAGTGGTCAAGCGTGTTGGACGTTGTAGTGCGGAAGGCTCGTGCTACCGCGTGGATGAGCTAGTCGATTGTGAACATTTCTTCTTCGTGCTGTAGCGATTGAATCGAATTGAAAAAGCCCAAATGTAAGACGTTCATATCAGGCGAACGCGCTGGCTAACACTTCATCCTGATGTCCCAGCCATCCTCTTTGTCAGCGGTGGCAATATCCTCGTCCTTCTCGAGGACATGGGGGCTCGCACTATCCTGCTGGCTAAATATCACTCTCCGCTTACAACCTATTATTCATATTACCGCAATGCTCATGTCAAAGGGGGCTATATGTCATAGGCGGGTATCGTGGAAAGGGCACCGTACCTGCAGATAGCCATTTTAGGCAATTTTAGGCACTTACTACAGATATCCTAGTTTAAGACTATTTTAGGACATTTGTAATCTCTTAGGGTTGCAAGGCCATTGAGACGCTATACACCAGCCATTCTCGCATTCCACGTTGGCAAGATTGTTGCCCACCACTAGCCTGAGCGTACTAGCTCGACCAACCATGTCTACCCTTTGATTTGGCATTTAGACTGCGCATCAATTGCCACAACTCAATTTGCTCTTTCCGATGCGAAGGGGACGACGCCGAATTCATGGCGACGGCCGCAGACGCCGGCAATACCAACGCCAGGCGTACACTGTCGAGTTCAAGATTCAAGTCATTCAGCACCTCGAGGCTTCAGGCAGCATGAGGGCAACTCTTGACCGGTTCTTCGACGGCATGAGCGAGGCAAAGCGGGCCAACAAAGCAAAGCTAGTCTACAAGTGGATTGGCATGCGGTGTGCCCTTGAAGAGCGCGCGCAAAATGGCCGGTTAGCGTCCCAATTCCCTGGTCGTGCTTCCGGGGTGGGCTTGACCCTTCCTAGCGAGGTTGAGCAGCGTATCGTCAAGTGGGTCAATGACTTCCGGCGTGAAGGGCTCCCGATTTCAGCTCTCATGCTGAAGCTGCAGGCGTTGGAGATAGCACAAGCTGCTGGTATCCCGCCGGACCACTTTGCGGCGCTGTGGCAATGGCGCAGAGGGTTCACGCGTCGCCATAGGCTCTCGTTCCGCGCTCGAACCCATTTAGGCCAGGAGACGCCTCCTGCGGCAGCGTTACGTACCGCTGCATTTGCTAGAGAGGTTCGCCACAAGGCGTACGTGGAGGGCATCACCAAGATCTACAATGAGGACCAGACAGGCATTTTCTTTGAGATGCTGCCGCGAACGACGCTCGCGCCGACGGGCTCTAGAACGGTCTGGGTGAAGACCTACAAGAAAGGCAAAGAGCGCATTACCGCAATGGTTTTGGGCGACTCAGAAGGCAACAGGTACACCCCGTTCCTCATGTTGAAGTCGAAGCCGTCGAAGGTGCCGTAGGTGCGCGCTGAAAACGCGCGTATCCGTCACGGATTTGGTCGCCATGTGTGGAAAGAAATAGAAGCTCTTCAACAAGAACACGGCGTCCAGACTTACGGAAACGAGGCTGCCTGGTGGACGGGGGACATGACTTTCGAGTTCCTGCGATTTCATTTTGGCCACCGCGACCCATTGAGACCTCCTGTTATGCTGCTCCTCGATGATTTCAGCGGTCATTGGGTTGATGGTGTGGTCGAGTATGCTCGCTCGCTAAACGTAGTGCTGCAGAAGATGCCTCCCGGACTTACGTGGCTAAGCCAACCCGCGGACGCTGTTTGGAACAAGCCTCTCAAGGACCGCTTGCATGCCGCCTGGGTAGCGTTTCTGCTAGACCAACTAAAGTTCTACACCGCGAGTAACAGCACCGAGAAGTTCACAATGTCAGCGCCTCAGCGGTCGACTATCGTGAAATGGGTGGTGTCGGCATGGAAGCGCTTTCCGCAACTACCATCTCGGCGGGTTTTAGAAAGTGCGGTCTAACGGGAGCTTGGGACGGTCCTGCTAGTTACGAGCTAGAAGACAAAGAGGAGGCGCTGGCTTCTATCAACGAAGTCATCAGTCAACTTGAGCAGCTACAAGCATTTGAACTTGTCGTTGAAGCCGACATTGTTGAGAGTGCTGTTGTCTAGAATTATGTTTTTTACATCAGGCTGCATAATTTCATGTCATAAGCGAGTTCATATGTTGCACAAGTACCGTTGTTTTTGACCCTCCCCCCCCCTCTATGACATGAGCATTGCGGTAGTAAAAACCAAAAGTAATATTGGCAGTAATATAGTAAGATAACGAGCCAAAATATTATACCTGGCCATTTCGCCCTAATAGCGAGGAGAACCTTGTCTTATCGCCGCTCCCGCTGTTTTCTTGAGGCCCACGCTCAGACTTGATGGCGTTACGTGCCCCCTTGCGTGAGCGGCCGGTCCTGCGTGCAATCTCGTGCAGCGACACGCCTCTATTGTGCAGACCGACGATCTTCCGGTGCTCTTGTTCCGTGAGGGCCTTGGCGCGGCCCATTCGGAAGTGAGGGACTGGCGGAGACCGCAGGAGCTGGCGGCCTCCATTGTGAACTCGTTGCATCCATCCATTTTAGCAATCACTCTTTTTATATAGAAGGTTGTATGGTGGGCTCATAAAAATGTGTAATTTGTCATAAAAAAGGATGTGGTCTTAAGTTTTGGCGCCGGTGCCAAAACCCACAATTTGCATGTGAGCCCTACGAGGAACTCATGAATCCGGGTTCTTAACACAAGTAGCGTGTTGGTAGTGATCATAATAACAACATATCTAAACGGTATCTCCTAAGTCGGCCTGCAAGCTAAGATATTACAAAAAGTGTCCCGCCAAATCGGGGGTCTTAATGATTTGGCGGGCACATAAGGCTGTGCGGCAATCTCCTCGTCTCGGGCTCGAGTACGAGACCAAGCGCTTGCGGTGTCATCACCGGTGAGCTATCGACCACTTTGTACTTCGTGATCAGCTCTGCAATTTACTTGCGCTGTGAGATCATAATCACACGCTGGTTCTGTTGCAGGTTACCTCCACCTTGAGAATGAAGTGAATGCCGCCAAGGTCTTGAACCGTTTCGGCAACTCGGATTTAAGTCTATCAATTATGCGCATATTTTGCCACAGGATCGTCAGATCATCGACATAGACCACGACTATGATCCAATCTACTCCCGCTTTGCTCGTAGATGCAAAACGCTTTGTGGTAGTGTGCAAAACCCATCGACGTCAAAAAGATATATAGGAAAGACCGACGGATCATTTGGCAGCTAAAGCTCACCAAAACCTACCACCTCGACAGCCTACCACCGACGAGGTCAGAACTGGTGGCTCGAGCGCTCCAGCCGACAGCGGGTTGTTTTCACGACCGCATGCACGACGTGGCAGAGCTTAGAGTATTTACGACGTCGAGCGTCTTTACGCTAAGCGCTGGGTTCACGACCTCGAATTCTACCTGGTGCAGTGGGTGGGATGCCGTGAACTGACGAGTTGGCGACAATCAACTTTGTTTGGCTGTACCAGGCTACCCGAGGAAGGCGTCGCCCGGCGCCACCAACACGGCGTAGTCTGTACATTGCAGCTAATGAAGGAGCGTATCAGTGGCACCGCTACGGTAGGACGTCACAGTAAGTTCACCGAGACAACTTAATATATACTGTTTACAGTACATATAATTTGCGCGCTGATATGGACTAAGCCCTCGGTCGTGAACTCGACGGAGAAGCCCCACATGTGCCTCGGCAGCACACCGAGCACCATGACCAGCATCATCTTCGACGTGATCATGTGCGTGTGCGGGGCCTCGTGCGCGTTCACGTTGACCTGGCTGCGCACGTTGTTGAGGTCTTTAAAGAGTTGTCCAACGCTCTTGAAGTCGGCGTACACCGTCTCCAGGAACGGCAGCACCAGTCCGACACACGCCTGCCGCGTTGATGAGGCTGTACTGCTTCTCAACAAGCCGCCAAACAACATGGACGGGCTCGTCCATTTGCGTGGTCGCGATTTCCTTGAAACCGCTTGGCAGCGTTTCACACTGCAGCAGCTTGATGTACGACAACTGCTGATTCAGCAGCGTCTTGTGCCAATCGTGCTGCCATGTCACCTCTTTGTTAGCCGCGGGCGGGCGGGGCAGCAGCTCCGGCTGTCTTTCGAGCAGATCGTCGAACCGTGTCAGCGGCTTTGCACGCTTGTGCTGCAGCTCCTCCAGCGCACGTTGCTCGCTCAGCACCGCGAGGTGGATCACCAGCTTGCTCTTCCACGCAGCGAAGTACAGGGGCTTCCCGTTGAACTTCAACGAGTCGACCGACGACTTGTCAACTTGGGGCTTGTTTATTGTACTTGACTGTTAAAATGTACAGTTTAAACAGAGTAGGTACAATGTATTACTCTTTCAATTCCAATGTCTACTACTCTAGAACCGTGCTCGGTACCTGGAGGCAAAAGAGGAAGTGAGCTCGTCTTCGGACAGCGTCCTCGACTCTTCACTCCTCAGCTTCGTGTTGTCATCGCACTATGCATCGTTGACGGGCAGCTCTCTGCCTGTACCGTATAACTCGACTTGTATCCGACGGACTCTTATATCCGATAACTCATTTTAGCCAATGACATCGCATCATTACAGGTGAACGGATAAGCATCTTATATCCGACACGCGGAGTTAACTTTTAGTGTAGCGACGGTAATTTACCAGGTCACACACCAGCCATTACAGCTCCATCTACGAGTTTGTAGGCCAGCCATTTTGGTTTGTTGCTGCTTGTACACAGCTCAACTACTGCTCATTTTGGGATCCGCTAAGGAGGGCCCTCATCGGGAGAGCCCTCGTAATAGAGGCGACATTTGGGGAACAGCCGCTCCCGTAAATTTGGGTCATTCGGAAAGTATGTAATAGGTACATGTACCAAAACGAGACGAAATCGTCGGCAACGCTCTGTGAAAATGATACCGTTGCCGACGAGCATAGCTCTGCTATAAATAAACATCGGAGGCGAAGTTTAGTTTAGACTACCGGCAAATTATAAGATGGTTAGAGTCCCTGCAATTTTCCAGATCTCGTTGTGCTGATGACATGCCCTGCTTTCCCAGCGCCTGGCTACGCCGTGTTCTACCTGCAAGTTTCCCAAGCGACAATTGATGTGCTCTACCTAGAAGCAGAGTCTCGGACCTACCGACCTGTGTTTCGAGAAGTAGGCGGAGCCAACGATGACATGTTCAGAAGCCAATCGTGAGTTCAGCGCATGACACGTCCCCTTCGCCGTGTTTCCGCAGCGATCCTTGAAGATGCAGCTACCCGCGACTCCAACTACAGACCCTGTGTGTTTTCGTACATGCACTCGCGACCTGGAGGTCTATACCAGGAGCCCCATCAAGACTATACAGACGAAGTGCGAGCTGCTGTGCAAGCCCGCTACCCAAGCAGCATTCCCGCTAGTGTGATTATTGCAATCCAACCCGGGACAAGACTGCGATTGTTTCCCCACTGCTTTGATTTCGCCCGCCCTGAAACGGAGATTGAATTGGAGATCCCTACTGGATATGCAGTTGTGTTTCGTGGCGATTTATTTCATAGTGGCGTGGGCTATACTACTTCCAACTATAGGCTGCATTGCTACTTGTTCTCGAGACCTTGCTTGGATACCGGACGTGGTGTCTAATTCGTTATTAGTATGTCAATACTGCGGTCACACTGAACGGGTTTCGGCTCGAATTCGCCAGCATCGATATTTCTGTCTGCGGAGCCCGGACGGACTTGTGCATCGTGTCGCTCGGCGGGAACAGCAAAATCGCCGCGGTGAGTATCCCTGCAACTATTGCAGCCAAGCTTTTACCGTGCAAAGCACGCTTCGTTCTCATATTTTGGCTCACCACAGTTCGACACCTACCACTAACGTGTGAGATTAAATACTCAAATGAATATTACATTTTGCGACTATGAGTGCTTCTTGTTCAAAATAAATAATGTTTGACTTATAATAAAGCTTACCAAGTATATGATAGGAAACAAGTGAGTTTGGTTAGATAAAAACATGTCATTTAGCACCCCTACACGGTTCAATGTTTCCTTGGCAGTCAAATTAAACTTGTTGTAAGTACGTCGGAGCCACCAGTGTGTTTTTCATTAGACCTATTTAGCTGATTGTATTATAAATAATCGAAGTAAGTTTGCTAACAGGAATCTTTAGGAACCTTGGGAGTTTCAAAATGCGGAGGTGGCCTTTTCTACAAAAATAAATGTGCAAGATAAGAAACCCAGGCAGGAACGCACCGCTGAAGGGCTGGTTCTTCACAACAACACTTCCACACTGCTTCTCCACAACAACACCTCGCAAACTGCTTTCACACGCTGTTGACTTCGTCACGATTGGTTTCAGACGCTGCTGAACTCGTCCGTCCCAAGCACAAGGCCCTATCAGCTACGAGCGTCAATGGCATCGAATGCGTCTGCTGACCCCTACTCTCCTGCCTTCAAGGGGATGTCGTTGAGACCGAGTCGTCGGCTGTCGCTATTGGTGTTGCCACGTGCTCCTTCAACATGGTTGTGGTGCATGAGGACGCTTCGGCGAGCGAAATGCCCGCTGATTTGGATTCGGACGACGAAAATGTGTGGGAAAGCGACGAAGAAGACATCGACAACTCTGTAGCGGAGGCGGTACTAGAAGAATTTAACATACCGTGTGATAACTACGACTGGCATGAATTTGACTTCCCGGATTTCAATTTGGACGACGAGTTTTCAGGCATCATTGGAAACGATGCGGAGCTGGACTGGGTCAATGACTCACTCCTCGAATTAGTGTGTATGCATCAACTTGACGCAGAGGGGGTAGGAGGAGGTGAAGTTGCCGCTGAATCGTACGGAAATGAACTAGGGGGTGCTGAGCCAGACATCACGGTGCAACCGGACGCCAGTGAAGTTGTGATAGGAGTTTTCTACCCGCTTGTTTATAGCGAAGTCCACATAATTCCATTTACTCAATTCCACAGATGTGTGAGCACTGAGGGCCTTCGAGTATGATGCCGCAATCCGCCTTCGTGCAGATGAAGCAGGTGGGCGGTGCGGGAACATAGTCCACGACGAGCACCTCGTCATCTTCAACGTCCAGCGTAATCATCTCGCGACAGTAGGGGCATCTGTCACAGTACTCGTAGCTTCGCTTGATGCAATGACGGTGGTACGACTGCGTGCAGCTGGCGCAGTCCCATGTAGTGGTATCAGCCAGCGTCTCCTTGCAGATGACGCAACCCGTAGATTCGCTACGCTCTGTCGAAACCTCGCGCTGTTGCATCGTCGCCACAGCCTCTTGAAGATGAGTTGATTCGTCATCACCACCATCATTCAGGAGGGAATAGTCGTCGTTGATCTCGTCGTCTAGCCAATCCCACGTCGCATCTGGCAAATCGTCGACTTGGATTTCCTCACGTGGCTCGTTATCAGGCACCGCGGCGTCAACGGCAGGAGCGTAATCCGGATCAGCTTCACCATCACTCCCCTGTAAGACAGAGGCTGACCAGCACAACAAATATATGAGCAGCACAAAAACGGCAGGTTTGCACAATAAGTCCCTTACCAGCACCACAATATTTGATCCAACACACTATATTTTGTGCCTTCACATCACAAATTGGTTGGCCACAGCAAGCGTGAGGTAGGCACAAGCTACACGTCGGGTGGTTGCCTTTACTTCCCGATTCTCTCGAAAGTATCCCCCCCCCCTCCCCAACACCTGACTTCCCCTCTCCTCCCCTCTCGCCACTATGCCCACCTCGCACGACTGGCAACCGCTCTGTAGTGAGCTCTCCGAACGAGATGATGACATGCTGCTTCTGGGTATGAAGGCCTTCAAGGCATCCAGGAGCCAGCTCATGCCCTGCACCGCGTGCGCCTCCGCCACCGTGCATTTGATGCGGTACAAGATTCTGCTGTGTGCGTGCAAGCAGTGCAAGGCGGTGGCCCCGTTCGCGAAGTGCCCGTGGCGTGCCAAGGTGCTGATCTGCCAAGAATCGAAGACGGTGACCATGAGTGAGCGTGGCAAGCATTTCTCGGCGGCGAATCCTCGCCGGAAGCCCACCATCACACGGGCGCAACGCGCGTTCATCCACGACATGACGCGCGAGAACCTCACGCCGCTCCGCATTCTGCATGCGATGTCGCGCAAATTTGGACTGCGTCTAGAAGATCTACCTGAGATTCGCAAGGTGCAAAACTGTGTGAGCCACTACCTGCGCGCTAAGCTCGGCGGGAACGATCGCGTTAGCGACGTCGCTACCCACGTGGCTGCGTATTCCTTCACCGGCAGCGAAGCTGAGCATGATGCCTTTACCTTTACGCGCGACACGAATGCCCGCGGCAAATGCATTACGGGGGACGGCTCGGACAAGCACCCTTTTGTTGTTGGCGTTACGACGAAGGTACTCCTGCGATCGGCCAAGTGCGACCCGGCCTCCGTCATTCTGCATGTGGATGCGACGTTTCAGCTGGACCGGCTCAGCTACCCAGTCATCGTCGTCGGCCTCTCAGATGGATCGCGAGCGTTTCACCTTTTGGCTCTCTTCGTTACGTCGCAATTGGAAGAGCGGCACTTTACCGATGCATTTGCCGCGTTGCGGACTGTGTACGCGCAAGTGGTTGGTGAGGCAATGCGTGTGCGCTATGTGATGGCAGATGCCGACGCTGCTCAATTCAATGCCGTACAGAGCGTGTTTGGGATCGACTGCACGTACACGTATCTCATGTGTTTCTACCACGTGATCGCAAAAGTACGGGTTGCCGTGAAGGAGCGCATGAGTGGGGTTCACGGCGACGTGGTGGCCGAGGTCTACAGAGATATCTATGATCTGCACTTCTCGCTTACTGAAGCGGAGAACTTGACACGCAATGAGAAAGTGCTGTTTGAGTGGAACAAGCGTCCCGAGCTGGACGCGTTCCGCAAATACATGAAGAAGCAGTTGATGAAGGGGAAATTTAGCAGCTGGCAGTGCTATCTTACGCCTACGGGGTTCGCTACTACTAATAACCCCTGCGAGACCTTCAATCGCGCGTTCAAGCGTGACTACACGCAGAAGCGGAAGCTCAAGCTTGTGCTGCTGCTGCAGCAGATGCGCGACTGCTGTAGCCATCGGTCCATGGCGGCCTTGCCGATCCTGCAGCGGCGGAAGTCAGACAAGCTCCTCCAAGCTCGAGCAACGTCGCTGCGCACGGGCGGGTACCTCCGTGAGCACGTTCATGAGCGCAGCAGCATCGGCTTCTTGATCGACGATACTAACGATGACATTGTAAGGGTCCTGGCCGCGCAGCCGCCGCGGTTCTACGTTCCATCACGCGGCCGGACTGAGAAAGCCGCCGATGTCGCCGCCAGATTCTCGGTGAACTACGCAATGATGGAGGTTGAGGCGCAGCCAAGCACCGGGTGGCCCGTGGATATCACGGCCGGGCATTGTCCGTGCGATACCACGCAAAGATGAACTGCTGCGTGCACTTGCTCCTTGCGCTGCATATTCGCAACCACGTCGACGGCACTGGGGAGCGGCTCATAGTGAACCGGAGCAGCAAGCGCCGCAAGGATGGAGATGATGACCAGCGGCGGGGCCCTGGGCGTCCGGTCAATGCTGGCCACGCGCTGCAAAAATATTAATCCAAAGTAGGCACGCATAAGTAAGTCGAAATAATACATCAAGACTTGCAGTGATAATCACCTTGCTTATTGTCCGCTGACAGACAGTATGCTGAGCGTAAGCACCAGTCTGCCAGCGCCTGCGTCTCCAGCAGCAGCATCTTCAGCACGTGCTGCACCATCACCAGCACACACGATACCATAGATGTAGCGGAAGAGTAAAGCGTTCACGTTGCGACTGCACACATCGTCAGCAGCACGTTGTCGACGGGTAGTTCAAACCGCAGCACACACAGCCTGCACTTAATCACAGCCTGCGCTTCGTTCACTCCAACAGATAGCAGCGCTCGCTGCCCAGCAGGCAGCCCCTCAGAGAGATCTATGCCTTCGGCATGGCGGCTGCGGAGCGGCCCAAGACTGTCACGACGATCCTGTGGCTTACGAGTCTCCAGCGGTGAGCGCATTCTGCAACCAGTAGCTTCCTTCGTAGTCTTCTGCAGCCTCACCGGTCTTGCCGCTTGTGTTCACACCGCAGCCGCCCGTAGACTCGCTGTAGCCTTCCCCGCGCGCGCTCCAGCACTCTCCAGCTCCAGGCCGCCCGTGTTGTGGCCCACAACGGGACACTCGCTCTGCACGCCAAAAGAACGTTTCCCGAACATTCCTTTTAGTGTGCAGCTGCACATCAATTTGCCACTCATAGCACCTCGTCCCTTGCACATGTGCTGGCATGTCTTTTATTGTGTTTAGCAGAGAATATGTTGTGCTCGTGATATTTTCTCCCCCTGTAGCGGCTGGGTCAAGCTGCCCATTTCATCCGCCTCTCCAGCGCCTGCACTGGCCTTGACCCTAGCTCGGTTCTGGCGGTGCCACTCTGCGTCGCGTTGTCGACGCTGTTGTGCCAGCTGATTTCGGTGAGCGATGGTGTCAACAACTGACCTGCAGTTCTTTGACCGTTGGTGCCTGTTGAGATGGTAGTTAAAGCCTTTAACCCACTGGAAACAGACATCACACAGCTTGCATGGGGGGCTGGCATCCCGGGGCACGGCTTCAGTAGGTGCCGACGGAGATGGTCCGCCCGTTGGCCACACGTTTCGCAAACATGCTCCATGCTGCTTTCATCATTCTCAGGGAGTAGATCAGAAAGGCCCATTATCCTAATATATGTACACACAATTTGTTAATCGAAAATAGTATGACACAAAAAATGGTCTAGCAATTGGCGAACTGGGGTCGTCGCACCAGTAGAGCAGAGGGATTCGCAGAGAATTGTATAATGGAAGTGGGATGTAGCAGGCGGCGAGCAAATGGCGGATGTCACTGGTGCAAAATGTAGCCATCGGGTGGGTCAAAACAGACGTTACCCTTACCCTATAAAAGCTTCCACAGCTCCCTTACATGTAATCATGGCTTGGGTGCTGCAGCTCAAATTGCCCCAACCCTCACTTAATCCTTACATAATCGCACACGCTCAACGAAGTCCTACTTCTCTCGTACTTGCTAAATCCCAAGAGTAGCATATTTGAGAGTTTTTACTTTTAGCTATAAAATAACTCGACAGGCAGACAGGCGAAGCCTGCTACCACTATGCGAGCGGGGCGCACTCGGCGCACCTCTTCATTCAACAGAGGAACACTTCAGCAACTGGTATCGCATCTTGTGGGTCCTGGATAGGGCGCATACTGTACGACGCAGGGTACCAGCTGACTCTTCACGATGACGAAGCCTTCATATCCTCCATGAGCAGCTGGGAGTCTTTAAGACTCAGTCTTAGCGTGTCATGTCGCGGCAGAGGTTGTCCACTGGTACTTGGGGGGCATCGTGAGTCGGGCTGCGGGAGCTGGTGTGGGCGGGCTGCGGGGAATACTGCGTTTTCGAGGATGCAGGAAGATACACAGGAGCAACCAGAAGATATGAGGTAGATACAGCCAAGATGCAGGTTGAAACTCGGCTGTTCTCATAGATACTATTCACTTACATTGAGTGGTGTTGAGTAGCTCGAGTTTGGTGTGTTGATTCTACTCGCGGTGTGCCACATAGTGTGGTGCAACATGCACTTGATGTACACCACATATTTTGTCTGCCAAACCATTTTTCAGTGTGTTTTCCAAGTTATGTCCCATTTTACAATCTATCATTCTTTATAGCGCCCAAGTTGTTACTGTCGGGCACCAAGTTTCGTGGTTCAGGGTGCGGATTTCATCTAAAAAACAGGTATAAGTAGGGTTGAGCTCAAGGCACCTCAAACCTTCCCTCGGCTCAGTTAGCTTCCAGAACCGATATTCTTGCCCGACAGTAACAACTTGGGCGCTATAAAGAATGATAGATTGTAAAATGGGACATAACTTGGAAAACACACTGAAAAATGGTTTGGCAGACAAAATATGTGGTGTGTACATCAAGTGCATGTTGCACCACACTATGTGGCACACCGCGAGTAGAATCAACACACCAAACTCGAGCTACTCAACACCACTCAATGTAAGTGAATAGTATCTATGAGAACAGCCGAGTTTCAACCAACGAAAAGAGTGCATCTTGGCTGTATCTACCTCATATCTTCTGGTTGCTCCTGTGTAGTATGGGTTTCTATTGGGGGTGGGGCTTATATTCGGGTGGGTATGTTACTTTTTGAAATATGTTTGTGTGGTCCACACATCTGGAACTTGCTGCAGGAATGCTTGCGACTTCAACTGCTGCACGGATCCGCCACTCCGGGACTTGCCGTGTGCCCAGCAAGCGGGCAGCTGCAGTGTTACACACGCGTGAGCGATGGTGCCCGATCGAGAATGGCGCCCTGCCGGCGAGAACATGGACAAGCGGCGCGTAGCTCCCGTCGTTTCTATTGAATTGACTTTCGCCTCTCTAATCTACAGCTCTATCTCTATCTCTCTCTCTATCTATCTCCGCTCTTCAGAACGGCGCGCAAGGTGCACGCAGCGGACTTCCAGCGCACGCTGCGCGAGCTTCGCAGTCAGTATCTGCAGCAGATGGAGACCAGGCTGCGCGCCGGCGGGGAGGAGAATGACGAGGCGAACCGGGAGGCGCCAGGCAGCGACCACATGCACGTCTACGTGCGCAAGCGCCCGCTGCTGCCGCACGAGCTCCGCAAGCACGAGTTCGACGTCATCACGGCCGTCGGCCAGCGCGAGATCGTCATCCACGAGTGCAAAATGTACCCCGGTACGGGTGGGAGGGGGTAGAGGGTTTTATTTGGTCGTCTACACCAGGGGGTTGTGCTCACGAGTGACTTTGGTGCGAGCAGATATGCGGCACAAGTACGTGGTCTCGCACCACCAGCGCTTCTCCACGTGCTATGACGAGAAGGTCGACACGGAGACGATCTACGAGGACGCTGTCAAGCACTTGCTGCTGCACGCGATGCAAGGCGGCAAGTCGGTTTGCATGATGTATGGACAGACGGGGTCCGGCAAGACGTACACGATGAGCGGGCTCTTCCAGTACATCTCGGACGACCTTTTTACCGAGGCCGTGGGCGACGTGGACTTTGTCGTCTCGGTCTCAGCTGTTGAGATTGCTGGATCGAAGTGTTATGGTACGTTCCGAGGTGCGGGGATCGTAGGGGCTACAGATTAAGTTTTATTTACTTCTGTCGCGTCAGACCTCATTCACGACCGCTCGAAGGTGCTTGTGTGCGACGATGGAGAAGGCAGCACGGGCTTGGTTGGCACGACCGAAGTGGAGGCCGACTCGACCAACTCGCTATTGGAGGTGCTCGAGGGTGTGAAGGACTTGCGCAGCACTGAATCGACATCAGTGAATCACCAGTCGTCGCGCTCTCATTTGGTGTGCTACATTAACCTGCGTCACCGCAGTTCGAGAAAGGGGGAGCTCGGTGATCTCTACGGGCAGCTCGTGTTACTGGATCTCGCTGGCAGTGAGCGCAATGAAGACTCGTTCTACCATGACGCGGCCCGGCGAAAGGAAGCCATCGAGATTAACAAGAGCCACCTCGCGCTGAAGGAGTGCGTGCGGGCCATCGGACGCGAGGACAGCACGGGCTTTGTTCCCTATCGCGCGAGCATGCTTACTCGTATCTTGAAGAGCTGCCTTTGGAGCATGAATTCCCGGGCCAGCGTGATTGCTACAATTTCGCCGCTGTCGATTGACACGGAGCACACGCTTCACACCCTGTTGTGCGCTGGTCAGATGCTCGAAGACACTCCGCATGTCAGCACCGATAGAGTTGATGTGAAAGAAGCTGGAGAGGATGAAGAGGAGCGTGTGATTCCGATCCGCGAGTGGGATAACGACCATGTGAGGAACTGGATCTGCTCGGTGCGCAAGGGCAGGTTTGAAAAGTTTGCTCATAACATTAACGGCTCCGTCGATGGCAGAATGCTCACGCGATTCACCCATGCCCGGTTCACGCAACTCTGCGGCGGAAACAGCCTGGCTGGGGGCCATCTACTGAAGGCATTTCGAGATGAGGTGGCTAACCAAGACAAGATCCTGAAGGCGAAACGAGAACGCAACGCTGCTCGTCGCAAGTAGAAGCACTACCACAAAATAAAAGAGGACTAGGCGATATCCTCCTACTGCTAGAGTATTGATCAATGCGTCCTAGTATGGCCACCGACGTAGCCATCGACGCAAGCACAAGAGTAGATCGATATATAATAGCATTGTTATGCGAGCAACAGGTAGATGAAGCGCTAGTCTAGTGGACTAAAACCTATGACGGGATGTAGCGCTTGGTTACGAGTGCTCCAAGCAGAGAGACCGTCGCACTGAGAATCAGGAGATGCGAGACACCAAAATGAGCTTCGATGATTCCAAACGATGCCGCTCCGATTGCAGCTCCCAGCTTGCCGGCAGCCGCGGCGACTCCGTTGAGCTCGACGCGTACGTCTTCGGGGAAAATCTCCGCAGGGAGGCAAAATGTGCCGACGTTTGGCCCAAAATTCGAGAAGAAGAACGTGAGCGCATACATCCCGAGCAACAGCCCTCTGTAACCCAGTAGCTGCTCGTAGAAGAATCCCAAAACCAGGAAGAGCAGCGCCATGACGATAAAACCCATGATCTGGATCGTCTTGAAGCTGATTTTGCCGACAATAAATACGGTGAGCAGGTTGCCGGGCAAAGCGATGGCTGCCACGACCAACGAGCAGAGTGCGACGTCCGCGAAGTGGTGCTTATCCAAGCCGTACGTGTCTTGCAGGATAATCGGCGTGAAGATGACGTTCCCGTAAAAGGTGAGGTCGAACAGGAACCAACTCGCGCAGGTTCCAAAGAGCTTGCGCTGCAGCTTGGTGCTATCTCGCAGCTTGTCCCACAACTTCGACCTGCACGTCACCTCTGCGTCCATCCTCTTGAGCACAATTGGTGGGGTGATCGGCGACGGGGGCAGGTCCTCCTTCACCTCGAAAGCTCGTCGCAGCACGAACAGTCCAGGGAAGGCTCCAACCAGCAACAAAACCCGCCACCCGATTGTTCGCTGGGCATTCATAGCCAGCATGATGTAGGCCATGAGTGGAGCCAGCAATTGCCCGATGCCCTGGAAGCTGAAGACGGCCGCCACGACCTTGCTCTTCTTCGAGTCATCGTCGCCATCCGTCGACTCCACAGCCGAGGCCGCTGACAACGGGTAGACCCCTCCTACACCCACACCCAAGACGAAGCGGCACGCCGCCAGCACCTGATAGACCGAGTCGGTGCCCCACGGCAACAGTGCGCTAGCTGCGGCCCCCAGAATGGACAGCAGCAGCGTGAAGATCATCCCCTTCCGACGCCCCATGACTGCCCCCACATAGCCGAACGTGAGCTGCCCCACGATGGCCCCCACCAACGAGCACGAGTCCACCGTCGAGCGCAGCCCCGCACTCGAGTTCGGGTACGATCGCTCCAACATCATCAGCGCATAGTTGATCACCGCCAGATTGTACTGTGAAACCCAAATTCACCGTCAGCGTAATCCCCTCAATGTCCCTACGTGCTCTCACCAATATCTCTACGTACAGCGGTGCTGAGGTTGGCAATGGCGGAGACCAGGACCTGGTCGCTCACCACGACCTCGTCCCCGTCTTCCAGCTCCCCCCGTTGCACTTCCAGCGTCGTGCTGCCGTATCCTTGGCCCAACTGCCGATCTTTGAGCACGAGCGGCTCCGTAATCTCGGACGAGCTGCTGGCTTCCGTGCTGAAGCCGCCCGACGACGCGCGCTCCCGCGGCGCCACCTGGCTGCCCAGGGGCTCGGTCCTGCTGCGTCTCGAGTCGCGCATGGTCGAGGAATGACGCGCGCCTGGCGTATTCGTGACTGGGGGCGCAAGTGACCGCTCGGGCGCTAATTGGCCGAGATTCGGTTACGCTAACCGCCCAAATCTTCCCATCCAAGTGTGTGTATGGGCTTCATCGATCATGGCGACGGACTCAGACGCGGCCGCGAATACGCTTCCGTTGCGGGCTTGCCACGCACCCAAGCACCGCCGCACTAGCGCACGCGTTGCGCATTTTAGTAAGACGTATAAATATCCGGCGAACGGATCTGCTGCGTTGAGCGTTGACGCGGATCATCGTCCCGTGCTGCATGGGGGCGTTTCTTTCGTAGTCGAGTGTGCAGGTGCCGTGCCTGTGAAAATCTAAGCACGAATGCCCAAGGGCATTCTACGTTACGCAGGTGAGTCTCCGGTGAACCAACACTCTGGTCAACTTCAACGCTCAAACTTCAACTTTCGACTGTATAAAAGTGATATGTAAACCAGGGGGGGGGGGGCTTTTAGTGAAGCTCGTCGCTGAATCTTCGTTTCTGCTTGGAGTTTTTGATCCAGGGGCGCGGCGGCAGGAGCTTGGACAGTCGACTGCCAGTACTGGCGGCTGTAGAACCCCGGGCAGAATGGCGAAACTCCATGTCGTTTCCCAGGTTAACCTCGGCGTACATGCACTTGTAGCCGGCGTTCTCCACCCCAACCTGGTTCCCCGCGTCGGTCATGCGGTCGTTGCTGAAGCGGTCGTTGTCGAACTGATTGGACTGGTGGTGGTCGGTTGCCACGGATTCCTTATTCGCCTCGGTTCGAGACGACGAGCGCTTTGTCATCGTCTTGCGCAGGTGGCTGATGGCCTGGCGGGTGGACGCACGCACATGGAGCTTCCGTGCGCGCGTGGTTACCGCAGCGCGGGCACTGTGGAGGCTGGACGAGAGCGACGTCAAGCGCGAGCTGGTTGTGGCCTTCTTCTCCGAATTAGAGCGGTCACGGTCGCGCGGCTGGGCAAGCGGTGCTTGTTCTCTCTCTTGGTCCTCGTAGCCGTCTCCCAAGTCGAGGTAGTTCTGCCCCACGTCCCCCGTGTAGGCCAGGATGGATGGGTTCTTGTGGAGCTGCTCGCGCTCGTGGAAGCCAAGTACTGACGATATCTTTGGCGCCATGCTCACCACTATTCAGCAAAAGCGGCAATGGCGCTCTGTTGCGAGTTGCAGCGTTGCGCACCGAGAAGGCAGCGGCAGTGGGGATTGTGCAGTGAGGAAAAGACCGAGATGCATCTTCGAGACGGTGGAGCGTGAAGATGCCTTCCTTTGGTTCATCGCATTTTGCAACCTCCGAAGCAAAACGGCTACTGTTTCCAGCATACAAACTCCCCAAGATAAGCAGGATTTTGGCCGTTTGGTGGCGTTTGGATGAATGCCTTCTACCGCCAGGGGTTTGATACTGGACACGCTACCGGAACGCTACCATATTGCTGAGGCAGGGCACCCTGTGGCGAACCTTCGCCATGACAGCAATGCCGTCGATACTAACGGGCCAACTTGCGAGGGGGTCGAGCTATTCACCCTCGCTCTTTGGAATTACACGAGCGAGACAAGGCTATCATGGGGTGGATGGATGCTATCGGAAGTGCCCTCAACGACGGCTGTGCATGTCATGGCACTATGAGACAGCCGTCGGTTAGTGCCATGTACATGTATGTTCGTCTTGCGCCAACAAGCCCGAGTCGGGCTTGTCGGGCCCCGACAGTCTGCTTGTGCCCCCCCCCCCCCCCCATCCGAATCGGATGATCTGATGACAATCGAAAAAGGCAACTTGCTCTCGTTGCAGTGCAGTTTCTGTACGTTATTACGCGTCGGGGATCGCGCGCCAAGCTCGATCGTCCGGCTACAGCAAGTGTCCTGTTCGGGTTGCACCTGCTGCTGCCTTCCCACCAATCGTGCCGCTCTCTCGACAACCGCGGGACGGCGAGCGCGTCAACTCGGCTGCTTTTGCTTGCGCGCCACCAGCATGTACGGGTTCACGAACACCCGACCATCCCCTGGGATGAAAAAAATTGTCCTCTGTCGACTGCAAGGTCATTATCAAACTTGCCCAGCCCCGCGCAACGAAAGCTCCTCGAACAGCGACCTCACAGGCCCTCGACTTGCAGCGGATGAGGGCTTCGCGGGTGACCCAGTTGGATCTCGAGTCCAGCAAGACCATGCTGGTCAAGGGCCCGCACGCGCTGCACGGCTACGTGGCCAACACGATGGAGGCTGCAATCGGCCGAGAGCTGCCTCAGATGGAAGTGCGCTACAGCAACGTGTCCATTACGGCTGACGTCGCCGTCATCGGAGACGTCTCGGCCAAGTCCGAGCTGCCCACGATCTACAACGTGACCAAGCGCAACCTGGCCAAGCTCGCCCCGAACAAGCGCATGGAGAAGAAGCACGTCCTCAAGAACGCGAGCGGCGTGTTCAAGCCTGGCACCATTACATTGGTGCTAGGCCAACCTGGCTCAGGCAAGTCGTCCCTCATGCGCATCCTCGCTGGCCAGTTCCCGAAGAGCAAGAACGTCACGATCGAGGGCGAGATTCTGTACAACGGACGCCAGCAGAAGGACTTTGCCAAGCAACTGCCGCAGTTCGCGGCGTACGTGACGCAGGAGGACAAGCATTTCCCTTCACTAACGGTCCGCGAGACGCTGGAGTTTGCCCATGAGTTCTGCGGTGGGGGTCTCTCGACACACCACGAGGACTTGCTCTCCAATGGCACTCCGGAAGACAACATGGCAGCACTCGAAGCGGCCAAGGCGTACTTCAAGCACTACCCGGATCTGATCATCGACCAGCTCGGACTGCAGAACTGTGAAAATACCATCATCGGCAATGCTATGCGGCGCGGCGTGTCCGGTGGTGAGCGTAAGCGCGTGACGACTGGCGAGATGGAGTTCGGCATGAAGTATATGACGCTCATGGACGAGATCAGCACGGGCCTCGACGTATGACATCATCAAGACGCAGCGCAGTATCGCCAAGAAGCTGCACAAGACGGTGGTGATCGCGCTGCTGCAGCCGGCGCCCAGGTGTTCGACCTGTTCGACGACGTGATCATCCTGAACGAGGGTGAGGTCATGTACCACGGCCCTCGTGTGCAGACGCTCCCGTACTTCGAGAGTTTGGGGTTCAAGTGCCCACCCGGTCACGATGCCGCCGACTTCTTACGGGATCTGGGGACAAACCAGCAGGGCAAGTACGAGGCAGAACTGCCACACCACTTGGTGAAGCACCCGCGCAAAGCAAGTGAATTTGCCGAGCTCTTTCGACAGTCAGCGGTCTACAACAATCTGATGAAGCTGCTGGACGACCCGTTCCATCCACACCTCTTGGAAGACGCGGGGAAGCACATGGAGCCCATGCCAGTTCCGCCAGTCCTTTTGGGAAAACACGAAGACGCTGACTCGCCGTCAATGGATGATGGCAATCAGAAATCATGCATTTATCCGGACCCGGGCGCTCATGGTGGTCGTCATGGGCTTGATGTATGGCAGCACATTCTACCAAGCCGACCCGGTCGACGTGCAGCGAAGACTTGGGGTGACGTTCCAAGCGACCATCTTCATGGCGCTCGGCCAGACCTCCCAGGTCCCGACGTTCATGGCGGCACGGGACATTTTCTACAAGCAGTGAGCAGCCAACTTCGCTCGAGCTTCTGCGTACGCGATCGCAAACTCCGTGCGCTTGTTCCGCAGGCCATCTTCGAGAGTGTCGTGTTCGGCTCTCTGGTCTACTGGATGAGTGACTTCGTCGTGCACGCTGGCCACTACCTCGTCTTCGTCCTGCTGCTCATCCTGACCAATTTGGTGTTCGCGTCATGGTTCTTCTTCCTGACGGCGGTGTCGCCTAACTTTAACATCGCCAAGCCCATGTCGACCTTCACGATCGCCGTCTTCGTTCTCTTCGGAGGCTTTGTGGCGTCAAGAAGAGTGCTTCCCGACTGGCTGTCTTGGGGCTATTGGCTTAACCCCATGGCCTGGTGTCTGCGTGCGCTTGGTGTGAACGAGTATCGCGCGGCGAAATATGACGTGTGCGTGTACAACGGCGTGGACTACTGCAGTGAGTTCAATGCCACGATGGGCGAGTACTTCTTGTCGGGGTACAGCGTGCCGTCCAGCAGCGGGCAGGTATTGTTTACCTGGCTGGAGCGTACCTCTTCTTTATGGCGCTGGGAGCGTTCGTTCTGGAATACAAGCGCTATGACGGACCGAGGAACGTTGTTCTCACACCAAAGAATATTGAGCAATCCAGGTCGACAGACCCTTCCGACCACTACGCGCTGGTTTCGACGCCCAAGAGCTCCAATACGTCTTCGAGGTCGTCTGATCTTGTGGTTAACGTACCTCCGCGTGAGAAGAACTTCGTACCCGTCACTCTCGCGTTCCAAGACTTGTGGTACTCGGTGCCGAAGCCCAGCAACCCGAAGGAGAGTATCGACCTTCTCAAGGGAATCAGTGGCCTTGCTGAGCCTGGCACGCTGACGGCTCTCATGGGCTCATCGGGCGCTGGTAAGACGACTTTGATGGACGTGATTGCTGGCCGCAAGACTGGAGGCACGATCAAGGGCAAGATCATGCTGAACGGCTACGAGGCGAACGAATTGGCTATTCGACGATGCACCGCTTACTGCGAGCAGATGGACATTTACTCGGACGCCACTACGTTCCGCGAGGCCTTCACTTTTACTTCATTCCTACGGCAAGACAGCAGCGTGCCGGACAGCAAGAAGTACGACTCAGTCGATGAGGTGTTGGACCTGCTGGACATGCACGATATCGCGGACCAGATCATCCGCGGCAGCTCGGTGGAGCAGATGAAGCGGTTGACGATCGGCGTGGAGCTTGCTGCTCAGCCGAGTGTGATTTTCCTGGACGAGCCCACGAGCGGCCTGGACGCTCGCTCGGCGAAGTTGATCATGGACGGCGTGCGCAAGGTGGCGGACAGCGGCCGCACGATCGTGTGCACGATCCATCAGCCGTCGACGGAGGTGTTCTACCTGTTCGACAACCTGCTGCTGCTGAAGCGCGGCGGCGAGACTGTGTTCGTGGGTGAGCTGGGCGAGAAGTACCGCAAGCTGGTGGAGTACTTCGAGTCGATCCCGGGCGTGACTCCTCTTCCGAAGGGCTACAACCCGGCCACGTGGATGCTGGAGGTGATCGGCGCTGGCGTGGGCCACGCTGCCGGCACGACGGACTTCGTGGAGATGTTCAAGAACAGCGAGGAGAAGCGCGCTCTGGACGCGAACCTGGCCAAGGAGGGCGTGACGATCCCGTCGCCCGACTTCCCGGAGATGGTGTTCACGAAGAAGCGCGCGGCCAGCTCGTGGACGCAGGCGCAGTTCCTGGTGGGCCGCTTCATGAACATGTACTGGCGCACGCCGTCGTACAACCTGACCCGCTTCGTGGTGACGTTCCTGCTGGCGCTGGTGTTCGGTTTCCTGTTCCTGGACGGCGACTACGTGAGCTACCAGGGCATCAACGGCGGCGTGGGCATGGTGTTCATGACGACGCTGTTCAACGGCATCGTGTCGTTCAACAGCGTGCTGCCGATTTCGTGCGAGGAGCGCGAGTCTTTTTACCGCGAGCGCGCGGCGCAGACGTACAATGCGCTGTGGTACTTCGTGGGCTCGACGCTGGCGGAGATCCCGTACGTGTTCGCGAGCGGCTTCATCTTCACGTTCGTGTGGTTCTTCATGGTGGGCTTCACGGGCTTCGGCACGGCGCTGCTGTGCTGGATCAACGTGTCGCTGCTGATTCTGCTGCAGACGTACATGGGCCAGTTCCTGGCGTACGCGCTGCCGAGCATGGAGGTGGCCGCCATCATCGGTGAGGCACTTCCTGCTGATCAGCTACATCAAGTTCGTGTCCACGACGACGGCCATGATGATCGAGAAGAACAGGAGACCTAACAGCTCGTCCACGAAGGGCTTGACGCTGGCGTAGCGCTCGATGGCGAGCAACGCAAGCGGAAGACGTACGGCAATTCAGCGCTCAGCGTTCTGCGAGGACTGCGCTGTGGCTGAAATGCTAGCCAGATTGGTGCAGCTCACAAGAAGAACAAAAGGTAGTGTTTTGATGGATTAAACCTGTGTGAAGTAATGATCTAATCTAATCGATTCTGCTTGACTGTCTTAGTTGCTCTTTGGTTGTGTGCGGTAGGGATTTCGAGTGAGGTCTCCGCACTTCTTCTTTCGCTGACGGCAGCTGCTGCACGAGGTCTCTCTGCGCTTGCGCGACGAAATAAGTGGTGCGTGCTGTTCGTCGATAACTTGGGTGGGGGCTTCTTATCCTTCAAGCGGCAGCGCAGCGCATTGCTCGACAGCGACAGGTGAGGATAGTACTTCGTATAAACTGTGTGGATGTATTCCCACTTCCCATTTGAGTTCGGAATTGAATTTGCAAGTTCACGCAGCATTTTGATGTGGTCTGGTGTTATCGTTGCGTGCTGCAGGGGCGGTGCTGTTGTAGCTTGGGCGGCTGACTCCTCGCCGTCGTGCTGCGGGATCCTCGCAGTGTCGCTGCATTTGGGCAAGGTGTTTCCAGCTGAATCTCTGTACGATGGCGAGACGTCCGGAGTCCCGTCCGCTGTGGCAAAAGTTGGTGGTGCTGGCAGAGATGTAGTCTGAAGATTGAAGAAGCTCTTCGGTGGTCCCCTGTGGAGCCTGTTGAGCAGCACCGGAAGGTTGTTCAGCGAGTACAGGCTGGGATTTATCTCGGTGAGAAGTGGTGGAGCGAATGCTGGCCAGGATTTCAGGGGTCAGCTTCAGCTTGATTTTCAAGTTGGCACCGTAGTTCTCCTGCTGCTTCAGATTATCCCATCGCGATGGCAGGAATGGCTGTGATTTTGGGTGAATGCCAGCGCATACACAGCACGCAAAGTCGTACACCATCACGAAGACTTGTCTCTTTTTGCGGACACCGGACAATTTTCGAAGCGCGGTGAACAGTTGGGCCTGCAGTTCCTTCTCCCGTGCAGTATTGGCGTCACACGGAGCAGATCGCACGAAGCGAAATAGTTTCCGATCGCGGATTGTTGAAGGTTCCGGCCGCGATTTCGCTGTGAACCCATCGATCTTTGCGGACAAAGTGATAAAGCTGCGTCGCTTCAGCCGTAACTTGTGATTGGAGTTCGAAGACACCACAATATTGTACATGATGGTTGTCACCATGGCGCAACCTGACCAGCTCTGCCCCGCGGCCTTTTGTTCCACCAACACCTGCCTCAGAAGCGCGTGCTCCTCACTAGAGAACCCAGCAGCAGCTTCATAATCGAGCTCATTGAGGCACAACGAGTTGAAAAAAGCGGCGCGAGGCAACTTGCCGCTCTCGGTGAAGGTGATCTGCTTTGCCAAGAGCTCTCGGATCGTGGTGCTGTGCTGGTGGGATCTTTGAAGGCTGCTTTCCAGAGCTTGAGCGTCAATATTTGTACCCTCAAACATTTGCTGCCACTGATCGAATCCAAAATCAAGGGCTGTTGCTGAGCGATACGCAAGGGTTTCGACACGAGCCTGCTGACATACTCAAGCTGCGGTGAGTCTGCAACGACTCCACGGCATAGCATTGCTGTCTGGGCTAACGTCAAGATGTCGGCGTGCTGCAGAGGCGGGTTCCGGCCATAGCTCGATCCAACTTTGAGATTATGCTGCAAAATGTACAAATCCAAGATACGTAGTCCGACCTCAGCAGACACAGATTGTGCCAGAAGTTTTTTCAGCGCGGAGTGTATGCCTTCAAGCTGGCTGGTTGACACGATACGAACGTCCTTGCCGCCTCCCTCACTGAACACGTTGTTCTCCACGTACAAATCACCGCGCTTGATCTGCTTCAAGTTGCTGTCCACGCTGCCTTGCCATTCTTGCTCGCTGCAGCTGATATCAGTAAGGGCTACGTCTTGAAGTGCTGTAACAAACCTCGCCTCCATCTCTTCTGGCGGGCGCAGCTCCCCATCAACACTGTACATTGCCTCATGTAATTTCTTCGACAAAACCTTTTTTTCTGCCTTGCCTTTCACTTTCTCTGTGAAACGCTGAACAACATGAAAAAGATCTTGACGAACTTTCGCCGACGAACCAAACACCGATGCAGCCAAGCTCCGAATAGCATTTGCGTTGTCGCTAATGAGAAACCACTCGTCCTCGGTATTCACCGCGCCCTTGACATGCTCTAGCAACTGACGCGTCTCATCGTGATTCTCTGAGCGAGTCAAACGCCGGCCAACAATTTGGCCAATCTCATTCTGGAGCAGCAGCAACATTTTGCGTCCGTCATACTCTCTCTCTTGCCAGTCCCACCGGGCCATACCTTGAGTCTCTTACAGAATTTGACTGAGTGGTCGATCCGAAGCACCCGTTTCACGTCGAGGCTGCTCATAATCTGCTCGCAAAGAGCGCTGTAGATGCTGGTAGACTGCATCCACGCTGCGGATAAGGTCTCAGCACCGACAGGCGTTTCCTGCGAGCAGTACTGAGCCACCGTTGGCGGAGTCGGCGCCAAATACGTGGGATTGGCCAGCCGCAGCTGCGCAACACGGTCAGCAAAGAGGCATAGGAGTTTATAGTACCGCTTTTCACGTCGCCGTTGTATATTCTCCACCGTGCGCGATAATCCATGAGGCGACGTCATCCCCTCGTGCACCAGTTCCATTAGTTGCTTTGAAATTCCAAACTTCTTTGTCATCACACAGGGGAAATGCATGAGTAGGCGGGCTTCGCGCTGGATGTAGCTTGCTGTCACCGTAGAAAAACAGCTCTTGTGGTCGCCGGCACACTGATACTTGATATACAGGAGGTGGCTCTTGCTATCGACGTCCTCAACTGTTCTTTGCTTGTACTCCTTCACCCTAGGTGTGCATGAGCAGCCTGGCATGATGCAGTACGGCTTTTGGGTAGGGTTAGCGCACTCAGGAACCCAGACGACTACAGGCCATTGAAACAGGGAAGAGAGCAACACGTCGCCTCGGATGGCTTCGGGGTGCTGAACTACAGGAGGGAAGCTCTTCTTGCTCAGAGCCTCATGGATTAGTCGCTTGACCTCACGCTGCTCCAGGCGTAGCTCTGCTTGCCGCGGCTCTCCGTCGCCAACATCCTCCATCGTTTCTGCTCAATTCTAAACTGAACTTATAAACTAATATGCGGCGGAGTATCGGAGTTCGCAGTTCGGAGTCGGATATGTCGGGGCCTGTCGGCCCCAACATATCGTATAAACCACCTCTCAAGTTGAGAGTATTATATCAACTTCCCACCACTCCGCAACTCCACTTCACCGCAAAAACGGGCTACTCAAAGTAAGCAACTCCAAACAACCAACACGTGTCCAATGCTAAGTTAGTTTATTTGTTCAAAAGTTTTGTCTAAGGGGGTGGTATAATAACACCCCCGCTATCGGATTCTACTATCCGCTTGCTTATCTCTTCTGGTGGTTGAGGAAGCGCAGCGACAGCAGCGCCAGCACACGGAACACCGCAATGAAGATGAACACGTAGCCGAAGTACGTCCACATGTCCGAGTGGCGCATGCCGAACACCTCGCCCACGTAGCCCTTCACCGTGATGTGGTCGATCGACACGGGCAGACCCGTCACCGGCTGGCAACCGAGCTGCGAGCCCACGTTCTCGTACGCCTTCGTGCTCTCGTTCCACGTAGGGTCCACGTCGCACTGGCCGAACACGAGCGAGCCCAGGATCGCCAGAGGGTAGCGCATCGGGGTGATCGCGTACAGCCACTTGTAGCCGCTCGGGATGGCGTTCGCCGGAGGGTTGAAGCCCATGAACAGGAAGAAGATCGAGTTCATCAGCACACCGATGATGGCGGCCACCTCCATGCTCGGCAGCGCGTACGCCAGGAACTGGCCCATGTACGTCTGCAGCAGAATCAGCAGCGACACGTTGATCCAGTACAGCAGCGCCGTGCCGAAGCCCGTGAAGCCCACCATGAAGAACCACACGAACGTGAAGATGAAGCCGCTCGCGAACACGTACGGGATCTCCGCCAGCGTCGAGCCCACGAAGTACCACAGCGCATTGTACGTCTGCGCCGCGCGCTCGCGGTAAAAAGACTCGCGCTCCTCGCACGAAATCGGCAGCACGCTGTTGAACGACACGATGCCGTTGAACAGCGTCGTCATGAACACCATGCCCACGCCGCCGTTGATGCCCTGGTAGCTCACGTAGTCGCCGTCCAGGAACAGGAAACCGAACACCAGCGCCAGCAGGAACGTCACCACGAAGCGGGTCAGGTTGTACGACGGCGTGCGCCAGTACATGTTCATGAAGCGGCCCACCAGGAACTGCGCCTGCGTCCACGAGCTGGCCGCGCGCTTCTTCGTGAACACCATCTCCGGGAAGTCGGGCGACGGGATCGTCACGCCCTCCTTGGCCAGGTTCGCGTCCAGAGCGCGCTTCTCCTCGCTGTTCTTGAACATCTCCACGAAGTCCGTCGTGCCGGCAGCGTGGCCCACGCCAGCGCCGATCACCTTCAGCATCCACGTGGCCGGGTTGTAGCCCTTCGGAAGAGGAGTCACGCCCGGGATCGACTCGAAGTACTCCACCAGCTTGCGGTACTTCTCGCCCAGCTCACCCACGAACACAGTCTCGCCGCCGCGCTTCAGCAGCAGCAGGTTGTCGAACAGGTAGAACACCTCCGTCGACGGCTGGTGGATCGTGCACACGATCGTGCGGCCGCTGTCCGCCAGGGCGAAGGTAAATTAACCTTCCGTTCCCCTACTGAGCTTCAGCTGCGTTCTATGTAGGTCATAGACCAACACTTCAATGCACTTGCGCACGCCGTCCATGATCAACTTCGCCGAGCGAGCGTCCAGGCCGCTCGTGGGCTCGTCCAGGAAAATCACACTCGGCTGAGCAGCAAGCTCCACGCCGATCGTCAACCGCTTCATCTGCTCCACCGAGCTGCCGCGGATGATCTGGTCCGCGATGTCGTGCATGTCCAGCAGGTCCAGCACCTCGTCCACCGAGTCGTACTTCTTGCTGTCCGGCACGCTGCTGTCCTGGCGCAGGAACGCGCTGAACGTGAACGCCTCGCGGAACGTCGACGCCTCCGAGTGCACGTCCATCTGCTCGCAGTAGCCCGTGCAGCGACGGATGGTCAGGTCGTTCGCCTCGTAGCCGTTCAGCAGGATCTTGCCCTTGATCGTGCCGCCCGTCTTGCGGCCGGCGATCACGTCCATCAGCGTCGTCTTGCCAGCGCCCGACGAGCCCATCAGCGCCGTCACCGAGCCGGGCATCGCGAAGCCGCTCACGCCCTTCAACAGGTCCAGCGTCTCCTTCGGGTTCTTCGGGTTCGGCACCGAGTACCACAAGTCCTGGAACGCCACCGCCACGGGCGTGAAGTTCTTCTCGCGCTCCTTCACGTCCACCACGAAAGCCTCGCCACCGGCGGGCGACTTGCTCTTCTTGGGCGTCGCCACCAGCGCGTAGCTGCCAGCCTCGTTCTCGTCCACCGTCTTCTTGGTCAGGACCGTGCGCTCCGGGCTCTCGTAGCGCTTGTACTCCAGCACCAGGCAACACTTTCGAAGCCGTCTCCTCACAATCCAATTCGCCATGGGGAAGCCCGGCCAGAAGAAGAAGGCCGCACGGGGTGCTCCAAACCGCCCTCCAACAAAAAGATTAACCAGACCACGACCCGTGCAGTGCGGAAGAAGCTCATCTTCAAGCTTGCGCCCTCCATCCGTGACAAGAAGCATACTGACTACAAGGCCGCCGGCCAGGCATGCACGCCTCCGCTCGGCGAGGCTACCGTCCGGAAGGTCGTGACGAAGTTCAAGAAGTGCGAGCCGTGGAAGGGAGATCCATGGTACAAACGCAAGCGCGACCCGAAGCACGAACCTGTCCGTGTCAAGCGCCAGGTCTGGGACCTGCTTGCTACGAAGCCCGGCCTGTCCGAGCGGGCGCTGGCGAGGGCATTGAAGATCCCACGCGCGACCTTCCAAGGCATCAACAAGGACATCAAATGTCTACCGTTCTCCAAAGTCTACTTCTCGCGGGGTAACCCCGACTTCCGGGACATCTATACGTTTCCTTTCCGGATCGCTCACGAGGGAAAGCTGCGTGCGTCACTCTTTTCATTGACAGACCCGGCCGTCGTGGCGATCCTAATCGAGAAGGCCAAGACGATCCAGGTCCAGCTACTCCTCGACTGGAAGATGGCACTGTCATTGTTCGAACTACCCCGAGTCGAGGAGCTTGTGGCGGCGGGCGTGGAGGTCTATGTCCCCAAGAAGAAGAGCACCACCAACCACGAAAAGGTAATCGTCTATCTAAACTATCTAAGCTGTTACTAACTATTGTTTGCACAGACGATCGTAGTCGAGAACATCATGGCAACGACGGGTTCCGCGAACCCATCGTTCAAGGGCCTGGAGCTCTCCATCGAGAACCTGACACACCACTTTGAGCCCAGTGAAAGTGAGCACTAACTGCACTTGATTTTTCGTTTCGCTAATATGCTATCTGTATACTGTAGTTGACGCGATCGCAGATGAATTTGACGTCGGCATCCTGCCCGAGAACGCTCTCCTAGTGGAGGCTGAGTGGTTCGCAAGGGAGAAGGCCAAGGTCAAGCTGAAGGAGCAGGTCGCGGCAGCCCGTGCCAGCGAAGGCCTGACGACGGAGGAGGAGCAGACGGCCCGCGCCACGATGAAGCGGGCGAAGAAGAACGCCAACAACAACGAGTATGCCAAGAAGCGATACAAGACAGACAAGAGCGCTGGTCAATGCGTGAGGTGCCACACGGAGACGCCGGAGGCACGGTGTAATGTGCCAGTGGTGCAAGAAGAAGGAGAAAGTCGTGAGCGACCTCAAGAAGGACCAGGGCAAGTGCCGGTCGTGCAGCAAACCGAAGCCGCGCTTGGATGGACACGCCTACTGTGAAGCCTGTCGCATCAAAAAGGGAACGAGAGCTATCACGCGGGCGCACCGGGCATGTGCAAGCGGTGCAAGATGCGCCGAGAAGAAGGACCGCTCCTTGTATTCCAGATGCCAAGACTGCAGAGCCGCCACCAATGCCAGCGTGAGGAAGTCCTATCACAAGAAGCGCGACATCGAGGCGCCGACTGAGGAGGAGAGCTGAGGCTGATGGCCGCGGCCAAGCCCGTGTACGTGGCGCGTCTGCTCAGGCGCTTTTCGTAAGATGTAATTTTTCACTAAACATTTGAAAGTTCCACAAACGAAATAGACTGTGCCCCAGTATGGGCTTGCAGCGGCGCTCCGCCGTCCACCTGGGCCAAACCACTGAGTTTGGCCCTCAAAAATAGTGAGTACAGGACAAACGCAACGGGTGGACGGTGAACAAAATTTGTCGATCCAGTAGATCCAGACTAGCCAGTCGGGCAGGTCCGGCGAGATCGACGCGCCGCCAGGTTCGTCAGGATGAGCATCACCAGGTAGATGATGAACGCGCTCGCCGACGACACGAAGCCGCACAACCAGTACACCAGCGGCCCGAACACGATCGTCTCCGCGAACGCCAGCGGCACCTGGGACACCGAGCACGACAGCACGTACGACGCCGTGCGGTAGAACAGCACGCCCAGCAGCACCTGCACGTTCACCGGGTCCACGTTCCAGAACGTCGACGCGTTGATCAGGCCCATGAGGCCGCGGCCCTTGAGGAACGCCGTGTTGCGCATCGTGACCTTGTTCTGGCGTTCCATCAGCGTCCACGTGTTGTCCATGAAGGACTGGTGGAACTCCGGCATCGGGTCGATGTCGTTGCTCACGTTCTCCAGCAGCTGCGGGTCGTACGGGGCTTCCAGCGCCGCCAGCATGTCGTGGTGGATGCTCGAGCGACGGTAGTGCTCCGCGAATTCGCTCGCCAGGCGCGGGTGGTGCGCCATGCCCGACGGCAGCGTCGACTCGTACTTGTGCTGCTGGTTCGTGCCCAGGTCCAGCAGGTAGTCGGCCACGTCGCGCTCGGGCGGACACACGAAGCCCAGGCTCTCGAAGTACGGGAGCGTCTGCACACGAGGGCCGTGGTACATGACCTCGCCCTCGTTCAGGATGATCACGTCGTCGAACAGGTCGAACACCTGGGCGCCGGCTGCAGCAGCGCGATCACCACCGTCTTGTGCAGCTTCTTGGCGATGCTGCGCTGCGTCTTGATGATGTCGTACGTGGCGGCGCTGTCGAGACCCGTGCTGATCTCGTCCATGAGTGTCACGTACTTCATGCCGAACTCCATCTCGCCGGTCGTCACGCGCTTGCGCTCGCCGCCCGACACGCCGCGCAGCATGCCGTTGCCCACGATGGTGTCCTGGCAGTTCTCGAGGCCGAGCTGCTGGATCACCACGTCCGGGTAGTGCGCGAACAGCACCTGCGCGGCCTCCAGCGCGGCCTTGTTCTCCTCGGGCGTGCCCTTGGACTGCTTCTCCTCGGCGCGCTTGGACATCTCGCCGACGCAGAAGCGGTGCGCGTACTCGAGCGTCTCCTTGACCGTGAGCGTCGGGAAGTGCTTGTCGCGCTGCGTCACGTACGCCGTTAACTGCGGCAGCCGCTACATGATGTCGGCCTGCGCGACGCCGTTGTATGTGATCTCGCCCTCCACGCTCACGTTCTTCTCGAGCGGGAAGCGGCCGCTCAGCACCTTCATGAGCGACGACTTGCCCGAGCCGGGCTGGCCCAGCACCAGCGTGATGGTGCCCGGCTTGAGCACGCCGCTGGCGTTGCGCAGGATCTCCTTGCGCACCACGTGCTTCTTGGCCGAGAACTTGGCCAGGCCCTTCTTGGCCGTGTTCCACAGCGTCGGCAGCTCCGTCTTGCTCTCGTCCTCCTCGACCACCGTCGCGGCGGCGGGACGACTGATGTACCGCCAATATAGCGGCTCGGCAACGTCGCGGCTAGGGGATGCGCGTAATACGAGCGACCGCGTGACTGGATTGCGCGCACATGTACGCGAAGAACTCCGGTGTCCATATCATGACGGTTCCGACTTCCCTACATATTCCGACACAGGGCTATCCAAAGTTGAGACGGGGCACTAGTCAATTTCTGGAACCCTGATTCAATTGGAAGTCTGCACTCCGCATCCTTGACGTGCTATTAATACACCATCGAGAAACCAGGGCAGGATGCACTTCTCCTCTCTTATCCATCTCTAAAGTTTTGCGGCACTCGGCAGCATATCTACAACATGGTAGGCCTAGCAGTGCTAGCAGCATCGGTAGTTATCCACGCGTCACTCTTCCAGGTGCAGCTGGCAAACGACCGTGCTACTCTGGCCGGCCCACGAAACACTTTGCAGTTCGATCGTGAGGCGGGTCGACGAGTGCGACGACGACGACGTGGCCTGCTTGGTGTCGTGCTGCTGCCAGGTGCACCTCTCGACCCAGAGCGAGCTGTCAAAGCTCTTGCCCAAGAAAATCCGCTCGCCATTTTCGGCGCGAGCAAACGCTAACACGTAGCGCACAGGCGCTCCCGCCACCGTAAATCCCCACTGCACTCCAAACGAAACCGAGTCGGCATTGTTGCGCCTGAAGGACATGAGAGTCGCGTCCTTGCACGACTGAGGTTGGCTGTGCACGTCGCGTTGGACCGCTTTCGCAAGTGGTTTGCCGCTATTGCCGACCACGCAGACCTCCCCGATGTAGGCAAGGTAGTCCTCGCGCTCTCCAGGCACCTTCCTCAGTTTCTTGGTGCAGAGCATACCGATCTCGACGATATGTTTCTGGTCCCAAAGCTGGCCTCCCAGGCGATACGTCTTCTTGCACCACCCCGCGGTGATTCCGAGCGAGGCTTCAGCATTGACCGCTTCGACGTCGAAAAACTCGGTCGACACTGGCAGGTAGAAATGCTTTTCCAGCGACGCCTTGGCAACCGTTGACAAGGTTTTCTTGGGGTCCACGCGGTTGTCCCCAGCCTCGGGCCCGGAGTCGTCCATCGAGCGCAGGATTACGTAGTGTGTAGCGCGATCGAGACCCGGGCAAACTGTCAGCACTAGCAGGCAGACGGATTCCTCGCGTGTCGCAGTAGTGTACGAAAGCTCCATGATACGACGCGGCGAGAACTCGATGTCAACGTCGAAGAGCTTGAAGTATGACTTCTCCCGCCCCACCAATTGACCCTGCACACAGCATGCAAGATATAATAACGTAAGCAATGACAGCCCAAGGCTCGGTTAATAGCATGTCTGACCTCTGATCTTACCTGCAATTGCACACTTGATCCTCCTTGAAACGCCATGTCGTGACAAATCGCTGCCTTCATCGATCCCGTTGCAGTGGTGACGGTGCTTCCAGCGTGTAGCGCCTGGGTTGTCTGCACGTCGAGCTCTGTCATATTGGACCAGGTACCAGAACCCACACGCCTTCCTTCAGCCCAGACGCCGACACCACGACCGATGTTGAATGCACTGTACAAACAGTTTTTCCCACCCAGCGCATCGTAGCACGGACTCTTCACCTTCCAACTGTCTCGCACTGCTCCCCAGAAGCGACTCTCAACCACAACAAAGTCTTCTTGCTCCTCGTGCTGGCAGCACTCGTGCGTCCAACCGGGAGCAAACAGAGCCGCAGAGACTCCTGAATTCCAAGCCAGGCAAAGCGGCTCGCCACAATTCATTTTGCCACCGCCAAGCATATTGTGCCTGCCGAACACATCAATGCCCATGAACACGTCATAGCGACGGTCAAGTTCAAACGCAGCCGAGAATTTGGCGTCATCAGGCACCCAGCCATAGTCCGCGTAAAACGCATCAACGTTCTTGAAGAAGTCGGTGCTCGCTTCATCCAGACGGACGAACGACTTACGTTTACCCGACCTCGACAGACTCCCGTACCAGACAACCTGCGCCAGCGGATTTTGTAGCTTCATCCCCTTCCGAAGTGTTCGTAAAAATACGTCAATATTGGCTACCAGCTCGACCAGAACGTCATTCTCAATGTTAATGAGCCAGCCGTCGAAACCACCGTGCCAAGCGATAGCAGCGAGTTTGGAAGCGAACAGCTGCGTATTGAGCCACCAAACCAACGCTATCCGTTAGAATATCACCCTTTTTAAACATTTCGCTCACGGTGAACTTACCTCGGCAGACTGAACATCACGGAACAATTCCTTGCACAACTCAGTGCCCTGGCCGCCTTCAGTTAAGAACGTACCCAGCACGCGAGTGCCATGTCGATGTCCAGCAGCGATCCACCCGGTCGGTGGCGGGCAGACCAAAGCGTGACCAAAGTACACGAACAAATCCACGAGATCCCACTGATAAAACCTGTAGGCATCGAAGTCGCCGCACCCCTGCTTGAACCGGTCTTCCTGGTATCCCCCTTTCATGTCATGACACACCAGCAGCTTGCTGCGTCTGCGTTGCTGTCTCGATCTAGGCGCGATGGGCACCGAGCACCCGATCAGCGTCGTCGCGTCAAAGTTGCGAAGTTCCTCCACCGTATGCAGCGGCCTCGTCTCCAACTTCACCGCCATATCAACATCATCGCGAACATCCCGCACACACTGGAATCCGTTCCACGGGCTCAGCACCATGAAGCCCGTATCACTTTTCTCGTCCACACGAACGTGCGTCCAGTCGCACTCGTGCCCAAGCTCGTCCTTCCTCCCCTCGACCAGCAGGCCGCGAAGCTGCTTCGACCCGCCCACGAGCTTCCCCCTCACAAACAAGAACTCGGTCTGTTCTCCCTCCACCTGCTCCTGAAATTTCTCGTGTAGTGCTTCTAGGACATGTTTGCCCCCTGCGGTCCTGCCCAAGTCCACGACGTGAAGCTTCACTCGGAGCGCGTCGAATAGTGTCCGGAATGGGCCTACGCGATCTCCAGTGGTCACGAACAGTACGATACCATTGGCTGACACCTCGGATTCCACGAACGCAGCGTAGCGCTCTTCCCGATGCCTCGTGGGTGTGGA
Organism: Phytophthora sojae; assembly: GCF_000149755.1. Lineage (NCBI taxonomy): Eukaryota > Oomycota > Peronosporomycetes > Peronosporales > Peronosporaceae > Phytophthora > Phytophthora sojae. Next base: position 8,891,837 of record NW_009258116.1, read on the forward strand.
GGAGGCTGCTGCGTTGGCGTTGCTGGAAGTGACGGAGGTATTGGTGGAGGTGGCGCTGGCGCTGGGACGCCAGCAAAACCAATAGAGCAATCCTAGTCCGAGTGTCACCAGCGTCGCGATTGCTTCCATAGTGAGGAGAGGGTCGGCGCCCAGAGCTGTTGCTGCGGAGTCTGCGGCGGCGAAGGCAGCGCCCGACGCTGCAGAAGAGCTGCTCATGATGGATCGGTGAAGTACAGATCTCAGCACATTTTTGTTTCGTTCTAGACTAGAACTAGAACTAGAATCTAGCTTTCCAGGTCTATTCAATCGTTTCGTTTCAGATTCTAACTTATATGAGTCAGACTGACTAAAAATAGCCAGTCAAAAGGACCATTTCGGTGTTAGGAGGCGCGATGAGCGACGACGCGCTAGACGCAAGCCGCCACTCGCTGAACCCGCCACGGCGATTTACAATGAGCTTATTCATGCTAGCAACCAGCTCGTGGGGGAGACGGAGGCGTTGCTGTCGTCCTGCTCGTCGCTGGAGGAGACCGAGACCGCGGACGACAGCAGTCAACCGAAACGCGTCCGCGCTGTCCGCTCCGCCCCGGAAGCAGTTGACGAGCGACGGAAGGTGCGGAATGCCAACGCGGCCAAGAGGCGGCTCAAGTACACGAAGAAAGTCAAGGACGAGAGGGAGCAGCTGAAGCAACAGGACGAGCAGCTATCGGCTCAGCTGGCCGACCTACAGGCCAAGCAGAGTGCAAAGAAGTGGGTTCTGGAGAGAACGAGTGCCATGCCCGTGTGGAGGGCCATTGCCACGCGTCAACTGCAAGGCCGCCTTATGGCTGAAGCGGAGAGGCGCCGGCTTCGAGAGCTCGTTGCAGCACGTGGCAAGTTGCTCCACGAGCTTGGCGAGAAGATGCGTCTGCACTTGCAAGGATCTGGTATTGCTATGGATAGAAGTGAAGAACGGAGTGCACCTCCGCTGGAGCTGGAGGACTCGCTGCTTTTTGACAGGTACTTGGTGGAAGTGGAGACCGCTTTCGACGAAGTTGACGAGGTTCAGCGCACCTGGCATGTACACGAAGCCCCTTTGTCGCCAGTTCGCAATCGATTGAGTGGCGAGGAACACGACTACTTTGAGAATATGGATGTGCAGCTGACCCCTTTCGACTTCAAGCAGACCGGTGACGCTCTGTGGGAAGCAATGCGTCGTGTTCATTATCAAAATGGCCACCAGCGCTACAGAAGCGTTGCGGGTCTTGGAGATGTGGTCGCTGTCAAGTTCCAAGTGCGAAATAAAATCCAGGATGAATCAGGCTTGATAATCCGGATCGTGATGAAGCGGCGTATCGAGTCTGGCAGAATTGTGATCTTGTGGCGAGCTCATACCCAGGGCTACGGCGAGCTCAGCAACATTCATGCCGACGAAACTGGCTGGTCAGTTATTCACCCGACGGATGCAGGGACCAAGAGCGTGGTAGGTATGCCTACTGCGATTCTGACCTTCATTCGATTTATTCCATGCAGCGATGGTACCAATCTAGAGGGGGGCGACACGAAGTTAGGTCATTTCATACAGCTAGCGGAGTCCTCGGGCCACGAGTATGGAGCTGAGATCGTGCGAATGATGGAATCTCTTCTGCTGGATGACTCGCGTATACCTGCTCGGTGAACGAGTGAAGGGATATTCTCTGGTTGCGCAGTTTGAATTCAGCTTCGAGCCTGAGTACCAAATTAGCTAGCTGCCCCCCAATACTTCTACAGTGCACAAGTGGGGACTCCGGATGAAGCATTCCGAGATCTGGAGCAACTTCGGCTACGTGTTCATGTTCCTCGCCGTCTTCCGCCTACTCGCGCTGCTGTCACTTCGCTTCATCAACCACCAGAAGAGATAAACGGTAGACTGCGATGCATTACCGTACTTCGTATAATACAGCCAACTTGTTCATGCACGATAATGCTCCTTGCTTGCACTGATTCTTTCCTTTAGTGGCCACAGGGCCAGGTGGTAGAGCTTTCAGCTCGACAAGTGCTGTTGCCATTTTACCGTGTGCATGCAGTGCCGTAGCCATTACATTTGTACGACAGTAGAATTTGTTGAAGTCTGAACTTCAGACTTCAGATGAAGATCGGGTCGTATCCACCGAATTTCCCGTTGAGAGTCTCAATGAGACAGTCGAGTTGATCTCGGAGCAACGAGCTTGCGTGTCAAACCGTTTGGCACCGGTGTCGCCGGAACTGCGCGACTGGACGTCCGGGAAGTTAAATCCGATGAGAACAGCAGCAGTGGCGAGCTGACGTTGGTCGTTGGCTTGCTGATGCAAAGGTGGATCGTGAGTTACAGCGCGTTGCGTCGGCGCTGAAGCGCGCTGTGCTGACACGCAGAGCAAGGTTGCCTGCCCCCCTCACGGAGCTGAAAAGCCTGTGGTCCACCCCTGGCGAATTATCCACCGCGAGCTTGCTCCACCGCCGCCCCCGTCCAAAGCGCAAGCTCAGCCCTCCACTCATCCGCGCCGTGCTGGCGAAATTGGAGCCAGGCGGCGGCGAGCACAAACATTGGAGCCTGTCGTGCTCCTGCGGCTGGGGGATTTTGCTCACAGTTGCCCCCTGCATGCAGAGATCAAGTCGGTGCATGTGCAGGACGCGCGCCCTGATGACCGAGAATGGTGGTCGCCAGCGCGTAAGGTGCGCGCAAACTCCGCGTTGACTACGCGCACGGCGCCAGCGGCTACCGCTGAGTCGGCACCTGCAGTACTGTACGTAACGCTGGTGTAGTTTAACACCACGACGGCCACCGCCTTACCGCGGCAAAGGCTACTTTTTGCGGTGGTCCTGTAAGGCTTTGGTGCTGGGGCGAAAATGCGCAGTGCCGACGGCGTGGACGCTGCCGCTGCCGACGTCCTGTCGAGTCCAGTCGCAGGAGCACACCATACAAACGGCCAGTCAAACGGCTGTCTCCAGCGGGTCTACTGGCGAGACGGGCCAGGCTGATGCCGGAGCCCTAGTCGCTCTCATGGTGCGCGTTGTGCAGGCTCGGCTTTGCCGCCGATTGCTCGCACAGGAAGCGTGTGTCGCACCGCGCACTGCGGGGCGCGGATCCATCGGCGCCGCCGCCCGCGAAGACGGCCATGGAGCAGGTTGGGCCGGTTGCAAGCGCGCACCCAGCCACCAGAAGCGACAACCGAGTCTGGAAAGCTCTTTCGAGACCGACTTGTCCTCGGTGGCGCCCAGCGAAACGGTCGCTACGGATAAATATAGTAGTATTTTCCGACAGATAGCTTAGTAGGATTGTACAGAACAGGAAAAATATGACACAGTCGCTATTCACTATTTTCATCCAATCAAATCACACAGGGATAGGATTTTAGCTCCGACAGCTTCTGACAAATATTTGTCGGAAGCGAGACGCAAATATGTATATGCACATAGTGAAATACAGTCAAGTACGTACTTTTCAAATATGCTCATGATTGCAACAACTAGGCAGAAACCTATTTTAGGCCTGGAGCTCTAGTCAGTGGAGACACTGGTGGTCCTCCGCACATACACACATAGGCACTTTGAAACGGCAGAAGCGCCTGACAAAGATCAGCATGAGTCTCTCTGCACTCATCCCTGCGAACACGCAAAAAGCGCGCACCACAGGGATTGGTGCTTTTGAGCGCATGCTAGAAGCAGAGAATGTGTCTATGAATGTCATTCAAGTCTGTGTGCGTGGTGACAGTTCTGGCAAGAGCCTTGCTGCCATTATGGACCGCTTTGGCTACTACCTCGCCACGTATCAAGGTAAGAAAGGTAAGTTGGCGTCTAACACAGCCATTTCATACTTTAGAAACGTTAAGCTTTGGTTTTTCGATGAGCATCCTCATCTTCGGGTTCCTACAGAGTTAAACCTGCTAAAGCAAGGCAAGACTTTGGAAAAACATTGCTTGTAACGGGACAATGGGGGATTTATTAACAAAGCTCCGCCTTGCACGAAGGCGGATTTAAGGTCACTAATTCGTCTGTCGCCACCGACTACGAAGATGTGGCGCTCGCGTGCCTCATGTGGCACTGTTTTGGGCGCTCCTCGGATCTCGGCTATATCAACAAGCAGCACATCACAGTGTCAGCGGACATCGTTTTCTACGTACGCATGCTTCGTGTGAAAACTGCCGAAGAGCAAGGCCTCACCCTCGTACCTGACCGCGACGACTTCCTCACCTGCCCCCTGCACACGCTGGCCGTTGCTCTGGTGATGCAGGAGGCGCCCTGTGTGTCGCTGCTGAGTCAGCTTCCCGCTCTCGCCACCACCGCTGAAACCTCGCGCGACGCAGGTGCGCCTCTGCTCGAGGTGCTGCGGGTCAGCGTCGCGGATAGCAGCGACACCGCGGCGGCCTTGGAAACGTCCCTGTCGCCGCCCAGCACCGCTTCCCTGCTCCCCACACCAAGTCCGCCCGGCTCCAACCCGTCGCAAGCCACCACCGTCTCCCTGCCAGCTCAGCTCACAGCTTCAAGTCCCGCGAGGAGCAGCCTCGGACGTGGTGAGGACGGAGTCCAAGCGTATGTCAACCGCTTTTTGAAGCAGGTGGCTGAACCCGCCGGTGCCACCAGCAACCTGACCTCGCACTCCTTTCGCCGAGGAGGTGCCCAGCACGCCAACGGAGACGAGCGGCTAGCAGCGCAGTGGATCTTTGACCGCGGGTCATGGGATATGACCCTCACGAACAAAGGCTTTGCCTATGTCTTCAACACCCCCCGCGAAGACCGAAAAGTCGCCCGAGTGCTGAGCGGCTGGAGCGCCGACGAAGCCCCGGTCATTGCGGACGTTGTAGCGCTGGACCATGGGACGCAGGAACGCCTGGCGCCCTTGGAGGAGCTGCTGTTCGGTTCCTGCATTGGACTGGCAGACGCAAAGCTAAACGTAAGTCGCAAGGTTATCAGAGTGCTGACGGCGTACCTGATCAAGTATTTCCCGCAAGTGAAGGCGCTGGCGCCCGACACGCTGTTCGTTGCGCGTATCGAGGAATGCTTGGGAGCGGCTGATATCCCGGGGCCGACATGCTGTCTTGGTCCATGGCAATCAATACGTCTGCTGCTTCGAGTCCTGAACAAGCACACGAAAAGTCGGAAGCAAAGAGCAACTGCTGTCATGCTGGGTGTCACCATTTGGCTGTCATTAGCGAGCTTATCGAGAGCAATCGGCTCATGTCTGCGCGCCTCCTCGCACTGGAGACGATCATCCTAAAGCAAGCGCCGCCTGTGAAGCGTATTGAAGAAGCATCAGAAGAGCAAGCGTCGTCAGAGCAAGCGCCACCCGCAAAGCAAAGAAAGAAAGCTGCTACGAACCTGTTCTTGCTGTGGTTCGAGTGGTACACGAGGCTGCCCCGTGTCTGGGACTCGAGCGACCGCCAGAAGAAGTCCGACTACCGCCTGGGCGTTGCGTACAAGATACTCTTTCTTGACGGCGGATTCGTGCTGCGCGAGGATGCTGTCGACTTCAAAGATCTTGTCTTCGAAGTAAGAAAACGCGCGGAAGCAGCGGTCCTTAGGTTCTTGAGCGAGCAGGGATCCCGAGCAAAAGGAGCTGGCAGCGTGCTGCGCGAGATGCGCAAGCTTCATCGGTCTGGTGCCCTCGACAGCCGCATCGTGGCGTATCAAAGCCACCTCGCCCTGGAAAGGATCATCGACCCAGCGCCGGCTGCAACCCAAAACATACTACAAGTCGTCGGACACGGGTAAGGCACAAAGTTCGGGGCAAATACATATATTCATGAACCAATACAAGACAGTTAGCTTACGAACGCGCAGATCAAGGCCATGACCATCCTGCCAACCATCGCCCAGAGACCGTCGGGCACTCAGCGCATCGCTCTCCATCCGCTCGTCGCCGCTTGCCCGGACCCAAACACTGCATCAATCGTGATTGGCGACGGCGGGCTTCGATCCCGCTCCTCAGGGCAAGCCCTGCGCTCATCCATTGAGCTTTGTCGTCGAGGGTGGAGCCTCCGGCTTGGCTTGCGGTCTGGGGGGTTCAGCTTAAAAAGTCTAGACTGAAGCCGCGGGGCCTCTGTCGGCGTTGCCTCCGAGAGCTTGACTGCGTGGCGCTTTTCTATTGGCTTAAATATAATCTCATTGAGGTTTTTAAACGAGTGGCTCTGGAAGAGAGGGTCACTCTTGTGAAGCGTAAATATCACTGTTTAAAGACAATCAACCCAAATAGTGGACCCACCACAGGATCCTGGCTCTCATTGATGAACTTGCCACCTCGACAGCACATTGCTCCGAGTCGATTTTGCGCCTAGATGCAAATTGCCGTTTTTCTCGGCCCACAGGCCTCTAGAGGCGATTTCCTCGCGGCTGTGAGCACCGCATGAAAGCTGACAAGAATGCCCCCTAGTCCTAATTTACCGTACATAATATCTAATTTCCGATTTTTCACTATTTCCGATTTTGCACTGGCTTTGACCAATTGCCTACTGATACGTTTGATTGGTTTAGCGTTTGTCTCAGTGAAAGCCGGGGCGCCTGCTTCAACGTCTCAACTGGCGATATGATCCCCGCGCAATCCCTCGCACTCGGATCGCGCGCCACTGCCGCGAAATCAACAAGATGCGGTTGACGCGCAAGTTGCGGGTGGACCTCGCGTGGCCAAGAGAGGACGGAGCCCGCGTTTAACGAAGGCTCATTCCGGAAGTTGCTCGCTCTCTCTCAAGCACTTTCCCCCTTCTCCTCGTCGTCTCCAGTGGCGATGAACTCCTCCGACAAGAAGCTCGGGCTGGACTCGGCCGACGCGCTCATGGCGCAGGGCCCCCACGCGCTGCACAGCTACGTGGCCGACAAGGTGCAGGCTGCCATGGGCAAGGCCATGCCCCAAATGGAGGTGCGCTTCAAGGACCTGTCCATCTCCGCCAAGGTCTTCGCCTCCAGACACTCGGACCCCAAGTCCCAGCTGCCCACGCTCTACAACAGCGTCAAGAAGGCTGCCACTAGAGTCAACAAGGACAAGTACACGGCCGAGAAGACCATCCTCAAGAGCGCCAGCGGCGTCTTCAAGCCCGGCACCATCACGCTGCTGTTGGGCCAACCTGGATCGGGCAAGTCGTCGCTCATGAAGGTGCTGAGCGGCCGCTTCCCGCTCGAGAAGAACGTGACAATCGACGGTGACATCACGTACAACGGCGTCCCACAGGCCGACATCATGAAGCGGCTACCGCAGTTCGCCGCCTACGTGACACAACGAGACAAGCACTTCCCCACACTGACCGTGAAGGAGACGCTCGAATTCGCCCACGCCTTCTGCGGTGGAGGGATCTCCAAGCGTGGAGAGGAGCTGCTGTCGAGAGGCACCCCTGAGGCCACTGCGGAAGCGCTCGACGCCATCAAGGCTCTCTACGCGCACTACCCAGAGGTCATCGTGAAGCAGCTGGGGCTTGAAAACTGCAAGGACACCATCGTGGGCAACGCCATGCTGCGTGGTGTGTCCGGAGGCGAACGCAAACGCGTGACCACGGGCGAGATGGAGTTCGGTATGAAGTACATGACGCTCATGGACGAGATCAGTACGGGCCTGGACAGCGCCGCCACCTTCGATATCATTAGCACTCAGCGTGGAATCGCCAAGACCCTGCAGAAGACGGTGGTCATCGCTCTGCTGCAGCCTTCGCCCGAGGTATTCGAGCTGTTCGACGACGTGATGATCCTGAACGACGGTGAAGTCATGTACCACGGCCCTCGCGACAAAGCTGTGCCGTTCTTTGAGAGTCTAGGATTCAAGTGTCCTCCTGATCGAGACGAAGCTGACTTCCTTTTGGATCTGGGCACCAACCAGCAGTACGGCTACGAAGTGGAGCTGCCTGCAGGTATGACGCACCACCCGCGTCTAGCGAGTGAGTTCGCAGAGATTTTCCGGCGTTCCTCGATTCACCAAAGAATGCTCCAGGCATTGGAAGTTCCTCACGATCCTGAGCTTCTTGAGAACGTTGGCGCACACATGGACCCGATGCCCGAGTTCCGTCGTGGATTCTGGGAGAACACCCGGACTCTCATGAAGCGGCAAACGATGGTTACTCTCCGCAACACTGCGTTCATCAAGGGCCGCTGCATTATGGTGGTGCTGATGGGGCTCATCTACTCGAGCACCTTTTGGCAAGTCGACCCCACCAATGTCCAAGTGGCGCTAGGTATCATGTTCCAAGCCGTCCTATTCCTCGCTCTGGGGCAGGTTTCCCAGATCCCGACGTTCATGGCGGCCCGAGACGTGTTCTACAAGCAACGCGGAGCCAACTTCTTCCCGACGTCGGCGTATGTCCTCGCGTGCTCTGTCGCCCAAGTCCCGATGGCCGTCGCCGAGAGCATCATCTTTGGCTCGATGGTCTACTGGATGTGCGGCTTCGTTTCCACGGCTGGCGCCTTCATCTGCTACATGATCCTGCTCATCCTGACGAACCTTGTCTTCTCGTCGTGGTTCTTCTTGCTGACAGCAATGTCTCCGGACTTCCACATTGCCAAGCCGTTTGCTACCTTCACCGTGGTGTTCTTTATCCTGTTCGCTGGCTTTGTCATGGCCAAGAGCACCATGCCAGGCTGGTTTGAATGGATCTATTGGATTAACCCGATCGCTTGGTGTCTTCGCGGTCTCGCTGTGAACCAGTACCGTGCTGCCAAGTTCGACGTCTGCATCTACGAGGGTGTCGACTACTGCAGCAAGTACGAAATGAACATGGGCGAGTACTATCTGTCACAGTACGATGTGCCGTCCTCGAAGGTGTGGGTGTGGGCCGCCATGCTGTTCATGATCGCCTGCTACGCGCTCTTCATGGCTCTGGGGTGGTACGTGCTTGAATACCACCGCTTCGAGAGCCCCGAGCACACGATCATCAAGGACAAGGACGAAGAAGCGGACGGAAGCTACGCACTGGCAGCAACTCCCAAGGGATCCAGCACCAGCTCGGCGGCTCGAGCGGTTGCTTTGGACATCGGGCGCGAAAAGAACTTCACGCCGGTGACCATCGCATTCCAGGATTTGTGGTACTCGGTGCCGCACCCGAAGAACCCGAAGGAGTCGCTCGATCTACTGAAGGGTATCAGCGGATTCGCCAAGCCTGGTACCATGACGGCTTTGATGGGATCCTCGGGCGCAGGCAAGACGACGCTCATGGACGTGATCGCGGGTCGTAAGACTGGCGGCAAAATTCAGGGGAAGATTTTGTTTAACGGCTACGAGGCCACGGACTTGGCCATCCGACGATGCACGGGCTACTGCGAGCAGATGGACATCCACTCGGATGCGACGACGTTCCGCGAGGCCTTCACGTTCAGCGCCTTCCTTCGTCAAGACAGCAGCATCCCGGACAGCAAGAAGTTCGACTCGGTGGAAGAGGTGCTGGACCTGCTGGACATGCACGACATCGCAGACCAAATTGTGCGCGGCAGCTCGGTGGAGCAGATGAAGCGGCTGACGATCGGCGTGGAGCTTGCCGCCCAGCCAAGCGTGCTGTTCCTGGACGAACCGACCAGCGGCTTGGATGCACGCTCGGCCAAGCTGATCATGGATGGAGTTCGAAAGGTGGCCGACAGCGGACGGACCATTGTATGCACGATCCACCAGCCGTCGTCCGATGTGTTCTACCTGTTCGACCACTTGCTGTTGCTGAAGCGCGGCGGTGAGACGGTTTTCGTCGGTGAACTGGGCGAGAAGTGCCGCAAACTGGTGGAGTACTTCGAGGACATCCCGGGTGTTGCGCCGCTGCCGGAACGGTACAACCCTGCCACATGGATGCTCGAGTGCATTGGCGCCGGAGTCAACAACGGCGGTCACAACACGATGGACTTCGTCGAATACTTCAAGAACAGCGAGGAGAAGCGCGTTCTGGACAACGAGATGGCTCAGGAGGGTGTGACCGTCCCCGCTCCCAACCTCCCGGAGATGATCTTCCAGAGGAAGCGCGCCGCGAGCTCGTGGACGCAGGCCAAGTTCTTGACGATGCGCTTCATGCGAATGTACTGGCGCACGCCCACGTACAACATGACGCGCTTCGTGATCGGCCTGTTCCTCGCGTTGCTCTTTGGACTAACGTATGTGGACGTGGAGTACGTGAGCTACCAGGGGATCAACGGCGGTGTGGGTATGGTGTTCATGACGACGCTTTTCAACGGCGTCGTCTCGTTCAACGGCGTGCTGCCCATTGCCTCCGGTGACCGCGCAGCTTTCTACCGGGAGCGTGCAAGTCAGACTTACAGTGCACTCTGGTACTTCGTGGGCTCGACGATCGCTGAGATCCCGTATGTCTTCTTCGGCTGCTTGATCTTCACGGTCATCTTCTTCCCGTTGGTCGGCTTCACTGGGTTTGGTACGGGAGTGCTCTACTGGATCAACGTCTCGCTGCTGGTGCTCATGCAGACGTACATGGGGCAGCTCTTCGTCTACGCGCTGCCAAGTGTTGAAGTCTCCGCGATCATCGGCGTGCTCGTGAACTCGATTTTCTTCTTGTTCATGGGCTTCAACCCGCCGGCGGAATCCATCCCCGAGGGCTACCGCTGGCTGTACGCGATCACACCGCAGAAGTATTCACTCGCGATTCTCGAGGCGCTCGTGTTCACCGACTGTCCGAACGAACCGACCTGGAACAGCACGCTCGGCGCGTACGAGAACGTGGGCTCGGAGCTCGGGTGCCAACCGGTGACGGGCCTGCCGCTCACGATCGACCACATCACCGTCAAGGGCTACGTCGAGTCGGTCTTCGAGATGAAGCACGACGACATCTGGAGCAACTTCGGCTACGTCTTCTTGTTCATCGGCATCCTGCGGCTACTGGCCTTGCTGTCGCTGCGCTACATCAACCACCAGAAGAGATAGATAGACAAGTAGAATACATAGGGAAGATACAAGAGACTCTGGTGTAACCTCGAGTAAGTAAATTCGGCCACTTCTAGACAACTTATCGCCGACATCAATTGGACATTTCAATTCTGTCGGAGTTCCGGGCCGACGTTCACATACTATAGTAGTATTTTCCTTGGCGGCCATCCCGAGTCGGATCTTCTGGACAGCTAGAGAGTAAGGAGTGCCAGATTTCTTACGGCGTGATCGTGAAGACCAACTTGTGAAAGCGCAGAAAATTGCAATGAATTAACTGCAGAAGAGTTGTGCGCATCCAAGGTCGTCGGACTCATTTTGAAGTCCAGCACTTCCAACCCCATGGTCGAGAAACTGGCAGACAAGCTCAAACAACTCAACCCGATCCTCCTAAATCCCGCGGTTTTAGAGAAGGCACTGGAGTGTTTTAATGGGGTGACATGAAGGTTGGTTTACTCGCTGTACTCGTCTCCAAGCGGATCGAGTGGCTCAAAGCCTAAATCGAAAAGCAAATGCCAGGCGCAAAGTTCCCAGATAACGCCAAGGTTGGTGAGTTTTACTAAGTCCTGCCGCGACGATGGTTATGGCGAAGGGGGTGCGCAAGTTAAAGGGATTTCAAGACGCGAGCAACTACGCGGCGAAATGGACGCGTGAAGCGCAAGTCGATGTCTCGTTCAAGATAGAGGCGAGTTCCACAGATGCAGACGCGGTTGGGACGATTACGAAGACGCGCAAGTGCACAAGTTGATCAGGGAGTTTTGTCCAAGAGAAGGGCATTTATATTTGTCTTCGAATCGAAGGCTTCGATTGTAGTTTTTAGGATTCCAACAGGAAAAAACTTCATGACAAGCATTGAGCTACGGGCCTAAAAGGCATCATTACGCGCCATTCGTCTCCTTGTTACGCAGAGACGTCGCGAACTCCTCGAACCATGCCAGGCTTTCCGGGTTCTGCAAAGCGTTCTTGTTGGTCACTGTTTGGCCGTCGATGATTTTCTTCACAGTGAGCTCTACTTTCTTGCCACTCACGGTGTGAGGAATCGCCGGACAGGCCACCACCATACCAGGCATGTGGCGTGGGGAGGCTTGGTCACGAATGCATTGGCGAACCTTCTTCTGGAAGGCAGGCGTACACTCGTAGCCGGTTGCCATCACTACGAACAGCAGAATACGGACGTCGGGGGTGCCGTCTTTCAGCGTGTAGTTCTGTCCGACGACCACCGAGTCCGCCACTTCTTCCATTCGCCCCAAAACTTTGTAGATATCCGCCGCCCCGATACGTACACCACCTACGCGAAACGATGGTTAACGCCTTTGTTTACCGGATCTGTGTGCCTATGATAATCAATTGGTGTTCTTACCTGGCTTCAACGTTGCATCAGAGCGACCGCAGACAATCACGCCACCGCTGTTCGTGACCTTGGCAAAGTCGCCATGCTTCCAAATGCCTGGATAGGTGTCAAAGTCTTCACACGCCAATGCCATGCGTTAAAGTCAAAGCCAAACGAGAGTCAAAGTACAACATTTCCCACTTACAGGCGCCATGGTACTTGGACCCGCTTTCATCGTTCCAAAAGTACAGCGGCATCGATGGGAACGGCTGCTTGCAGACCAACTCGCCTTGCTCTTCATGGATCTCCTTGCCATCGTCATCGAAGATGCGAACATCCAGGCCCAAACCTCGGGTCTGCAGCTCACTATCACGCACTGTACGTAGCAAAGTTAGTGAAACTCTTCAATTCAGCTTACGCTTGATAATTTATCCTTGGAGGCACATTTTTTGTGTGTACCTGGTAGATTGGTGCAGCCGAGAGCAAAGCACCCATTTAAGTCGGTACCTCCGCTGATTGAGGCGAACTGTACGTCGCTCTTGATTCCCTCGTACACAAACTAAAGCAATAGTTTGTAAGATAGCATCCCATTTGCCGACCCCCCCCCCAGCTACGTCTACAAACCTTGAAGATATTGGTACTGGCTGGTGATCCCGTGGACGTGATCAGCCTCAGCTTGGACAAGTCAAACGTTTTGCCAGGAACGCATCCCGAGTCCATGACGGCGGCCAAGTAGCACGCGCTTGTCCCAAATACCGTCACGCCAACGTCCTGCTCAGTGTATAACAGCGACAAAAGTGTGAGAGGCATTACGGGGATAGTAGCCAACACGAACATTCGCTTACCTGCCCGAATTTCCACAACGCTTCTGGGGATGGATACAGGGGGTTGCCATCAAAGAGAACTAGTGTTGCCCCCACTCCAAGTGTACTCACGACCCAGTTCCACATCATCCAGCCAGTGGTCGTGTAGTAAAACACGCGGTCCTGCCGCTGGACATTCAGATGCTGCACAAGTTACGACCAGAAACAAAAGTTAGCTGTTAACAGTGCAAATATCGAGGGAAAATAGTCAAAATACTGTATGTAGACGTACATTTGCGAGCTCCTTCAGGTGGTTCAAAACAACCCCAGGACCTTGGACGAGGCACTTCGGAAGCCCAGTCGTTCCCGAGCTGTACATGACGTAGACCGGGTGGTCGAAGGGCAACCGCGCGAATGGAATCGTGTCCTTCACCGACTGCACGGCCTCCTCGATAAAGCGGTCGTGGTAGACTGCCCCTCGGATTTTTGACAGGTCCAGGTCATGCTTGCTACCACCACCTTCTCTACAGATGGCAAGTCATCGATAACTTGTTTCAGCTGCGAGAACATGTCAATTCGTTGTCCCTTGTAGAAGTAGCCGTCCGTAGTGAACACGACCTTCGGTGTGATCTACAATAGTAGCATTCATCGGGAAATAGAACGTCAACAACCTAGCACGTAGCACCTACGACAGATATGGGCGTACCTGGGCGAAGCGATCCAAAACTCCTTGGGCGCCAAAGTCAGGCGAACAGCTCGACCAGATTGCTCCGAGGCTACCAACAAAACAGAACCTATTAATCATTTGAAACACTTTGTAGATACAGTCAATCGGCACGAACCTGGTGGTGGCGAGCATCGCAACGATTGCTTCCGGGATGTTCGGGATGTACGCTGCAACGCGGTCTCCCGCCACAACGCCCATCTCTGCCAGCCTCGCCGACAACTTCGCTACTCGTTCATACAGCTCCTTGAACGACATGACCTCTTCCTGGTTGCTGGTCTCCGCCTTGAAAATGATTGCCGGACAATCATCTCGGAAGCGCAGCAGGTTCTCAGCAAAATTCAGCCGAGCTTCGGGGAAAAACTTGGCGCCTGGCATCTTGTCCTTGTCCTCGATCACCTTCGAGTACGGCTGAGACGAGACCATGCCCGTGAATTCCCAACACTGCACCAAACACCAAACACCCTATAAGCCACCACACCAGTCCCCTCATTGAGTCATCAACTGCACTCCTCTCACCGCCTCCCAGAACTGCTCGAGGTTCTCCACCGACCACTTCCAGAGCTCTTGGGGGGTCTCCAACGACAATCTATTGCACACATGAGACCCAGTAGCTTTAGCCATCCACACCCCTCCCCCAAGTAACAACACGGTATTGCACTCACTTGAAGCGCTCGTTCACTTGCTGCGTGAACTTGGTCCAGTTGGAGGAGGCTAGGAGCTCTGCTGGTGGTGTCCACACTGTTGGAATGATACACCAGATACGTGAGCGGATTGTGTCAATGGGCCAATAGTTGGAGCTATTGCAGACGTACATGGAGCCTCATCCCTCTCTCCTTTGCCCACTTCGACACCGTCGCCCTTGCGCTTGCCCAGCACCGCCATCGTGTACGTGGGGCGGCAAATGGTCGACTGAGCGATTTGATCGTCACTTGAAGTCGTACTTTGTGCGAAAAGTAGTATTGTGAAAACCGATTAGAATGTCTTATTGGATTGTTAATCAGCCGATTTAGTGGCTTAATAAGACCGACGACCCCCGATTAGATAAATCCGACCTCCTAATTAGACTGGGTACCTCGATTTATACTCAATATTACTAGAGTCGGGTTTACATTTGCTAATCGGCCGATTAAGCCAGAGCCGGCCGATTTGTTTACTATTCAGACGGAATGTCCGATGTGCAACCGGCATTCGCTCCTTGTAGGCTAAATCAGCCGGCAGACAACAATCGTTGCAGTCGCTCTTGGCTAGAGTCAAGGTTACAACACTAACATCAGAACTAAGCTGGAAAAGCCGCACTCTATAATACCTGTAACTGAGATATGCAGGCGACGCGTTAAAGCGCGGTGTTGCCGCTGCACTATGCATGTTGATCGAAATAGCTAGGCTGCACATAATTACGAGACCGATGACCGATTTATACTCCGATTATAATTGAGACATCCCCGATTTATTAGTCTTCAAATCCGCTATGAGCGATGTTTAACCGACTAATTCAGCAGGACAAACTAATCGGTTTTCACAATACTTAACGGAAGTTGAAGTTGGAAACCTTTTAGTGTGATGCACGCGACGAAAATCTACTTCTACGGAAATCGCCGTGCGAATATGTCACTTCGTATAGAATTCGGGGTGCAAATTGACTGGCGAATACCACGAATGCAAAAATGCCAGCTATACAAAAATCAAATGAAACTGCAAGATGTAGTGGAATTCATCGTGCAGTTTGCACGAAGCATATTGTGCCGCACATTTGGTACACAGTGTGAAAGTAGAAACACTACTACTTCAAAGTAAATGTGTATTGTGTAAGCTTACCGCTACTCACCTACGTAATGGTAGCTAGTCTAGCTGGAGCTGTGCCTTGCATGCTCACGGGCGAGTGTTCTCCACGATAGTTGGTCAAGTCTACGCGCTCTTCCTTTACTCGACGTCGATGAGAACGGTATACGATTCTTTACTTGCTCAAAACGAAGGCCAGCCGAATCGAGAGAGCTGTGCGCTCTCAGGACCTCATCACTCGTCAGAAGTGCTTCAACGAAGCGCATCAGCCGCTGAAGCTCTGCAAGCCGGATCTTTTGTAGTCTTGAAGCCATATCGTGCTTTGATAGCTGCTTTAGTGGCGGTTGCCCAGCACACCATTGCTGCCACACAACGCGAACGGTTCTTGGGGGTAGCACAAACTCTCTTGGCACTCGATGAAAGCCCTCACCCCATGTGTAAAGCTCGGTGTGCATCGTTGCAGTAGCATTCACCGAGGACTTTCTGTCTGAGTGTGAAGGTACACTATCGCCGAGCGAACATTTCCAAAAGTCGACTTTCCGGTGACACCACGCTGCTCCATCGAGGTCAAGTAGCGCATACACTCCATAGTACTTGATACACTAATGGACGATAGAGAACCGCTGCGCGATACTCTCCCCATTAATTGCACCCAGCGTACGAAACGTACTAGTAAACAGGACTTGCCGTCGATCCGCCTCCGTATTCTCATAGAGCCACTCTATGAAGCGAGATAAAGTTCGTAGATAGACGTACTTGGTGTTGTCAGAGGTGATACTTCCCAGCACTTGCTCAACGCGGGCATCGAGAGCTTCCATCGTTACTTGCCGATAGAAACGGTATCGAAATAGCATAGAAATATTTCTAGTTTTTGTTTCGTTCACTTTGCACGACGAATTCCATTTATCTAAACATGGCTACATGCATGCACACTTGACGTTACACTTTTAGTTTTGGCAAAATGTGTGAATTGATCGTAGTAACTTACAGGTCTTAAAGGTTAGCTAGCAGGATGTCTGTCGCCTTGGAGGAGAAGGAGAAGGGGGGGGGGGGTTGAGTGCCTCGCAGTCGAGGAGGCAGCCTTATAAAATTGGACGCAAGGCAGTCAATCTACACGAGCGCCACAGCAGCTTCCGAGAGACGAGGGCGTCCTAGGAAGGCGCGGGCGGCGGCGTTGACGGCCATGCTGTTGTTTTGACGCGCGTGGCTCATGGCGGTAATTCGAGCGACGGCTCGGAAGGTGGGACGTGCGGATGCACGTGGGGCGTTGAAGGACGCGTTGGCGGTGGTCATGTTGTCGCGGACGCGGCCCAGCAGCTGCATGAAGCTCGAGTTGAAGCCCAGCTCCGGGGTGAAGTGCAGCAGCTCGACGCGAGAGAGCGTGTAGTGCTTGTCCAGCGGGATCTCCATGTCGTTGAGCATGATCGGCAGGATGGGCTTGCCCTTGTCCTCTGCAAACGCCAACTGGTCCTTGACCAGCTCGCTGTTGACGGTCTTCCTGGAAAGCACCACGATGAACACGTCGCACTTTAGGATGGCCTCCTTGGCGGCGTGGATGCGCTCCGTCATGTCCGCGTACGTCTGGGTGCCGTCCAGCAGACACCGCACGCTGTTGTCCTGTAGTCGGTCGTGGAGACGCTTGACGAACGTGTGGTGGTGGTCGCCGTGCGATACAAACGCAAAGCTGAGGTTGTCCAGAGTGGCGGGGTCCCAATCCGTGATGTTCTCACCGAATCCGACCACGCTGGTGCCGTTAGCCAGGCGACGGCGGCTCCCAGTGACGTTGGCCTCGCGTTGCTTCTCGATTTCGTCACGAACGCCGTCGAGCAGAAGTCGGAACTGCGCCGCAAACCGCTCCTCGTCGTACTCGTACGTGATCTTCCGCTTGTTGGCGTTGTTCACGCTCTTGATCGCTTGCTCGAACGGAACCATTTGACGCGTGTAGATGTAAACCTGCATCTCATCTGTGACTGCAGCCCCCTCAGGAGACACGGCAATGATCGGCTTACCAAGCTGCTTGGCCAGCGCCAGCTCCTTGAGACACCATTCAGAGACTGGGTAGTCCTCTGTGTACAGACAGATGATCACCTCGGCATTTTTGATGCCACGCGCAATCTCTTCGCGCCATACGGAGCCACCGCCGATACCCGTGGGGTCCATAAGGTCAAGCCACGACGTGATGTTCGCGCGCTCGAGACTGTCGCGGATTTTCAGTGCAAATTCGCTGTGCGAGTGCGTGTAGCTGATCATAACATCGCGGTCGCCTGCAGCCTGCTTGATCTCAAACTGCAGCTGCGTTGACGTGGTGCAGTCCACTGGACGATAACCATCGCGGTTCGTCTCCATAACGTCTGCTCCGGCATCCAAGAGTGCTAGCGCGGTGCCCTTCTGCTCACACTTCATGGCAATGTGCAGGGCTGTATCACCGTTGGGGAGGCGATCGTCGATATCTGCGCCGTGCTGAACGAGACACTCAAACAGGTCGACACTCACGTTCTTGGACGATGCAGCGCATAGCAGCGGAGTGTGATCGCGATAGTCACGCAAGTTCACATCGGCGCCCTTGCTCAGAAGCAAACGAACCACCTCTGGCTTGTTCACACGCGCAGCCCAGTGGAGAGGCGAGCGGCCGAAGATATCCTGGAAATCTGGGTCAGATCCAGCTTCAAGCAGCCTACTTACGGCCTGAACAGCACCGTTTATCGCTGCCCAGTGGAGTGGCGTACGGCGGTGCATACCCGTGTAGCCGTACTCGCCCACACAGTTCGGATCTGCGCCAGTCTTCAGAAGCCTCTTAATACCTGCAATGTCATCCTTGGCTGCAGCTTCATGGAGTGGTGTCAGCGCCACATCGGCTCCCCATTCCTCGAGCTCATGGGCCACGGGGAAATTGCCACGCATGTAGGCCAACTGCAGCACTGTGAGTGTGTTCATGTGGCCTGGATCAGGCACATCCAGGTGGTTGGCTCCAGCTTCCAGAAGCAGCGTGACGATGTCGGGGTTATCGGCCACAAAAAGCGGTGGCACGCGGTCCGACCAATACGACGCCCTGGACTTGAGGTTCACGTTCGCGCCGTGCTCTACCAGCCATTGAACCGCTTGGATTTGACCAGTACTTACTGCGCAATGCAGCGGCGTCACAAGCGTCGTCCGGAAAATGGAAGCAGCCATCTCATCTTCAGACGTCAAAGGCTTCGTCACAAATATCTGCGCGAACGTCCAAAAGAGATCTCCAGTCGTAAAGCGCACGCGCGAAACCTTATCATAACTGTCCACACGAAACCCAGCGTCCAGCAATAACTGAAGTGCTTGGACGTTGCCCAAGTAGGCGGCCACATGCATGGGGTTCTTCTTGGAGCGACCGAAGAGCTTGCACACGAGTCTGGCGTCGCAGTACATTTCCTCGGCGAAGTCCGTACCCAACCGCTCCTTAGCATACTCGAGCAGACTCTCCATCTTGGCCACATTCCCCAGCGACGTTTCCTTGTACAAATGCTTGCGTAGGTCGTTGATCACGCGCGAGCGCTCCGACTTGTACTTGCTCCGCTTGCGCTGCAGCCGCGAGCGGATTCCACCGGTCTGGTCCGTCTCCTTGAAGGCTCCAAGCTGCATGCTCAGGTGCTCGCGGAACCGCGCGAAGTACGTGAGCACCACGAAGTTGGCGAAGAAGGTCACGACTGCGAACACGACGTACAGGATGGCGCGCGCGCGGCTGCAGTGGAAGTTGTTGCCCTGGAAGATGGCGTACGCGAAGTAGAGGATCACGACGAGGCTGAAGACCAGCACAACGACGCTCAGCAGCTCGCAGAACTGGAAGAAGACGGACCTCTGGATCTTCTGGCGGCCGCCGCCGTCCCGACGTCGTCGGAACGGTTCGAAGATCCGCAACCCCGACGCGGGCAGCCCGATGAGCACCAGCAGCGGCGCTACGTGGTACACCAGCATCGCGTACACCACAATAGTGTCGCACGCGCCGCAGTAGCCGGTGTCTCCAACGCACGCCGTGGTCTTGGTGCGGTGGAAGGCCAGCGCGTAGCCCACGTCGTGCACGTACACGCCACCGTGGCCCACGTCCTTGGACGCCCAGAAGATGACGATGCCCGCGATGCCCAGCGCCGCCACCAGCAGCGTGCTCATGCGCAGGCGCCACGTGAAGTACGAGTTGCGGCCGTAGCCCGGGCCTAGGAACGTGCGGGGCAGCGCCTTGGGCGTCCCGCGCGGCGCGGCCGGCAGCGCGTCGTCGTCCACGTCGCCCAGCTCCATGACCGCCTCGTCCGTGGAGCCGCTGGGCAGCGGCGTGGGCGTGCGCGACGCCTTGTCGGTGGACGCGGCGGGCACCGCCGTGGACGGGCCCTGCGAGCTGCGGCGGCTCACGCGCTCGCCCCCGTGGCCGGAGAACGAGCCCTGCTCCGGTAGCGCGTGGTAGTCCGCGGCCTCCGTCATGGGCTGGACGGCGTCTGCGGATGGAGGGGGAGGAGGAGGTGAAGTGTGCGTAAGCTTAGCTTTAGAGGGAATGGTGCAGTACGCGGCGAGGAAGATGTCACGCGTGGCTTGGCGCTGTCCGCCGGCGCTGGAAGTCCCGTAATGGCCTCAGGCGTTAGTGCAGCGCTGGAAGCAGGCAAATTCTAATCTTTCGGGTTACGACGTGACGCTTTTGTTGAATTTTGACCCGACTCTGAAGGGGGTCTGAAACGAATCTATTTCAATACAATGATCGTTTTGCAGCAAATTCGCTAAGCCGGTTAAATCGCTCCAGCTTGGGACTAGTGATTTGAATGATAAGCTTACTTAAATAGTTTATCAAATCCTGTTTTTGTAAGGCAGTCACGACTGGGGGAAGGGCAGAATAGGGATATTTCGTGACGTTTTCTAGCTTTTTGGCTGGGTAAAGGTAGCCTTTCGAAGTTGGGACAAGCTGGTCAAGATGCGGCGCTCGCTTTGCTGTGGCCACGCCGATACGGCGAGGAGGTCTGCCGCAGACTCTGCGGCTCTCCATGGCGCTCGAATGGACCGGGTAGCAGTCAAAGGCGGTGCCGCACTGGCGTAGGGTTCATCTCACATACAATGAAGGACTACTGTGTCTGATATCACTTCAACAATGAGCCCGTCGTGCATGCTTACTGTACTCTAGCGATAATTTGTTAGGCTGCGGCCACTTGCTTGCTTTTGCCTGCAGCATAATTTACGTCGAGTAGTGGGTGCTTTGAGTTTCCGCCGCCGTTACTATCCGATTCCGTTTCTCCGCCTCCTTTTGCAAACCACTCGACAATGGTGTGCCTGCGCAGCTAGCCTAGCTGAGCTAGGCAAGGTAAAGTGTAAACGTGACTGATGGCACAGCCAGCCGCACGGCCCCTGCGTGCGCGGTCTCGGGCATCACGGAGCGAGTTTTCTGCTCGTCGCTCCATCTGCCACTGAGGGGTTGAAGCCCACGACCCCTCACCTTGTCAGTGACAAGTTTTCACACCCGGTCCATTGCACTTATTCACGCAGCAAGCACATTGCCGCAAGATGCTATGCTTCACCGTATTAATAATACTAAGTATTTCCCAAGACGCGCATACCGCAGCGTGTACATGTACTTACCGTATTCATCTGCTCAAAGTAACTTTTTGACAAGCATCGGGAGCTTCCCCTACAACCTAATCGCGTTTTCGTGCAACGTGCAGTACCGTACCCGCTCAGTTTTCGTCCGCCGGCGTTCAGCGGTGGTGAAGTCACAAGCAAAAGCGCGGGAAGCCCTCGAAGACGCCAGCAACGATGACGGACGAGCCGCAGAAGCCCGAGGCGCAGCTGAGCGTGGACCCGCAGGCCGAGGCAGCGACCGATGCGCAGGCGCCCGCCTCCGGGTCGTCAGCCGCGTCCTCGACCGGCACGAGCCTCGGCGGCCGCGTGCGCAAGACGACGCAGAAGTTCACGTTCGTGCAGGCCAAGAGCGACGAGCCCGAGGAGTTCACGCCGCCCGCAGGCAAGGGCGTCAAAGTGCGCGACATGGAGTTCGTCTGCAGCAACGTAAGGGCGGCAGGAGCAGAGGCTGAAGCGCATTTTGCTACGAGTTGGCGCCGATTCTGAAGGTTTTGGTCGTGCAATTGTTGCGGCAGGTGGAGGCGCTGGGCAAGAAGCAGCAGGACATGATCAAGCAGCTCTACAGCGTCATGTACGGCCGTCGCTTCCAGCAGAAGAACGTACGTGCAGTTGAGGGTTGCGGGTGAAGTTTTAGTGCTGGAGTAGATGGCTTATTGCATTGGTGGTGATGGCTGGCTGGCTGGTGCAGATGAAGCTGATTAAGGAGCACATCCTCGACTTCTCGGGCATCATCGAGCAGGACGAGAAGGTAGACGATTGCTGCGAGTTGAAATGGTTTGATGGTGTTGAGCGTGGTCTGACGCTGTGTCATTGGTCTGCAGTTGCGGGAGCATTTGTTCGCCAAGATGGGCAAATGGAAGCGCGTTTTCGTGCATGAAGTGATGGATCTGCTTGCGGTATGGACTTGTATTGCTCTATTGTCGGGTGTTTGTCTTGTTACGTTGACCTTACTAATCGTTTTGCGTATGATGTTATGTGACTGCAGGTGGATCGCTCCAAGAAGTCTTTCGATGAGGCGGGCAAGCCGCACGACAAGGAGGCCCTTCTTGACCGACTGATCGATTGGCTGTACAACCCGCAGGAGACGAAGGTGTGAATTTCCTACGCGGTTGCCAATGGAAATGTCGTGGCTTACGCGTTAACTTTGGTTGCCATGTGTTTACGTTGCAATGCATGTAGCTCGGCGAGAAGAAGGCCGCCATTGCCGCTAAGAAGGAAAAACAGAAAGCTAACAAGCGAGCGAAAAAGGCGAAGAAGGCGGTAGGTCTTTGCCGCTATAACTTGGGTGTGCGAATCTACAGCTCACTGGCATGTGCGTCTTGGTGATCTCGATTGACAATACAGAGCGAAACTGAGCCTGCCAAGAAGAAGCGGAGAACTACCAAGAAGAAGGCTGCTGTTGCAGACGAGGAAGAGGGCGAGGAGGATGACCACGAAGCCACCGAGTCCGAAGGCGAAGAGTCCTCCAGCGATTTCGAAGAGGGCGACAAGAAGCCGACCAAGAAGAGGAAAACCACTCGCCGGGCAAAGAAGTCGCGCGTCGTAGAGAGCGACGACGAGAACAACGACGAAGGCGAGGAGGACAACAACGATGATGCTGAGAAGGACGACGAGCAGCCCGCTGCCGAGCCCGAGGAGGAATCCGCCGTTGCTAAGAAAGAAGAACCCGAGACGGATCCGCTGGATGCCGACGTCCGTAGCAAGGTCAGGGACATTATCGCTCATGGCGACACCGAGGAACTGACGGTGAAGAAGGTACGCACGACCCTCATTTACCACTCAAAAAGTTGCCAATGTGAACCTGAACTAATATGTTCAACTTGTTTTATACTCACGCAGATTGTACGGCAACTGAGCGCGGATCTGGGTCGCGATATGTCCTCGCAGAAGAAGGCTATCAAGGAGTTCATCACGAACGACCAAATGGAGATCTAGTCGGTCAGGTCAATTGGTGCAGATAGTTAGCCGCTCCAACTTTTTTTTCCTCCTCCTGCATCCACCCTCAACATGGTCGAAGGCCTGAGTGTGTTTGGCATCCTTCCGCTGTGCCAAAGCCTGCAGACTTCGCCATGGTACATGAAGCTTCTGTTAGTGTAGGTAGGTAGCGCTAGTCAAGCAATCACGTTCCATAACCGAGTTGCCTTTTTCGTCCACCGTATGTGATTGGCTGAAAAATTCCATGTATCCACTCGATGATTGGTCAATATCGCTTCAAGGTCCGCACGGACGGCCTTCCATCCATTTCGTGACCGGCAGCACCATGGGCAAGAAGAGCAAGAGCAAGAGCATGACGCCGGCTGTCGTGGAGCCCGAGCAGCCGGCGCTGGAGCCCGAGGTGGTGGAGGCCGTGAAGGAGCAGGTGAAGCACCAGAATGTGTCGGCGCTGGCCGACGGCTTCGCCCAGAGCGCCGCGTTCTTCGGCAAGAAGGCGTCGTACGCTCCGGCGGTGGTGGAGACGCCCAAGGAGCAGCCGGAAGTGAAGGAGGAGGCGGCGGTGGACGACAAGAAGAAGGCGAAGAAGGATAAGAAGAAGGCCAAAAAGAACGCGAAGAAGCAGGAGCAGACGGAGAACGAGAAGAAGGAGAAGGAGAACGAGACGAAGGAGGATAAAAAAGAGAAGACTGCGGAGGAGGAGGAGGCTGAAGAGGAGAACGCTGAGGAGGAGGCGGAGGACGGCGAGAAGAAGAAGAAAAAGAAGAAGAACAAGAAGAAAAAGTCGGAGGAAGGAGAAGAAGATGAGGAGCAGAAGGAGCCCACGATTGAGGACGAGAAGGCGAGCCGCACCGTGTTCGTGGGCAACGTGTCGCTGGACGCCACGCAGAAGGACATCAAGACCCACTTCTCCGTGTGCGGCAAGGTTGAGAGCGTGCGTCTCCGTCATATGCCCATTGCCGGCTGTGCGGTAGGCGAAGCTGGCAACCAGAAGCTCATGATGAAGGTGTGCGCCAACAAGAAGATCTTGACCACCGCCAAGGACAACTGCAACGCCTACGTGATTTTCGCTGAGGAGAGCAGCGTGGAAGATGCGCTCAAGCTCAACGGAACGGTGCGTTGTGTTGATTCATCGCGTCAAAGTTGGCATCTATCGCTGACAATGTTTTTTTTTACAGATTCTGGTGCAGAAGAAGATCCGCGTGGACCGCTCTACTCCTGTTATCGACGCCCACCGTAGCGTGTTCGTCGGAAACGTGCCGTTCAAGTGCACGGACGAGCAAATGCAGCAGTTCTTCGCGAAGCACCTTCGATCCGAGGAGGAGCCCGAGCCGATCGAGAACGTGCGCCTCATCCGCGACCGCGAGTCGGGCCTGGGCAAGGGATTCGGCTACCTGCTGCTGAAGACCCCCGCTCTTGTTGCCAAGACGCTGGCGCTTCGTAACCTGAAGATGGAGACTCGCGAGCTGCGCGTTCAGGTGTGCGGCAAGCGCTTCAAGAACAAACGTGGCGAGGAAACCGAGAAGGAGAAGTTCGAAGGCATTCGTGCGTCTGCCGGTGCTCGGGCACGCATCCAGCTGAAGCGTAAGGCAGGCCTTGACAACCTGGACCGTGGTCTCACTACCAAGAAGATGAAGCGGGCGGCTGCCGCGGCGGGACTGGGCAAGAAGCTGAAGCCCAAGCACGCAGCACGAAAGGCAGCGAAGGCTGCGGCTGAGGCCGCTGCCGCTAAGGGCAACGGCTCCAAGAAGCGCAAACACGATCACAGCGACAGCAAAAAGGCCAAGGCCGCCGCTCGCAAGGCCGAGAAGGCGGCTAAGGCGAAGGAGTAAGGTAGATAGACAGCTTGCTAAAGAAGACATTGCATTATCATCCAGGCAGGTGTTTAACTTCGTCGCTCTCGTAACACAGCCAATGCTTAGCTCGCTCGGGGCTGCAGAGGGGTATAACCCGCTCGCTGCTTCCATCGCTTCAGAATCGCCATCACGAGCATGCACGCAGCAGCCCCCGCAACAGTACCCAGCCCCAGGAAGGCCCAATCTTCACCACCTGACGAGACCGAGGAGACTGCAGTAGCCGCAACAGTGTCCGTCGTCGTCACCGCCGCAGTTTCCTCGAGCGGGAAGTCGCTCAGCGCCATGTACATGAGACCCATCACTCCCGTGCGAGGCACCGTATTGTTATACAGCGCCACAATCCGAACGATGTCCGTCGTGCGCATGCGTCGAGGTGGGTCGAATGTGCATGTGCTCATCGAGATCACATACCCGTCCTCATTTCCAGCCTCAGTTCCCGAGCCGTACTCGGGCACAGATGCACACAACAAGTCACCGGTCGCGTCGTCATAGAGCTGAATCCCCAGGCCGCCACGATGCTGGTGACCAACAGCATACACAAGCTCAACCTCTCGTTCCGGCTCCGGCGGGTGCTGGCGATAAGCAAACAGCGGGATGCTGCCGTTATCCAGCCGCTGGCGCGTCGACAGCGTGTGCACACATCCAGGGTGTGTCTCTGGGTCGCACACCGGCACGTCGTACTCGATGTTCCCCATGCGGTCGAGATCCCCCGAGGCGTCGCAACAAGCTGCAAGATACAGCGGGCGGTTCTCCGGCACAATCTCAGCATATTCCAGAGAGTAGCGCAACTGATACTCGGCGTTGCTCGCTGCAGCGACCTCCAGCTCGTCGTGTTCCAGGCAGAACTCGGCGTCCTCGCAGCATCTCAACCCTCCATGGTACGTCTCGGCCGAGCAAACCGTGTTCTCTTCAAAGCGGAGCTGCGCGTTGCAGCTGCCATTGCGGAAGTGAATCCCATTCACAGCATCAGCAGTGAACACGTCCTCGGACGTGCAGGGACACTCAAGACAGCGATGCGCGCGCTCTGGCGCCATCTTGCGCGTGTTGATGATGTGGACGTTGGCCACCCACTCGTCCTCGCCCTCCACCGTCATAAAGGCGTAGGGGAAGTAAAACTCCTGCGGGGTGCCCCGGCACTCAGTGCCCGCGCCGAACGCGACGCTGCGACTGAAGTTCTTGGGCTTCATGGGCGCCCAGCGGCTCTTCATGGCGTCGTACTGCTTGTGCGTGGACCCGAACACGTGGTGGTGCAGGTAGGCGTCGAACGTGGGCACAGGCACCACGTTCCCGTCCGCGTCCTGCTCCACCACGTCCGCTTCGAAGCGGTAAACGGCGATGGGGCCCTTGGGGATCGGCAGGCGGTGGAAGGTGTTGGTCACCTCGCCCTGGGACAGCGACAGCGGCGGCGTCAGCGCCGTGTAGCGCTTGGTCTCCGGCTTCACTGCTGCGGCGGCAGCGGTGGCGAGCGAGCCCAGCAGCAGAACAAACCTTAGCGGCCCCATATTGGACTGAGACTGGAACCTTCTTCCGGCCACTTGAGCTCCAGACAGCGAATCGCGAAGTGCAGCGCCGGGTCCAAGTGGGTGCTGGAGGAATGATGATCAGACAACTTCAACTTGAAAAGATTACGCACGGAGTCCGATGCCAGAAACCTTTTGCTCGCAAGCTGCAATTCACTCAAAGCGAATTGCTCGGGCCCCGAGCCTCGGGGGAACCATTACCTTAACCTGCTCTCAAGTCCAACATAAAAAGATAATGCGATCTCTAATTGTAATCTTTAAATGCGAAGAGAACTTTGACAATTTACTTCAGTTTACAGCGTTCATGTATCTTACTGCTTCTGGTGGTTGATGTAGCGCAGCGAGAGCAACGCCAACAATCTCAAGACGACGATGCACAAGATAGCGTAGCCGAAGTTGCTCCAGATGTCGTCGTGCTTCATCTTGAACCTTGACTCGACGTAGCCCTTGACGGTGATATGGTCGATCGTCACCGGCAGATTCGTCACGGGTTGACATCCGAGCTCCGAGCCCACGTTCTCGTACGCGCCGAGCGTGCTGTTCCAGGTCGGTTCAGTCGTGCAATCGGAGAAGACGAGCGCCGTGAGGATAGATATTGGGTACTTTTGCGGTGTGATCGTGTAGAGCCACTGGTATCCTTCGGGAATGGAGTCGGCAGGCGGATTGAAGCCCATGAACAAGAAGAAAATCGAGTTCACGAGCACGCCGATGATCGCGGAGACTTCAACACTTGGCAGCGCGTAGACGAAGAGCTGCCCCATGTACGTCTGCATGAGCACCAGCAGCGAGACGTTGATCCAGTAGAGCACTCCCGTACCAAACCCAGTGAAGCCGACCAACGGGAAGAAGATGACCGTGAAGATCAAGCAGCCGAAGAAGACATACGGGATCTCAGCGATCGTCGAGCCCACGAAGTACCAGAGTGCACTGTAAGTCTGACTCGCACGCTCCCGGTAGAAAGCTGCGCGGTCACCGGAGGCAATGGGCAGCACGCCGTTGAACGACACGATACCGTTGAAAAGCGTCGTCATGAACACCATACCCACACCGCCGTTGATCCCTTGGTAGCTCACGTACTCCACGTCCACGTACGTTAGTCCAAAGAGCAACGCGAGGAACAGGCCGATCACGAAGCGCGTCATGTTGTACGTGGGCGTGCGCCAGTACATTCGCATGAAGCGCATCGTCAAGAACTTGGCCTGCGTCCACGAGCTCGCGGCGCGCTTCCTCTGGAAGATCATCTCCGGGAGGTTGGGAGCGGGGACGGTCACACCCTCCTGAGCCATCTCGTTGTCCAGAACGCGCTTCTCCTCGCTGTTCTTGAAGTATTCGACGAAGTCCATCGTGTTGTGACCGCCGTTGTTGACTCCGGCGCCAATGCACTCGAGCATCCATGTGGCAGGGTTGTACCGTTCCGGCAGCGGCGCAACACCCGGGATGTCCTCGAAGTACTCCACCAGTTTGCGGCACTTCTCGCCCAGTTCACCGACGAAAACCGTCTCACCGCCGCGCTTCAGCAACAGCAAGTGGTCGAACAGGTAGAACACATCGGACGACGGCTGGTGGATCGTGCATACAATGGTCCGTCCGCTGTCGGCCACCTTTCGAACTCCATCCATGATCAGCTTGGCCGAGCGTGCATCCAAGCCGCTGGTCGGTTCGTCCAGGAACAGCACGCTTGGCTGGGCGGCAAGCTCCACGCCGATCGTCAGCCGCTTCATCTGCTCCACCGAGCTGCCGCGCACAATTTGGTCTGCGATGTCGTGCATGTCCAGCAGGTCCAGCACCTCTTCCACCGAGTCGAACTTCTTGCTGTCCGGGATGCTGCTGTCTTGACGAAGGAAGGTGCTGAACGTGAAGGCCTCGCGGAACGTCGTCGCATCCGAGTGGATGTCCATCTGCTCGCAGTAGCCCGTGCATCGTCGGATGGCCAAGTCCGTGGCCTCGTAGCCGTTAAACAAAATCTTCCCCTGAATTTTGCCGCCAGTCTTACGACCCGCGATCACGTCCATGAGCGTCGTCTTGCCTGCGCCCGAGGATCCCATCAAAGCCGTCATGGTACCAGGCTTGGCGAATCCGCTGATACCCTTCAGTAGATCGAGCGACTCCTTCGGGTTCTTCGGGTGCGGCACCGAGTACCACAAATCCTGGAATGCGATGGTCACCGGCGTGAAGTTCTTTTCGCGCCCGATGTCCAAAGCAACCGCTCGAGCCGCCGAGCTGGTGCTGGATCCCTTGGGAGTTGCTGCCAGTGCGTAGCTTCCGTCCGCTTCTTCGTCCTTGTCCTTGATGATCGTGTGCTCGGGGCTCTCGAAGCGGTGGTATTCAAGCACGTACCACCCCAGAGCCATGAAGAGCGCGTAGCAGGCGATCATGAACAGCATGGCGGCCCACACCCACACCTTCGAGGACGGCACATCGTACTGTGACAGATAGTACTCGCCCATGTTCATTTCGTACTTGCTGCAGTAGTCGACACCCTCGTAGATGCAGACGTCGAACCTGGCAGCACGGTACTGGTTCACAGCGAGACCGCGAAGACACCAAGCGATCGGGTTAATCCAATAGATCCATTCAAACTGGGCGAGCAATCTCGGTGCAGCGCGATTGCGACTGACCATACGGCAAGATGTCACTTGACGTTTGTATGGGTTAAGTTGAAGTCGCTAACGAAACGGCTGATTGCGATTGCGCGCCACCGCCGAGGCTTACGCGCAGCAAAATGCTGTGGTGGCAACGCAACGAACAAGTTGCCCACTGGCTGTCAACGCGTTGATTTGCATCTGCGAAGCTCTTTGCGCTGCAGCTGAATCCCATCGTCTGAACGCTAGGACTCGACGTTGCCGTTGACAAAATATTAAAAACACCACAGATCCGTGAATTCCCAAATTGAAGGCGGTAGTGAGCGGTTGCGAGGAGCGTAGCCGTAGCAAACCCGCGCGGGGTGCCCGCGAAGCAGGGCCGCGCGGTATTTGCGTAGGCGGGCCCAGCGACGAGCATTCCAGCGAACGGACCCGTTGCCGCACACTCGGAGTTAGTTTTTCTAATGCGGGGGTCTGGGGGTGCAACCAACCCCCAGTATGCTTTTATTAGAGGCCCTTGTGCGATTCACAGCTTTGTGTGTGTTTTTAATGTGCTGTCGTTGCCGTTGCGCGGGGTGCTGCCGATCTAGCGGGATGCATGCTCCTGACGACGACTACGGTACTTTCGGAAGCTCCGCTTGACACGCACGAAATTGCTGAGCTTTATGAGTGCTGCGCGATCGCCGGAAGCCCGGCATTGATGTACTGCGCGCAGATTGAGCGCCGGCGGTACGCGGTACGGCAGTACCGCCGGTACACCACCTCTCGCTGTTCGTTGTGCAGCCATCCCGGGCGCGGCACCGCACTGATAATATATAATAGAAGGAGGTGGCTAGTCGATGAACGCTTGGCTTGTTTTACCAATGGCGCCTTAGTAAGTACGCGTTGACTTTGAAAGTTAGTGGAGCCAAGATCTTGACGAGCTGTACAAATACAAGTAACGTTATATTGCATCGGTCGGTGTGGCTTAAGTGCATCGCGTGGTCGGGAAACGCTGGATCAGAGAGCATTGAGGACAGCCACTGTCGAGTGGGTTAAATCAGTCGCGGGCGTCAGGATGGCGGGCAGTGGAAATCAGCGCTGCAAATTTCGTTCGCGACTGCTCCGCAGTACAGCTCGCTCATGAAGCCATCGGAGCGGGTGTAAAGTATCTTCAGGTCAAGCCTAACGCGATCAACTCGGGCCATGGGCGTGTCCAACAATAGATGTCACCCACAGGGCGAGCAGGGCTCGCAGTGTGCGTGTGTTGTTCACCGAGTATCACCCACCGCCGCCCGACCTCAGCGGTTTCTAATTCCTAATTCTTCCGCACCGGAAGCAGTAGCTACCAAGCTGGGCAAGAAGAGAACACGACCCAATGGAGAACGTCCTTGCAGCAATACCGTCTCTTGGCTTGGACTTGAGCGACGAGCTTAAAGTGCACGGCCCCATGGCTTCGTCGCCGACAATGTGAAGAAAAAAGTCTAACGTGGTCCGATGGCTCGCGACGTCTCTGCGTAGCAAGGAGACGAACGGCGCACTGAAACCTCATTGGGAGTCATCGTGCCGCATAATTCGATTATATCCCAATCCCCAGTAGCTTGTGACAAGCCTTGTCATTAAGTTTGTTGGAATCCTAAAAACGGAAATCAAAAACATCTACGAGTCGTAGATGTTTTTGATTTCCGTTTTTAGGATTCCGAGCATCTTAACTAGTGGACAAAGCTCACTGAAAAATCGCCCTCAACTCCGAATCTTCACTCCAAGCGAGCCCTCTTACTGTCGCTGTCATCCGTTTCTCCAGTGTATTCCCGCAGCTGAGTCAACTCCACCTTGTACTGCCTCAACTTGTGCTGACACTCCGTAAACCACTTGCGCGTCTTCGTAATCGCCACAACCGCGTTTGCATCAGTGGAGCTCGCCTCCATCTTGAACGAGGCGCCGACTTGCGGTCCACGCGTCCATTTCGCCGCGTAGTTGCTCGCGTCTTGAAATCCCTTGAATTTACGCACTCCCTTCGCCATCGTCATCGTCTCGGCTAGCCCTTGTAGAAACTCTTCCACCTTGGCATTATCCGGGAACTTTGCGTCTGGCATTTGCCACGAGAATGGCTTGTCCAGCTTCTCGATTTGGTTCTTGAGCCACTCAATCCGCTTGGAGACAAGCAGAGCGAGCAAACCACCCTTCTCGTCATCCGTATCCACCCCACCGAAACACTCCAGCGACTTCTCCAAAAAAGCGAGGGACTAAAGAGGCTTGGGTCGAGTTGTTTGAACTTGTCTGCCAGTTTCTCGACCATGGGGTCGGAGTTCTTGCTAATCACCCACTTCAAAATGAGACCGACCACCTTAGATGCACACAGCTC
This sequence comes from Phytophthora sojae, assembly GCF_000149755.1. Taxonomy (NCBI): domain Eukaryota; phylum Oomycota; class Peronosporomycetes; order Peronosporales; family Peronosporaceae; genus Phytophthora; species Phytophthora sojae. The sequence continues at coordinate 8,923,115 of NW_009258116.1, forward strand.
TTCTGTAGTGAACTCTTCCGCCTTTTCCATTGCAAGTTTGAGCAGAGAATCTTCCGCAGTCCCGCTATCCAGTCCGTCGAGAACGAGCAGTGCCAACGCCATGGTTGAGTACCCACTGTCATCCTCTTTTGGCGCGTACGCGTGCTGACGCATACAAGCCAGCAAGGGTTCGCCGATGATAGCCCAGTCAAACTTGCGGGCAATCTGCGTGATGACTGGGATGAGAGTACCATTGTCTGTCCGCTCTCTGAGCCCCGCACAATACGCGAAAGGTGTATCGTTCTCGTTCCTGTGGTAATGCATCCCTTTGAAGAAATCTCGCACGATCTCTGGATCACCAGCCTCCACTGCCAACTCGCAAAAAAGTCGACAAAACTTGACGGAGAGAGAATCAGGGCAATAGATGTGTTTAACCTCTACCTTGGCCCTCGCAATCATATCCTCCATAAACGCACGGAGTTTGGCAGCGTCCACCGGTATCTGAGCGTGAAAAACCTCCATAGCCACGTCGAAAGGCATGACCTTCACAGCATGTTCGGCATGCTTCACCTTGGGCCATGCAACATCGCGTATCTAGCGTACTTGGTGTTCTTGGTCGGTCCTTCATTGCCCATGTACCCTTCCTCCTTCTCGGCGCCATGAGGGATCCACAGTTGAGACAGCGTTTCTTGCCTAGGGTTTAAGAAGTTGAGTAGTGCAGACTTTCGAGCCTTCCCGAGACTCTCACCGCTGACGGAGTACCAACGCATCGACTCCTTGCGCTCACCTGGCTGCCAATCACACCAACGACCCGGATCGTACTCAATTTTGTGCGCCAACCGCACGATGAAGAACTCAAGCTGCTTGGCTGCCGGCACGAGCGCATTCGCCTCTTCAAGCGCGTGGAATCTCGCGCTGTCGATGCCCTTCAGAGCCCCAGTCCCCAGGCCCTGAATGTTCTTCGCCGTATACTCGTGAGACAGCAACAGAGCAAACGGTTCATCGGCTTCTTCGTCCATGTTGCTGATGTGACCAGCCAAGTCTTCACTCAGCGGCGCGTCGTGAGCTTTCTCGAGGTGGCGCATTGTTGGAGGCAGGCAAATCGAGTACACCAGCGCGAGTCGGAACCCCTTCGTCACCTTCTCGAGAGCATGCTCCGCATCCGCATAGTGCACGGCGTAATGGGGAAGAAACGCCGCCGTTCCGTCGGCCTTGCCGAAGTCGTGGCGGTGCCTCACCTCGCCCCCTCGATACACGACCAAGTCGCCACCTTCGTGGGAACTGGGCAGCTGGACGACCAGCGTGACGATCATGCCGTCTTCTTTCTCCGTGTCTTGGTGCTTGACGAAGTGACCACCTTCGCCGTACACCAGCAGCTTGTACAGCACGCATTGAAGCGGGATATCCCTGTACCCCAGTCGGTCTGCGATGAGTTGGCACAGTTTCTCCATCCCGCCCTGCCACGTCATGTTCTCGAATCTCACCTGCGAGGGCACGAGCTGCCAACTCTGACGCACGGCCTCGTCCATCTTGGTCTCGAGGTTGTGTCCGAAGGGGGACTTCTTGCACATTTCGATCAGCTTTTGGGCAAGTTCGGCAGTAATGGGAACCGGGATTGACCCGATTTCATTGATGATGCCGCAGGTAAAGTATCAGCTTGTCCTCCAAATGAGTATTCCCCCGCTTGTTCGTCTGCGCGAGCCAGTACGTTGCTGATCTGTCTGGCGGTGCCCGAAGGGACTGGGACGTCTTCGGGCTTACCTTTTCCACCAAACGGCCACTTGCCCTTTTCAAAGTCGCTGTCGCTCATTGCTTTGGTGTCTCGCTCGCTGAATGAAGAATGAAAGCTGAAAGACGTTGGGAAGTAGTCGCTTTCGATCGGTCAGAAAGAAGCGTGAACCTTTCTGCATTTTATCTCTGATTGATGGATAGACTAGGACTCAAATGACTTCATCTCAAAAATACACAATTCAATTGTTCGAAGTGCAAGATATCCTAAGCAGGTGCGCCAAACTGAACTCTGGACTACATGAAGTGTGGGTGCTTGCGGAGTATCGCCGACATAATCTGTCTACCTTCGGGCGTATCGTCATCCCGATTTCTAGTACGACCTATGGTCGGCCCGAAATCCCAAGTGTAGCGGTCCTCGAGGTTAACCTCTTGGCGCAGCCACTGCACAATGTTCTCCTGGTCATTTTGAACCGCCTCACGGATGACCCGCTGCGTGTCTGCGAACCTTTCGTGGTCCCCCTTGAAAAGCTGCTTCACAACGTCAAATTTACCATTCCGCACAGCACTAGCAAGCGACGCCACGCGAACCCTCTCCGCTTGAAGTGCCAACACTTCCCTGTAGCCGAACTCGCCCACCAAATCTACCACCAGGTCTTCGTCCAGCTTGCCGAATTGCTCAAGGAGCCAGCGCATGCATGCCACATTGCGGTTCTGAGCGGCAATTCGTACGGCCTTAGGCGTGTTGAAACTAGGACGCCGCTTGACGAGCCATTGAATTAACTCGAGATTGTATCTCCCCACCGCCGTGCCTTCCACAATTCCAGACGTAGGTTCTCCATTTTCAAACAGCCATTTGACCACACGGGGACACGGCCGGTAGCAAGCAGCCACACTGGCCAGCATCGCGATGGCGTACTTCGGAGTGGCAGCGGCTTCTCGTGGTTGAGTCTCGTACAACCATTGCAGCATCTCCGCCTTGTCGTTCTTGGCAGCGAGCGTGAAGGCTTCGACGGTGCATCCTTTATGGCAGTTTTCGTGCAGCCATTTTGCAATCTCCAGGTTCCCATTGGCAGCAGCGTAGTCGATTGCAGACGCAGTACAGCCCTCTTTGCGGTTACTGTGCAGCCACTTGAGCACCTCCAAGTGGTTTTCTGAGGCTGCTTTATCCATGGCCTCCGTGCTGCAGCCTTCCTCTCTGTTCTCGTGTAGCCATTTTACTATCTCCATGTAGCCATTTCGAGCTGCCGTGTCCATCACTTCGAGCGTCCAAGTTGCATTTGGCAAGTTCGTGTGAAGCCATTTCAGCATCTCGAGGTGCCCATGGTAGGCGACATCGATTATACCCTCGTCACGAAAATCCTCTGACCAACCTTCGGTCCGATTTTCCTTTAGCCACTGAACAACATCCACATACCCACCCCAAGTGGCCATGTCCATCGCGGAAGTGGTGCAGCCTTCACGGCGGTTGACGTGGAGAAACTTCACTACGTCCAGGTAACCTTTAGCGCTAGCTTTATCCATTGCCCCAGTGGTGCATCCCTCCTCCCGGTTTTGGTGTAGCCATTCCACCACTGCAAAATGACCATTTCCAGCAGCTTCATCCATGGCTGCAGTCGTACAGCCTTCCGGGAGATTTTCATGAAGCCATTTGACTACCGATAGATGACCATTCCTTGCGGCGGAATCCATTACACTCGAATCGAACTCGTCTCTAGCGTGTTCACTCAACCATTTGACAACTTCCAGGTGTCCACGATCAGCAGCAGATGTGACTCCAGCCTTGGTGCAAGTTTCACCTCGCAAGTTCCACAACCAATCCAGCACCTCTAGATGACCATTGCTAGCTGCGGCATTCGCAGTATCACTGGTACATCCTTCAGTGGAGTTCGCGAACAACCACTGCACAACGTCCAAATAACCGTTCCGAGCGGCGGACGTCATCGCTCGCGTCGAGTATTTTACCTTATAATGGTCATGCAACCACTGTATGGTTTCGAGGTGTCCACCTTCGGCAGCCACTTCGATGGTATTCTCAAAATCTGCTGCCCAGGGGCCCTGCGCAACGGGAAGTCCCGCCATCCACTGAAGCACGTGCGTGAATCCATGACTCACGGCCTTCTCCACTGCATCGCACCAGGAGATTGAGTCTTCGCGGGCGAAAAAATACTGCAACGATTGGGCCGAGTCGCCTCGCTCGCAAGCCTTGACGAGAGCGCCCTGGTGGGAAAATGTGTCGATGAAGCTGTCAATACGAAATGCAAGTCGCGGCAGCGGCTTGGGAAAATACTTGTGGCAAACGACAGTGACTGCAGTAAGTACGGGTCGGGGCGAGGAATTCATCATTAGGCGGAAGCAAATCTGCAAGTGATGAAGGAATCCAAAAACGCATTATCTTGGATGTTAGTCTTAGTCTATCCATCGGTCAGTGATTTTTCGCAGAAAGGTTCACGCTTCTTTCTGACCGATCGAAAGCGACTACTTCCCAACGTCTTTTCGCAGAAAGGTTCACGCTTCTTTCTGACCGATCGAAAGCGACTACTTCCCAACGTCTTTCAGCTTTCATTCTTCATTCAGCGAGCGAGACACCAAAGCAATGAGCGACAGCGACTTTGAAAAGGGCAAGTGGCCGTTTGGTGGAAAAGGTAAGCCCGAAGACGTCCCAGTCCCTTCGGGCACCGCCAGACAGATCAGCAACGTACTGGCTCGCGCAGACGAACAAGCGGGGGAATACTCATTTGGAGGACAAGCTGATACTTTACCTGCGGCATCATCAATGAAATCGGGTCAATCCCGGTTCCCATTACTGCCGAACTTGCCCAAAAGCTGATCGAAATGTGCAAGAAGTCCCCCTTCGGACACAACCTCGAGACCAAGATGGACGAGGCCGTGCGTCAGAGTTGGCAGCTCGTGCCCTCGCAGGTGAGATTCGAGAACATGACGTGGCAGGGCGGGATGGAGAAACTGTGCCAACTCATCGCAGACCGACTGGGGTACAGGGATATCCCGCTTCAATGCGTGCTGTACAAGCTGCTGGTGTACGGCGAAGGTGGTCACTTCGTCAAGCACCAAGACACGGAGAAAGAAGACGGCATGATCGTCACGCTGGTCGTCCAGCTGCCCAGTTCCCACGAAGGTGGCGACTTGGTCGTGTATCGAGGGGGCGAGGTGAGGCACCGCCACGACTTCGGCAAGGCCGACGGAACGGCGGCGTTTCTTCCCCATTACGCCGTGCACTATGCGGATGCGGAGCATGCTCTCGAGAAGGTGACGAAGGGGTTCCGACTCGCGCTGGTGTACTCGATTTGCCTGCCTCCAACAATGCGCCACCTCGAGAAAGCTCACGACGCGCCGCTGAGTGAAGACTTGGCTGGTCACATCAGCAACATGGACGAAGAAGCCGATGAACCGTTTGCTCTGTTGCTGTCTCACGAGTATACGGCGAAGAACATTCAGGGCCTGGGGACTGGGGCTCTGAAGGGCATCGACAGCGCGAGATTCCACGCGCTTGAAGAGGCGAATGCGCTCGTGCCGGCAGCCAAGCAGCTTGAGTTCTTCATCGTGCGGTTGGCGCACAAAATTGAGTACGATCCGGGTCGTTGGTGTGATTGGCAGCCAGGTGAGCGCAAGGAGTCGATGCGTTGGTACTCCGTCAGCGGTGAGAGTCTCGGGAAGGCTCGAAAGTCTGCACTACTCAACTTCTTAAACCCTAGGCAAGAAACGCTGTCTCAACTGTGGATCCCTCATGGCGCCGAGAAGGAGGAAGGGTACATGGGCAATGAAGGACCGACCAAGAACACCAAGTACGCTAGATACGCGATGTTGCATGGCCCAAGGTGAAGCATGCCGAACATGCTGTGAAGGTCATGCCTTTCGACGTGGCTATGGAGGTTTTTCACGCTCAGATACCGGTGGACGCTGCCAAACTCCGTGCGTTTATGGAGGATATGATTGCGAGGGCCAAGGTAGAGGTTAAACACATCTATTGCCCTGATTCTCTCTCCGTCAAGTTTTGTCGACTTTTTTGCGAGTTGGCAGTGGAGGCTGGTGATCCAGAGATCGTGCGAGATTTCTTCAAAGGGATGCATTACCACAGGAACGAGAACGATACACCTTTCGCGTATTGTGCGGGGCTCAGAGAGCGGACAGACAATGGTACTCTCATCCCAGTCATCACGCAGATTGCCCGCAAGTTTGACTGGGCTATCATCGGCGAACCCTTGCTGGCTTGTATGCGTCAGCACGCGTACGCGCCAAAAGAGGATGACAGTGGGTACTCAACCATGGCGTTGGCACTGCTCGTTCTCGACGGACTGGATAGCGGGACTGCGGAAGATTCTCTGCTCAAACTTGCAATGGAAAAGGCGGAAGAGTTCACTACAGAAGAGCTGTGTGCATCTTAGGTGGTCGGTCTCATTTTGAAGTGGGTGATTAGCAAGAACTCCGACCCCATGGTCGAGAAACTGGCAGACAAGTTCAAACAACTCGACCCAAGCCTCTTTAGTCCCTCGCTTTTTTGGAGAAGTCGCTGGAGTGTTTCGGTGGGGTGGATACGGATGACGAGAAGGGTGGTTTGCTCGCTCTGCTTGTCTCCAAGCGGATTGAGTGGCTCAAGAACCAAATCGAGAAGCTGGACAAGCCATTCTCGTGGCAAATGCCAGACGCAAAGTTCCCGGATAATGCCAAGGTGGAAGAGTTTCTACAAGGGCTAGCCGAGACGATGACGATGGCGAAGGGAGTGCGTAAATTCAAGGGATTTCAAGACGCGAGCAACTACGCGGCGAAATGGACGCGTGGACCGCAAGTCGGCGCCTCGCTCAAGATGGAGGCGAGCTCCACTGATGCAAACGCGGTTGTGGCGATTACGAAGACGCGCAAGTGGTTTACGGAGTGTCAGCACAAGTTGAGGCAGTACAAGGTGGAGTTGACTCAGCTGCGGGAATACACTGGAGAAACGGACGACAGCGACAGTAAGAGGGCTCGCTTGGAGTGAAGATTCGGAGTTGAGGGCGATTTTTCTTTTGTGTTTGATTTTGCTTTCATTGGGATGCCTGTGGGCTGCAGAAGCGGATTGATACTGATTCAGGCGTCGGTGGGAGACGACATCTACCGTCACGTTCCTCCGTTCTTCAGCGCATACCGCAGCGTGAGTGCTCTTACCAAAGCCTGAAGTAGCTTAAGTTTGAACCGTACCAAAGCTTTAGTTTTAACAGAAAATCAACCCGTGAAGTTTTATTTTTTAACGTTTTGCCAGCAAAAAATTGAAAATGACATTTAGACCACCATAAATCGACCTCGAGTCGACGGATTGGTGTAAACGCAGAGTGCGTACTTGGGCAAATCCAACACAGTTTGGTCGTACTCAACAAATTTTTCAACTTGACCAAAGTGGCGCGTCGAAGAACTGCGCGAAGTGACGGTAGATATCGTCTCCCGAGCTCCAAGGCACCACCGACGCCTGGACCATATTGGAGTTGGCGTCAATTCGCTTTTGCAACCCGTAGGACTTCCCGTCCGCTTCATCGGCACGAGCAAAGACGATGTCGTTCCTACACACGCACGCACAACGTCACCAATGGATAACGTTAGTCCAGTGAACAACACTCAGCCGTCAAACCCCAAGTCGAGCAAGAACTTACTTCGTCAGGCGCGTAGCTGCGCAGAAATCACCGGATCCATCGCCGACGTACAGCACACTGGTGTACGGGTGTGCGCGGCGAAGAGAGTCGACGATTCGCCCTTTGCACATGTTCGTCGGGCACCAGGCACACCCGTGAGGCTCGACGTCGCCCGCATGATACGGTCCGACATGGAGTCGACTGCGGCCACCATCCATCGGCTTGAAAGCGGCGGGGTTTGTGATGACCTCGCTCACTTGTTGCGCCAGACCGTGGTGCTCCAGCATACTCTCGATGTAGACGGAGTTGGCGTCGCTGACGATCTTGACATCCGCGCTGTATTGATCGGCAGCGAGCCGAACTGCGTCAAGCATACGCGACTGGATAGGCACGTGGGCCACGGCGTCTCGGATCATGTCTGCGGTGACCTCTGGTTTGTCCTTCGCGAGGTCGCCGAGCATATCGTCCATGATCTTTGTCCACGAAGGCTGCTTAGTACGTCGTTCACGCAGCGTCTCAAGCAGCTCAGGATACAGCTTCTGGAAGATGAAGGTGTCCGAGTTCTCATTGATCAGCGACCAGTCATAATCAAAGACAACCAGGACGCTGCCAGAGACCCGCGGGACAGTGCTCGGGATGGCGTACGGTGGCTGGCAGAACTGTGCGAGCCGCCGGTAAATGTCGTAGCCTGTGCTCCAAGACACCACAGGCGCTTGCACGACGCCAGGGTTGGCGTTGATTCGCTTCTGCAGACCGTACGGCTCTCCGGTGAGCAGGTGAGAACGCGCCAGCACCACATCGTTCCTAACCAACACAACATAATTCATTAGCTACTAGGTCGTTAGAGGCAGTAGTTAGTTGATACAAGGACGCACTTTGACAGTCGTGAGGCCGGGCAGAAGTCTCCAGTGCCGTCTCCAACGTAGATCACTCGGGTGTACGCCTTGGCACTGCGGATCGAGTCCAAGATGCTGCCCTTGCACATGTTCGTAGGGCACCACGAGCACCCGTGCGGCTCCAGATGATCCGCGTGGTACGGGCGGATGCGAAGCCTGGTGCGTCCGTCGTCCGTGGCATCGTACTCGACAGGGTTGGCGAAGACCTCCTTCACGTGCTGACGCAGCTCTCGGTGCTCCAGCATACTCTCGATGTAGAAGGTGTTGCCGTCGCTGATGACTTTAACCTCAGCTCCAAACAGCTCCACCGCCATCCGAATCGCATCCAGCATCCGCGCTTGCACTGGGATCCGCGCCACCCTCTCGCGGATCAATTCGGGCGTCACGTCGGGTCGTTCTTCCGCCAGAACCTGGAGCATGTCGTCGAATACACTGGGCCATACCGGCTTCTTGGCGTGTCGTTGGTAGACCGTCTGGCACAGCTCCGGGTGGAACGACCCGAACACGAAGACGTCCGAGTCCTCGTTCACTAGAGAATCGTCAAAGTCGAAAACCACTAACAGCTTCCCAGGAGTCGGCGGAACCGCGATTGGTACTTCGAACTCCCCTCCACTCGTCAACGGCAGCTCGGGTGCACTTGACGCTCGATACTCGGGGTATTGCCGGTAGAAGAAATCTCGGAAGTAGGCGAGGATATCCTCCCCCGTCTTCCACTGCCGGGTATGAGCCTGAATCTCGTCCGGACTTCCAGTTAACAGCGGCAACAGCTTGTCCTCCTCTCCAGCTCGAGCAAACACCACGTCATTGGTGGATAGCTTCGTAGCCGCACAAAAATCATTGGCACCGGCCCCAATATACAGCACTCGGGAGTACCGATGCTGCTGTAGGACGCGCTCCAGCACCTTCCCCTTGCACAAGTTCTTGGGGCAGGTCGAGCATCCGTGTGGAGGCACGTGGGCCTCCTGGTAGGGTCTCACCCTCAGCAGCTTCCCACCGTCCTCCAAGTGCGTGGTGTTGGCCACCACCTCGTCCACTTGCTGGACCAGGTTTTGGGACTGCAGGAAGCTCTCGATGAAGAGGACGGGGGTGTCGCTCACGACTTTGATCGTTTCACCGAAGTCCACTGCTGCGAGACGGACAGCGTCCATCATTTGAGGACTGAACGGAAGACGTTCTGCTGCAGTGCGGATGTCTTTGTAGGACAACTGCGGACGCTTTTGAGCGAGCTGCTTGAAGAAGTTGTCCATCGCCTCGGCGCGGTCCCCACTCGACGAAACATTATCGGCCAAATCGGCGTCCAACTCATGCGCGATGTGGACGCTCGAGTCAGCGTCCACTAGCGCGTGGTCGAAGGCGAGGACGACCAAGACGTCCGCAGCAGCAGCGCCGACGTCCTTCATGCTCAAAAAGATATCTGATTCTGTGGCGTCAAATCTCCTGGGAAAGTACACATATGTAAAGTTAGAGCTCGTTTAACTTTACTTGAGTCCCCTACGTAAGTATCGCTCTATTCGCGCGTGTCACTAAAGCCCGACCAAAAGCGCAAAAGGTGGTGGAGGGAGTGCAACGGCCATGGTGGGGCTCTCGGCGTCGGAGCTGCAGGCCGAGACGCTGTTTCCTGGCGACACGGTCGAGTACTTCTCCATGGTGAGTATCTGTGTGCCAATGCGCGCGCCCCAACTCCCTCTGTGAGAGTCACAATCGCCCATTGACGCCCCTTTCCGCCTCCGCAACAACAGGCCTTCGTGGCTGGAGACCCGCGCGGCCACCGCGTGGCGAAAGTTCTGCGCATCGACCGCAAGGACGACGAGTTCCCGATCCGCGTGGACACGCAGGAGATGTACGCGGCCTGGAATTGGCGTCCGAGGCGCAGGAACCCGTGGCGTTTCAGCTGATAATTGGGGGTGATGTGGATGAACTTTATAGGCTGCCGCTGACCATCATGTTGAAGCGGAAGCGCGACCGGAACGACGTGGACATTTCCTCGGATGGTGTGTGATGCCGCTGGGTTGCTGCTGCTGTATTGTAGTGGGGAGAGTTGCAATGTGTACTGAGACGGGGTGGCGTGCTGTGCAGATGCAAAGTGGCGGAAGCTGCGGACGTTTAGGCTAGTGGATGGAGAGGTGGAGGCCGAGACGCGAGCAGATCGACTGAATGCGGGCTTGAAGAAGGTGGGCATATGGATGTTTTGAGCATATCTTGATGACGGATACGAGTTTAATGGTGGCGTTTTTGTTTATTCTGCTGGGTGCAGAGTCTGGAGGATGCGATGAAGACGACCAAGAAGATGCTGGCCAAGGAGAAGGCTGACAAGGCCAATGCCGGAAGCAAGAAAATCATGAGTAGCTTCTTCACGAGTTCAACTCCGGCTGACGAGACGAGGAGTAGGAAATATTCGATTGAGAAACAGGCGATGCCGGAACGTAAGAAGAAGAAGAAGAGAAAATCACTGACGCCGAGAGATAACGCGGACCACCACTCGAGCAGCCGGTCTCACGAAAAGGGCGAGCTGAAGAAGAAGCATGGTGGAGAGAAGGCGTCGCCTAACAGCCGTCATGATGGACGTCCTGAGCAGAAATTCAAGTACGACAAACCTGAGCCTACAAAGCATTCGTCACTCAAGAGGAAACGAAGTGGATCAACCCCCACGCAGCCAAAGCACCGAGACGCAGCACATAGGAAGAACCAGAAGACTATCAGCAAGTTTTTTGGTGGAGAGCCACGGAAGAAGAAGGGCTTCCTGGGGAAATTCATCGATCACGTCGAGGAGATACACGAGAAACAAAGCACCGCTCCAGACCTGAATGCGTACCTTGCACTGGAGAACGAAAAAAAGCAAGCCGTCAAGACGGTCGAGGACGAAATGAAAGCCGCAGGCGGGCGTGAATCTGATCGTCCAAACAGTGCAAGCAAAAATGACTGGAATGCACGCCGGACGCAGTTTCGTTCGAAGCAATCAAGCGTCGGCATTCGCTCGTGGTTAACACCGCTGGACAGGCAAAAAGGAGGCTTAGAGGACACCAGTAGCGGCACCCCAAAGGCGGAGGAAGATCGACGACCCAAGCAGCGAACGCTGAATCTTGCGCCAGAGACGAAGGTGACGGCATCGCCCAAGATGAACAGGAAATATGGATTAAGCTTCATGAACTCGGGCGACGCCTCCCATCGCGCCACGGACGTGAAATCTAGCAAGCACTTGGACCGACAAGGAATGAAACGAGACAACCAGCCTTTGAAGAAGCGAGGCTCCCTCGGCACTGTGAGCGCAAGGGTAAGTTCTCGAGCCAGTCGCTTGTTGATTGCTCTCTAACATTCTTTGTTTACCGTTCAACTATCGTAGGCACCGAAAAACTTGATGGGTCAGTGGAACCACAAGAAAATCGTTCGGTAAGCACGCAGATACACCAAAACGACACCCGCAAGTGCCTACCATAGACCAAAGCTGAGGCCGTCATCGTCTCCAGCTTTGAACGTAGAATCAAGACGAACAGATAGGCATGAATTTAAGTTTTTTGCGCCCTAGGGGGTCTGCACGGACCAAACTCAGTACAACTAGTATGTTCACGGTCGTTTAGCGAGACGGAATCCGCCGTCGTTGACCTTCCAGATGCCGACAGTGTAGCACAAACGAATGAGGATAATCTCACGCAGCATCGTGAGAGTCGCCGATATCACACTCAGCTTGGAACCAGGTACCTCCGTCCACTGCACCGCAACTTCCTTGATAGCCATGTTGCTGCTGGCAGCGAGGTACAGCAGCTCCACATCAAACGCCCATCGCTCGATATGCATCGGCGCAAACAAAACCCGAGCGGCCTTGCGGTCAAACAGCTTGAATCCGCACTGGGTGTCCCGCACGTTCTTGATGCACAGCGTCGACACAATCAAGTGGAAGCCGTACATCAGCAGGTTCCGCAGCGGATTGCGCTTGGCGATCGCCTGCTCCTCCAGGTGCGCACGACTGCCGCACACGACGACCCCATTGCTGCCTTGTGCCAGCGCTTCATCCATGGCCGCGGCCAACTTGTCGTAGTCCCTGACCTCCGTGGCATTGTCCGCGTCAGCGAACAGCACGCGCTTGCCCCTAGCACGCATGACGCCCTTGCGGATGGCTCCACCCTTGCCGTGGTTCTTCTGCAGCCTCAGCAGCCGGATGCGGTCGACCGAGTACCGCTTGACCTCGTTCATGACCACGTCCACCGTTGCGTCCACGCTGCAGTCGTCCACCACCAGAATCTCGTACGTGAAGGAAGGGTCCTTGCTCTTCTTCTCGTCCAGGAAGGCCACCGTGTCCTTGATCGTCACCAGAATGCGCTGCTCCTCATTGTACGCGGGGATCACCACGCTCAACGACACTTGGGCCTTCTCGTCGCCTAATGACCCGAATGGCCGACTAAAATATGTGAATACAGGCACACATAAATTTGTGTCGATGCAAATAAGTATGCAGTAAATTGCATGCATGTAGGGGGTGGGGTGCGTACAGCTTGTCGTTGTCGTTGGGGTCTTGGTACGTGCCTTCCTGCGGGGGGTCCAGTTCCGCTGCGAGCTTCTTGGCCTCAGCAATGGGTGCGCGGATCCAGGCGAGGAGCAGCACGGCGCCTGTTGCCAGCGCCACGGAGGCCACGATCAGCGCGGCATTGAGCGCTGCGGAGGTCAGGACCATGGCGGTGGAGGTGATCGGGGTCCAGATGCTCAATGCACGCACGGCCAGCTTGACCTTCGGCCACGTGTGCCAAGTTGCTGCAGAGTTTATGTTGCGACACAGATTGAACTTGGGTTTTGTATGGAGAGAATGCGATTTAGTCTCGGAGCAAAAATTGGGTATTTGGAGCTATACAAAAGTGGAGGCGACGTCATCGCGCGAGGTCACGGGCTTGGCCGCGGTGGAGTGAACCCACTTGTTGCGGTCGCCGTTGCAGATGAAGACCCACCAGTTCTTGAGCACCCCGCGGTCGAACGGAGAGCGTTTATCCGGAAGATTTTGCAGGTAGGTGATGGAGGATCGACGAGCGTGCTCCCACGAGGTCTGCAACCGGAACATCAGGCGAGCGAATGCATCAGTTTGGTCTCCAATTGCTCCAGTTGGGTGAGTACTTGTACTGCATTGCACGTACCTGGTTCGTAGAGATGAGGAAGGCCTGGTAGCAAAAGAGCGGCACGGCGATGAGCAGCACGCAGAGGAGCATGAACCACAGCACGATGAAGAGCGCATTGGTCTTAAACCAGTCGTTGATGTCGTCTCCCTCAGTGAACGCCAGCGACGTCACGTCCATCATCACCGCACCCTCCAGAATCTGCAGCAACAGATACAGCATGAACAACCGACGGTTGTTTTCGCCCACACACGTCCCGACGCAATCACAACTACACAGAGCAACAAACAAAAGTGAACATTCCAGCTCAACCCGTCGTCGAAGCTCCGAAAACTAGTCGATCACCACTTACTGGTGATCATACTGCCGCGTACACCTAGCGCAATCCTTGCTGCAGACACAACACACGACTCAGTCCAAGCAAAATAACATCCAGCAATATAGCCACAGCTCGCACCAGTGCTTCGTCCTCAGCGGTTGGAACACGTGACACTCGTTGCAGAAGTGCAGGTCGGCGCTGTCCCTCGCGTGCCCATTCTCCAGTCCGTCCGCCAGCAGTTCCGTGTCGTCGCCGTCTTCGGGTGCAACCGGCGGTGGGCTGCCAGCCTCTTTCGGCGAGGCGGTTTGCACGGGCGCGAGCATCGGCCTCTTGTCGAGTTGTCCGGGCGACGACAACTGCAGTACGATGTAGCAGCCGATGGTCACCACCGCAATGACCAAGTAGACCACGAACTGGGCCATCGGCAGCGCCTGCGGACTCAACGCGCCCTTGACGCCCAGCACCACGTAGCCGTACACGTGCACGCCCAACCACCACGCCCGGTCGTACCATTTGCGCAGCGTCGCGGCGCGTACAGGGTTCTCGGCGTTCCTATTCCGCCGTGCCATCGGCCCCGGTGTCAATCAATAGTTGTGTGAGCAATTGGTCTTTTGGTCTGTGACAAGTGAGAGCATACTGAAATCAAGTTTTATTTTGTAGCCATGTTGAGAATCCACCTACAGCACTGCACTGCGCTTCATGCTGCGCTAATATCGGTGTGCTCTGCTCTGCTCTACTTGACGACGGCGGGGTTACATCATCCCCATCATCTCCGTCACTTGCTCCACAACGGTGTCCACAGCGGGCTCCTCAGGTCTATAGCAGAACACAAGTCGCAGATTGTGAGACCAAGCAGTCAACAAAGTCTGACACTAACGTACCCTTTCGTGGTCAAGTCGGCGCCTTCAACTGCAGGCAGCACTGGAGGCATCGTAGGCGGAGGAGCGACATGCTCTGGCGCAGTAACGGTAGCTTGCTTCTCAATGGATGGAGCTTCAACGGGGGCAGGTGGCGGTAGAATGCTCGAAGCTTCAGCGACGGGAGGCGGAGCTGCTGACGCGGTGCCGAGAAGAGGCGGACCCCGTTATAGGTGATACCAAAGACGACATATAAGGGTTTGTATGGTACAGAATCTGTGAGAGCAAATAAACGGTGGGAATGAATATGAGAAAATGATGTAGGAGCATAGGTTGATGCAGGGATATACGGACGTTATATGGAAGTTTGTATGTGGATGAGAGGGTGTGGCGTTGTGATGGTATAGAGGGCCTCGCATTTTGAGTACGCCGAGTTTAACGGCGTTGTTGTTGCGGTCGCACAGCAAAATGCGGCGCTCACAATCCGCTGACCCCCTGTATCCGGTTCCTAATGCTCGTGTGGGCTGATTGCATACCGTACCCCTTGCTGCCGTTGCTCGAAAAAATAATTCGAGGGCAAAAGTTGCATGTCAAAGTGTACATGTCGGGAGTTGAAGTGGACGAGACCGCCATATCGGCGGGCTTAAACCAGACCAGCTGACGAGGTCTTATAATGTCCTCATTCCCCGTTATGCAAATCGCAATTTGACTCCGAAAGAGCGAAGTTGGGCATTGCACAAGTCGCACAGTGTAAAGTGGTGCCCAGCGGATCCCCTACACGCCCAGCTCAGCCTCAATCAAAAAGTCCAGGCAATTCGGTGGGAACATCACTACCATCGGTGGTTTATACATTGTCTATACTCGTCTAGACATAAATCTCTACGCGGGCTTCGCGTTGCGTTTCCTGCCATTAGAATTCGTTTTCTTTCAGAGACGCACCCCATCGATCGTTGTAGTTGTTGCCATGGTGGTGGTGATTATGGTTGTAGCTCTGGTGGTGGCCTGCTGGGTACGGCTTGGACCGGTGTTTCCAGCTCTCCATCGATCCTAACGACGAGTTGGGCTCCGACAGAAGGGCGATGCTGGACGTTGACGACAAAGGCGAGCGCGGAGAGCTCATATTAGAGTAGGCGGGCTCCACCATGATCGGCACCTCCCGCTCCCTGGACTTCGGTTTCCTGCGTGGAGACCTCGGCGACCGCTGTCTCGAACCAGCACGGTCTCTACTGCGAGAAGATCCTCTCCTCGGCGTCGACGCACTGGCAGCGTAATAACCATTAGGCGGGGACGCAGGTATCAGCGCCGGTCCTCTTCCAGAGCCACTCGACTGCAGCGTAGCCAGACGCGTTGTGCGGGTCCCTGAGCTGCCGGCAGTGTACGCGTCCTCCTGCAGCTTCTTCATCTGCTTGTTCGTCTTGTGCCACCACACCAATACGCACACACACGCGATCACGACGAAAATGCTGGCTACCACCACGTACATCCACCACTGCCAGAAGAAACAGCCACTGCCCCACGGCACATACGTCGCCCACGAACTCTTCTTCTTCATGGTACTGGAGAAACACGAACACCAATCATCCGAGTCATCGGACGAGTACACCTTCTTGGTGGAGTTGACCTCGTTCGGACAGTTATGAGCCACTGCCAGGCCAATCTTCCCATCCGCGCGGTCGTGGTACGAGTACAAGCCGTCCATGAACACGTCGCCAAGGACAGTTGACGTTCCTTCGGAGATACCAATCGCGCGACACGGGGTGCTGGCGTTCTTGCCGTTCATCTCCGGTCGCCAGTAGTACTCGGGCGGGATTTCAACCGTAAAGTGGTTGCTGGTTCCGCCGTCGCTGGTCTGCATCCCCAGCGTGAAGTAAATCGACGGAAGCTCCAGCAGCGCAGCGTTCGAAGACGTTGGGTCGCAATAGTCTTCGTCACAGCACGAGGTTGAGTCGTCGAAGTAAGTTTCGTCAAAGTCCGGTATGGCGGACAGAGTGGCCGACTTGATTTGGTCCATGAGCGCGTTATACACATCCGAAGGGAACGCCAGGTTGCTGGTTCCTGAGTCGATGATAGCCTGTGGGTCGTTATACTTATCGCAGGTAAGGCCGAGGCTCGAGCCATCGTAGCCAATATCTGTCACTGTGACAACATACCACGCTTCCTGTAAAATAAAATAAAAGCAGCATTCCCGTCAGCCAATCGTCTAAAGCTTTTTAGAACTCGCATGCTCAGCTCACCCGTGTGATGGGAGTGTAGAACATGTCGCCCGTGTAGTAGCTCTCGCCCTCGGTGCCCTCTGTGCCTCCAATTAGGAGCTGACCTGAATGTAACGTGAAATCAGTTCCACCGGTCTGCAGCATCGGCTGCATTGTGCCACACAGCAGCATGCCAAACGAATCCGCCGTCTTGCCAGTATCCACAAGCACGTTATACAGCGACTGAATCGATCCATCGGACGCAGCCAGGGCCTCATACGCCAGCCCTGTAATGCCATCGTACGTCGGGCGGTAGAACGTGTCCTGCTCCTCAATGACCAAAAAACTCTTGGTGATGTCTCCGATCTCGTCCGAATACCACTTATCCGTCATAAATTGACCCCTGCAGCAAGTATCAACCAGCGGTAAGAAACTTTACCCCTTCAGCACCAAAATTCCCAGCACAGCGCACTCACTGAATGTTCGCCCCTGCAAACGACAGCGTGACCGAGCCACTGCCGCTACTGGAGCAAGTCGAGGATGCATCACACGAGTACGTCACCTCCGCATCAGAGCCACAGCATCCAGTCCCCAGCACCGCATCATTCGACGATCCAGTGTCTGCAATCAGTCGGAAGGCATTCTAACAACACAAAAAATAAAACGCCACAACTCGCTCAGTTCTTGTCCGAATTCCACCGCAACCTCCACGCTATCACTGCGCACACTTCCGCCAGACGACCCCGAGCCTTCCACTGATCCGATATCAACCGTGAGCGTATATGCTGCATGCAACAACACCATTAACGTCCATGTCAGACGAATATTTCGGCCAGCACGGTCTCCTTTACGCCGGAATGGTCAACAGGGCCTCTCTCTCACCTGTGCCCGACGCGATGCCGTTCAGGTCGATGGAGTAGTGCGCACTGGCTGCGTCGGCCTCGTGACCGAACAGCAGCAACTTGCAGCCGAGCAGCAGCAGCAACCGCCGCTGCGTCACCAGCGCCGCCATGCCCGACAAGAACACGAGTGTCAACGACAACGGGTAGGGTGACGGTGTCAGCAGATATAGTCAGACCAATCTGTCACGCTATCAGCACACTGTACCACCCAGCGCATCCTCACCTCGTTGCAGTGACACTATATCTCACTCTCCACTTTAGTGACTTAATTTGAATTTTGGCGTCCTGGAGCACCAATCGCACTGCCGGAAGGTCGCCAGTAGGTCATGAAGCGCAGCGCGTCCGCGCCGATCCGCGCGCGCGCCCGCACGCGCTACGCGTCGGTGCTAGAGAGCGCGCTGGTGGGTCTGGGACGCGAAGACGCCGTGGTGAACTCCACGCGCAAGCCGCGCAAGAAGCGGCGCGTCGAGACGGGCCACAGCCCCACCCGCGGCCTGGAACACGCGCGTAGCGCCCCCGTGACGCGCTCCAAAGCCGCCGAAGAGGAGGAAGAAGACCCTTTCGCCAGTTTTAAACTGCTCAAGCCTCATAAGAAGACGAAAAAGCGACGAGAAGAGAGAGAAAATGCGTTCAATTCCTTCTCTCCGGCGGTCACGAGGAGCGCTGCGAAGCTCAAGATCAAGCACAAGAGGAGGCACGCGGGCGTGCTGGAGATGATGACGAGGACGCCCGTGACCAGGTCCATGATGAAGAAGAAGAAGTGGAAGAGCAGCAGTTTAGAGAAGGTTGAGGAGACGGGAGTGGAGATGGATGTGGATATGAAGATGGACGAGAATGAAGAAGAGGAAGAGGAGAAGGATGTGGTGGTGCAGAAGAAGCTCTCGTTCCTGTCGCCAATGCAGTCGCCGGTGCAGTCGCCAGTAAAGGAGAAGAAGAAGAAAAGGAAGGAGAAGAAGGTTGAGATGGAGAAAGGCAGGAAGGAAAACAAGAAGCCGATGAAGGAAGGCGCGCGTGTGAATAGGAAGGCGGCGGTGATGTACGAGTGGCGGGTGGAGTGGCCGCCTGTGCTGGAAGATGGAGAGGAAGGTGTAGAGAGGGCGCAGCTTGTGATGATCGGACAGGTGGACGGCGAGAATGCTCGGTTTGTGGTGGGAAAACGCGAAGGACCGACCAAGTTTACGTCGAAAGATGGGCAGTACGTCTCGCTTGCTGGAAAGTTTGATCGCGCCGCTGCTAGGAGTGGCGGTGTCCCTCGACCAGCGATGGAGCTCATCAAGGAGGGTATCCCGGCGTACTTCTATAAGCGCCTACTGCCTTTCGTGGAGAAGTCACAGACCTCTGCGAAGCCCAAAAAAGCGGGAACTAAAAGGAAAGCAGCGAAGAAGAAAGCGAGTGATGACGAAGAGGACAGGTACGAGGACTTTGCGTGCACTTTGTAGATTTTGAGAGAGCTGACGATAACGTTTGGAAACAGCCCGCCGTCTACGCCGATCGATGACGACGATGATTCGGCCAGTGAAGCCCCTTATGTCCCAAGTCCGATGCCAGAGGACACTGTATTCGAGACGCCGAAACCGAAGAAGGTACCGACTACAAGAAAGTGTCGTTAATTGTGATTTCGTTCTTCTAATGCTCGTTCGTGCAACAGGCTCGCGCCGCAGAGCTTGTCCAGGAGAAGATGAAGAGCGCGAAGAAGGATCAACCAGAACCTGAAGCAGAAGTGGACGTCTGGACGGCCGAACAAATGGAAGCTCTGATGGATGCGAAGCTCAAGATACCTACGACAGCCTCGAACTTTTGGGCGCAGGTACGGGATCTATGGTAGAATTGCTGTGGCGATTATGACAAACTAACGCGTTCACGGATCGCTTCATAGGTGGCGCAGTATGTGCCGGGCAAAACAGCCAAAGACTGCCAGACGAAGACTTTTGAGCAATTCCGGTCTCCGCCGACACATCGAAAGCCAGCGAGGAAGGCCGTCAAACGAGCAAATACTGAGACTAAATCAGCCATACCCTCCAAGATCGCTCGTGCTGGTTCAAACAAATTCAAAAAGCAAGTACGCGAGTTCGTGGAGGAGGTAAGTCATCTGGAGGTTGCATGGAGTTGAAGTGACAAAGCTGACCGAATTGTTGCAACAGTACGAGAAAAAGCACGTGGACGACCTATTTGACACAACCCCGTCCAAGGAAGGCTTGCCGGAGCTGCCGGACTTTGGTTCGATCAAGTCGCCGGGGCTCGCAACCCCCTCGCATAGCCTTGACGAAGACTCGGAAGTGGACGATGAGGCTCCAGGGCTCCTCAAGAAGCTAAGCTCGCGAAGGCGCGACGACATTGACTCGTATGTGCTGGGCATCAATCGCCAACACGTTGCCGCTGGTGGAGTCAAAATGGCTGCTGGCAAGGTGCGGCGAGTGACAGCAATGGTTACTCCTGTGAAGGGTGTGACGGCGAAGGCAATGTCTGCCAAGGTACGACACGGAGTAGCGCTGTTTGAATCGCCTGAGGGTGATTGTAAGCTGACATCCGTCTTTATTTGACTTCCGTAGAAGAAGGCGGTAATGCTTGTCGAAGCAGTTGGGTCACACTCTATCAAGGGAATTGTGAGCCCAGGAGGAACTACTCATGTTTGTATCGAAAAGGACGGCAGCTCATCGGAGGGTGAGGACGAAGATGACTACCGCAGCAGTGAAGAAGAGGAAGACTTTGATTTGCCGTGACCAAGTTCCGAAGAGTACATCTATTTATTGGTCCAGGAATCCTAAGAGGTTGCTCGGCTTCCTTATTAAGGCTGCAAGGCTCCATTGTATCACAGCCAATCCGAGTGTGGATACCAAAAGTGATGAATAAATACGAGCTCGTGTAGTTGCGTTGTCGAGCGAGTTTTGCTACTTGGTCTTGGTTGCAAGCGGAATTGTGGTCAACTCTTGGACGAGCATTTGCACACGTCGCAGGTTTTCAACAATTTCCTCCGCCCCTGGCATCTGCTCTGATCCTGTCATTTGATTCCAATACAAACGCGTTAGATCGAGCACGCCGATGATTGATATCCCCAGTGCTAACGTACCAGACTGTTGGGAAGCCAGCACTTGTTGCAAGGTATGCAAAGCGGTTGGTCTCGATAGCAGCAGCGCACGCGCTTTCTGGTTGTCGTAGACGAGCGACCAAAGCGTCGCTGAGAGATATTGCAGAGCGACTGAATCACCTTGCGCTGTGCTGACCCTTGCTGACGTCGCGACAACCTCGTCAAGCAGTTCCTCCCACATGCCAAAGTTGTTCTTGGTCGCTTGAGAGAGGGCAAGGTTCCTCATTAGCAGGCATCCGCTTCGTCGAACAAGCGCGTCGGTCGAATGCATCGTGTCTTCGAATACAAGTGAGAGCACAGTGGCCCAGCTTGTGTAAAGCACCCGAGCACCCTCTTCGTTGCACGCAATGCTGCTAAGCACGCTGAGCATGTGAGCGAGGTTCTCGTATTCAAAGCGATTCACCTTGTTCGTTTGTCTGGTCTGCTTGAGGCGATCTTGAAGCGAATCCACCATCTTGGATACCGAGCCGGTCTTCACGGACGCCAGCACGCACTCGGTGTTGAGCATAACGGCCTTCAGCACTTGACAGGCAGCGTTGCTCAACGCCACATCTTCTGCAGATAACTGGATGACGCTGTTTGCTACTTGGCGATGGGGCGGTGCCACTTCGCCTCGTGAGCTTGCCAAACCGAACAGCAGAGGCAATAACGCAGTGCCCCCACCACAGGTTTTACCTGATCCAGAAGACAGTGAAACAAGCATAGAGGCTCTGGCACTGTCGTTTTCGTAGACATAGTTCGTAAAGAGGTGGAGCGCACGTAACAGCAGCTGCGACCCGCGGACGTGGGCCGCCTTCATCACATTCCAATTCGATAGTATCACACTAAGAAGGCCTTCAGTCTGAACATTCAAGAAGATTGCAATGTTAGAGCCAATATCACAGAATCGCCGCATTATACTGAAGTAGTGAAGTTACCACGTACCTTGGCGAGCCGCTGGTTTTCCTCGTGTCCCCCAACGATTGCGCTGATGACCTCCATGTGAGTCTGGATGCGTCCACATAGATCAAGTACGTAAGCGTCCTGTGTGTTCGAATTGTTGCCTTTCGCTCGCTTTCCGCCAAATCCACCGGCAATGCGAATGGCTGAAAAAGACTCCTTGATGGATGTCAGAGCGAACGGTAGACCTCGCTTCATCAGAACGAATTGCTGGAGACTGGGGCATGTCTCGAGCAGTACTTGGAGTGCGCATGCGACCCGCCGAATGGATGCCATAGGAAACACACGGCCCTGCAATTCGGACTGGGCGGCAGTGGTGGTGTCTGCACTCAATGGCCTGAACTCGGCGACCTCTTGGTAAAGGTCCAACACGGCAGAGCACAGTGCGTTGATAACCGTTCCATCTGAAGAATTCAACGATCCAGGAATCAACAGCGAGATCTAGGCACAACCATAAGCGTAAAAACATCGGTTAGTACCCAGGTAGTCAAACAATCACCACGTATGAAGCACTTACCGCGGGGACAACACGGGAGAACGATACCCGGAAGTCGATTGGGTGGTGAGGCTCAAGCAGTTTTTCCACCACAACGACAAAATTCGCCCCGAATTCTGATGTCCTTGGAGCTCCGAACTGCTTTGTATCGCATTCGCTATGCTGTTCAAAGGCTTTCACCAAGAGAATGCTGAGCGTTCCACCACACAGGCCCAGCACTTCGTATTGCTTTCGCTTTGTAGCTTTTGGCAGCGTGTCGTCGAAAGAAGCGTGAAGATCGCCGACAAGCTCCATCAATTGATACTGTAGAGTCGTATGCTACATCATAATAAAAGCACACTCGGTTAGACTTCCAGCTTCCCGCTGACCAAACGAAGTACAAGCAGCGCACGTACCATGAGGAAGAACTTCACTTGATCATAACCGGCAACACGACACACAGCCTGGAAGAGATTCAGCAATTCGATCATCAAATCCAAAATTGCAGGAAGAAGCGAACAGCTCCACGCGTCTTCATCACAGCGAGGCAGGAGCATGCAACTCGAGCTGTATCGATTGCAGCTATCCTTCCATTCTCGTAGTGATAGCGCCTAAGCATGCACAACAAGCATTAGCGGTGGTAACTTTTAGCAAAAAACCCTTGCAGCGCGCGCGTACCTGTACCAATACTGGGTAGATATCGTACTCTTCTCCAGCAACCTCCAGTTCCTTCTGTATATCACCGAGCTGAGCCACCAAGCTTTCCTTTTGTATATAAAGTACTCGAACAAGCCGCGCAAAAGCACTTGCAGTGCGAGCAAATAGCTTGGGGCTCTTCAAAGCATTCGACAGTGAGCGCAGCGCCCTTCCAGCAAACTTGGTCCCACGGAAAATCTCCACCATCGCAGTCCGTTGATCCGGGGGGTACTCATCAAATCGATGCAATTCGTTGGTCAAAACACGGCAGGCTGCTGCCCGTACAGCATCGGACTCCGTATCATCTGTGGACGTCTCAAAAGCCATCTCCAGTAATCGAGACGATGGAGGATCCAAGGACGCAGAATGCTCGATCACTAAAAACCCAAGCTCTCGAATGGGCGATACGTGGTCGAAAAGAAAGCGAGACGCCCAGCTTCCGTCCAGAAGAATGCTGCTATCCGTGTGCTGCAGAGGGCTATCACTGGTCAACAGGGACTCGCGCGGAAGCGTCCGCAGAATGGCTACCATACACTGAGCTCCGATGGCAAAAACGTCCCGATCCATGAAGGAGCCTGGAACGCGGTGACGGCACACAATCGAGAGCAACGGCGACAGCATTTCCGCCAGGCGCTTGCAGATTTTCTCCCGAGAAGACGGTGACAGGCGGGTATCTGCATTTTCGTCCATGGGTCTAGCAAACCGTAGCAGCACCTCGAGCATTATGGCGTGAAGGACTGGTTCCGTTGCGTAGATTGCCGAGTACTTGGTGCAAATAATCGCGATGATGTCGGTATCAGCGGCCAGAGACAAAAACAAATCCCCCACCTTGGATTCGCTCACGTTGAGCAGCAACCGCGCAACTTGCAGGGAGAACGCCTTGCTTTGCGACCTTTTCAGCAGTGGGAGGATATTGCGCTTGACAACGACAAGCGCCCGCAACTGCTGTCCTCTCGTCATGGAGCAGAACAAGACACTAAGCGTGTTTACGAGCGAACCGATGATCACCTCGTCTCGTTCACTTTTGGGAGGCACAGCAAAGTACCTTTCAAAATCTGCCTCCCACTCGCCAACGAAGCGCTCCCGAGCCAAACGCCAAGCTTCGCAAATCGTCAACAAGTGATAGAGCGCGTTTAAGCACTTCCCGTGCGATGGTGCGTCGCGAACCTTTTCAGCGATGAGGGTATACTCTGCATCGAGTAATGAAGAAAACGGGGTGGTGCTTGTTACGTCAGAGCGGCATGGGGTCTGGTTGATGATTGTCTTCACATCTTGAAGCCACGACGCATCAGCTCGCTTCGTCAACAGCGCGCAGCTCGCCTGAAGTTGTTGTTTCAGCGAACAAGTGGCAATGAAGCAACGGGCCCAACGATCGGAGTACAACCCAAATGTTGGCTTGATCATTTCAGGAAGTTTTGCTTCGCCAGTGAACTCAGCCTCCTTGTCGATTCCAAGCTGCACCGGTGCTCCTTCAGGCAGGAAGTTTTCTGCAGCACACGTCAACAGGAGAATGATGTAGTACATCTGCGTCCGGATCGCTGTGGACGGGTGGAAAATTAACGGCAGCAAAAACGGCATCATGTTGCTATCGCGCTGCATGGCTGACCGCAGTAGGCGGCTGCGGAGTAGTAATGTCCTCAACAAGAGGAGAGCTTGCTGAACCATGGTAGAGTTCACTCGACTAGCTTCGGACTGGAGAACTGTACGAACCATGTCAGCAAATTCGGACAATTTATCCAGTTCCTCGAACAGAGCGAACAACTCCACCGGTGCATTTTCAATGAGCATCACAAGCTCTTTGAACGCGGCCTCTCTCATACTCTCGAAGCCAGAAGACGTTCCGGAAATCACTTTGCGCAAATGAGTCAACTTGCTCAACTGAGACGAGAGCTCGTTTTCGCTAGGTTGGTAGTCGTAGGTGCGGGTGACGAGCAACGGTGACTCCAGAAGCGTCGTCTCGAGTGTTAATCGCTTATCATCCCGGACGAAGCTGCAGCCAAACGGGTCTTCACGAATTTCTTTTTCATTGGTAATCCAGTCAAGTACTGATGGATTCATATGAGTCACCAGCCGAATAATTCCCGAAGCTGCCGCTTTCCGAATATACGAAGATTCATGGAGCAGGCAGCGGCTGATTAGAATATGCCTCGCGCTGTCAGGGGCACTTGCCTCCAACCTATTGAGGACTTCAGCTAGTTGTGGCTGAGTCGAGCGTTGCTGTGGCGAGGATCCTTCGGACGGTTCAATGTAAGCGAAGTGCTGGAGCAACGGAATCACGGGCTTCAGCTGCACCAAATTATCGCTCGATGCGACTGAGAGCTGGTTCAATGCGAAGCGTAAAATCTCCCAGAATGCTGCGCTATTCAACTGGTTGTCATCGTTTTGTCTGGCAAGGACAAGAAGTAACAGCGTGAGAAATTTCGGTTCACACATGACCTCGTTGACAAATTGGCGTCGACGCTCAGCCGGGACGCCGTTAATCTCGTTGCTGATCCCGTTCAAAAGATCCACGAGGCCTCGGAAGAAGTGGGCGACCACCAGTGTCTCCTTCTCACCCAGCCCACTCAGCTGGTCGCACAGAATGAAGCGAATAGTCTCAATATCACTTTCAGATAGAGTTTTTTGCTTGTTACCTCCAGACAATGTTGGCCAGATCGCCTGAAGAGTGGCATCTGCTATTGCCTCAGCATCTGCACTGTCAAAGACGCTTCTGATTTGAACAGCCTTCTGTGCAACTTCCAGATTCACAACGGGTGGCTTCTCCCAGGGTCCGAAATCCGTAAGCTGCTCACGATGAGCCTTGGCAAATTCCACGAACTCCATAATCATCTTTGCGTCTTGTTGCGACGAGTGTTTCAGATTGACGAATGCAGGGATCGTCGCGTCAATCTTGGACAGATTCTGGACGAGCGATTTATCTTTCCACTCTTCGGCAGCGACCTCAGGGAGAAGTGGGTTAGCTGCCCATAATTTTACAGCGTCCCACAGTACTCGAGGGATAAGAATGACTTCACTGTTAGCCGTATCCGCTTTGCTCGGTGTCGTATCCGCACGATATCGAGATGAGGGATACAAGCACAGCAGCTGAAGCACCAGCTCCACAAGTTTCCACGTCATTGAGTGCGTTAACTCCAGATCAGGGTCAACGATGTAGGGTCCAGCTTGCTCCGATAATACTGGACGGCAGATTCCACCGAGGACATCAAAAATTCGCTCAAGCCGCATCTTATCTAGCGCATGAATGCTTGTCTCTGCAGCTGAGGTGCCACCTCTCTCCGGTAACTCAGGCAACACCGTGACAAGAAGGTTCAGCAAGTGCAATCGCGGGTGTCCTGCCGAGCGCAGCAAAGGCAAAACACTCATGAATATCTTGTACATAGCTCCACTCAAGGAGTACTGTTCCAGTTGATCGACATCAGGTCTACGCTCAGCCGTTCTGTTCACGCCGTCCTCAACTTCCACTCTTGCACGCGGATACAATACCCGTCGTGTATCATACGAATCAAGCAGCTCGACATGTACACTTGGTGCGTGTACCACATGTGTCGGGTCAAGACACGTTCTCTGCGTGAGCTTCAGTGCGCACAAGAGCGACTCGATCGCTTTCACGCTCGCCATTATCACAGCGCCAGATAAATTCCCCCGCTTGCTCGAAAACGTCGAGTTCAGCATCTCGTCAAAGTAATTCACACCCATCGACACCTCCATCGCTCGCTCCACCAACTCATCAGCATTACCATCGCTCCGCTCACTCATCGTCCCCGGACTTCCGGGTAAAATCGGCTGCTGCACGAGATACAGCAGATACTGCAGCACTGCCGGGCGCTGCAAAAACACTTCCGCTGGGAAGTTCCTCAATAAATCGTTCCTAAACGTCGCACAAGCCGCCACCAGGTCCTGCGTCGCCGTCCGCAGCTGAAGCTTCACCTCGAACTCGAACAAAAACTGCTCGTCCACCGACGCCAGCGTCACCTGAGCGAACCTCCAGCCTCGAGCTTCCAACTCGTCAACCTTGGGGCCTCTCCGTCTATCAGCCAGCACTCTACTAGCCCTGAACTTCTCATCCTTCATTGCAACCTCCTGCTCTTCGTGATATTCTTCTTCTCCTTCTCTTAAATTGCTGACCTGTTCTCTGCTCTCCTCCTCGACCGCCAACTTTGTGACGTAAATCTGCCCCAATAACTGCCACAACCACCACAGCAACCACACCTACGTTTTAGTCGTCGCCTTCTCCTCCCTACCATGTTTTTTATACTTCTAAAAGTTCATTTGAGCTAACTTTTAACCTTTTCGTACGTCGCGCGCAGCTCCGCGTTGCTGTTGGCGGCGCGCTGGAGCGTCTGCGCCGCCCCGCAGCGCTGCAGACTGGCCAGCAGCAGCTCCGATTGGCTCTGCACCAGCAGCTGCAGCACGTGCAGCGCCTGAAGCTCCAGCGGCGGCTCGAGACTCGCCAGCAGCGCTGGCACCAGCGAGTTATGCAGCGGCTCCAGCTCCTGCCAGCGCACCAGCCGCTCCCGCAACTTGAACAGCAGACTCTGCAGCGCCCTCGAGCGGATCTTGGCCAGCGGGTGCCGCAGCTTGAGCACCAGCGCGTCCAGGCGCCCGGCCGCGCCGTCCTCCGCCATTATTGCGCGGCAAAACTCAAATAGTAGCCAAAATTTTCTAATGAATAAGCGAATGGCACTGGTTGCTGCACCCGACTGGGGCCTCAATGACACCCGACTGGCCCGACTCATCCCGACTGAAAATAAAGCTGGATTCAGGATAACGTTATGCATGAGCTAGTGTATAGCTGGACAGCACAAGACGTGTAAATAACCTTAACCCCCCCCCCGCACTCATACGTTGTATGTGACTACATGTTATGAAAAAGTACATCTCACCGAATTATGCATGGTGTGCACAGGTGTAGGTGAAAATATTTGCAGAAAACGATCAAAAATTACAAAGCCAGCCCCAGCGGGAGGCGCTGATTGATTGCTGAGATTTGCGACCAGACTGCAAATTAGTGGCGGCAAAATGCCCCCCTCCGTTCAGTCGAGAAAAAGAAACGGATAGCAAACGTCGACGTCGCGAGGCTCGCAGCGAAAAGGCAAGCGTTCCAAGTGCGTCTGGAAAGATAACAACAGGTGCGTGACGACAGGGGGGGTGGAGCTTGCCGTAAGCGCCGCGTATGTCTGGCAGGTGACTGAGAAAAGTTGTAGGTGAAGCCGAGCTGATAGAGCGACAGACTCGAGGCATCGCAGCGCTAGTGCCCGTCGCCCGGTCAGCATGATTTTCCTGCTCTTACCTCTCCGCTGGACATGAGCCACTCGGTGGTCACACATACGAGACGCAAGAAGGCTAACAGCTCGCTGAAAGCTTGGGTGTCCGGGCTGAACATTGGTAGGTGCATTACTCTGCCACATGTACGAAATACAACATGTTATGGTGTGTGTTGTGGTGTACATATACGCAGATACGATTTCTGGCGGGGTTATCAACTATGAGTCCGTGGGTGAAAAGGTGAGCCGTCGGCGCGACGTGAGACCTACAGGGGGGACATGTACGACTGAAGATAATAGTGTAGCCGTGTGATGCCGGTGTGTATGCTCTAGAGCACCACACAAATACTGTTGGTAACTAACTGGTGGCGTTTTTTTTTGCAGAGCCTCTGTGCATGCAACATCAACTTCCACGCCACTTCCAGCATTTGTCTTCCGCCGCGGGGTGCATGAGGAAGACTACTGCTACATCTCCGGCGCTGCCAGGCTTACTCAAGTGGTGACAGATACACGACGTATTTGGAGGCGCTGAGCGTTGAGTGGTGGCGTGGAACATTGGTACGTGCATTCTGTGCCGCATGAATGATATCATCATGTTATGTAGTGACTTATGGTGTACATATAGCTAGCTTCGTCAGCGCCGGACCGGATACTGCTACCTGTATGCGAAAGGGCGTAAGAAGGCTGGAGGGAAGTCCATGGTCGCCTGTGCTCGCCCTAGGGCACCATTTTTGGGTCGGTGCTAGCGAGTAGCGTCAGCGGTGCCAAATAGGTGTCGGGCTCTACATAATCACACGAAAATATTTCAATCACACAGTCTATACACTCATGAGGCATTATCCACACATGTATATTGTACACTGTAGGAACATACCAGGACTCTGCTCAGTTGTTGATACTTGCATTATTTTCGCAAGTCAAACATCACTTATTGTACTTCGTGTTTACCATTACTTCCGTTGTATATACAACACGGTATACTCTGGAGATGAACGCGTCGCCGAGCTGTGGGTAAGCGCACTTGGAAAGAATTGCGCTCACATGGTTAGTTGCTCTCATCGTCTGCGCTGTAGAAAACAATGTTCAGAGCTTCCTCAATGTGCTGTAACCGCGTCGCGGTGCGTTTGATAGCGTACATTCGTTACAGTCCGCAGTTACGTCTGACAGGTTGAGGTGGTGCTTCAGCTTGCCAACGATACAGAGAAGAACATTCCGTAACTAGACATTCGTAGGAACTGGTGCGTGAAGTGGAACATGGCTCACCGCTGGTGCTAGGAAGTAGGTAGACCAGGAGAAGAAAGCAACTATGAAGATGACACAGTCCGCGACGAGGAAGAGGGTGAGCGTCAGGACGATGTGACAGCGCTGGCTCCGTCATCGGACAAGGTGACTGTGAGCTAGGCAGGACCGTTTGCATATCGCTGGGTAGAATAGCGAAGATTATGCACACTTTGGTTTGCAATCAATGATTGCATTTTACATAGTCTGGAAGTTTTGTCTGTGTTTTGCGCGGTCCCGATAAAATGGCCTAGTCATGATGTAGGATATACCCCCTGTTGGCTGGGCAAGGGCCACCGTAGGTGGATTTGACAACATGTATGTGCATGGCAGTGCAACTACAATCAGCAACTTTTCAGCTGTTCAGGAAAGTACATCGTACTTATAGCAGGCAATACTTAAGCCAAATACGCATCTCCTTAACAAGTTGTATACAGCTTTAACAAGTAGTATATTGGTCGCAGCCAGGACCCGAAAACCCCCGCGAGTGCGGGGGGGGGGGTTAAAAAAAAGGACGACTGCCTCGGTCGGGCTGCCTCAGTCGGTGTGCTCATGCCAGTCGGGTGCAGCAATCACTCTCTAAGTGAAAACAATAGTGAAATCAAGCCAATTAGGTATTGTAGCTTTCGTTCATCCTAGCCCACAGATACATAATTATACTGGGATAGGAAGCAACGTTAATGCTGCTATCGCAGACCAAATAGGATTATACTGGGATAGGAAGCAACGTTAGTGCTGCTATCGCAGACCAAACAGGATTATATCCGTGGTACGTCAAGTCAAAAGGTGACCCCTCTTGACACCTAACTGATACATTGTCCTAAAACCGGTGTGACCCCGGTGCCGCACTGGGCCCTCCAAAAGGTTTATATGCGTGGCAAGCTGAACTGGTAGAAAACCCATTACACCGGTACGACCGCGGTGCCGCACTGGGCCTCCAAAACCTTTATATGCGTGGGCAGTTTGAACCGGTATGGGTCAGTAGCATATACCGAATTTGGATGGAGTGATGTAAAGTGAATGATTGAATCGAACGGACTACTACAGGACTGTAGTAGCATACAAATGCAAGCATTTTCATTTGTCCACGAGCTAGATCTCGAGCAAGGTTCGTTTCATTACTGTGTACAATTACTGCCTAGTCGTATCTTGCATCTTCGCCGTTGAGGTGAATGACCGGGTAGACGCTGCGGCTGCGAAGTGAATCCGGTGCCGCACTGGGGTCATGTTTATATGCGTGGGCAGGTCCAACCGGTGTGCAACCGACGACACTGGTATGATTCAGTACGTATATTCGAGCAGTGAACGAATTGAAGTAAAGAGAACGATTGAGGCGGACTGTAGTAGCACTAGAAATAAGCATTTGCATTTTCAAGTATAAAACTTGTACAAACTGCAAACATATCTCAGCCAAGGTTCGCATTTGTTGTAAAGCGTTGCCAGTTGATATCTGGCATCTACAGTCTTAATGACAATTTTCGGGCAGATGCTGTGGCTGCGAAGCAGGCGCAGGAGATGGCCGTAGCTCATAAGAAAAGGCATCAATGAAACTAAAGAGGGGGGTTATACCAAAATCCTCCTATCCCAGCCTTCGCGGAGCCCTAGTTGTAAGTTGAATAAGCTGTTTTTCAACGGACAGACCGACTACAAAGCACAATAATATTGTATATATTATGTGTAATGGGGCCATCTAACAGATTTTACCGAATACAAGCCCTGGGTTTACTGTTATTAACTAAAAGCTCGTTGTAAAATGATATTGCGGACTATAAAAAGAAGCTCAGTATTAAATGCCGTAGAAGTACGGATTAGTTAAAAAAAGTAATACCCTCGATTTTATCTCACACGCCTATGGTATTGTTTATTGGTTAATTTGTTTTATGTGTGTAACATAAAATAAAAGCCGTTACGAAATAAAAACCCTTGTTAAAACGATCAGTTTTTTTGTTGCAGTAATAAAAGTATTCTGGGTATTAATTGGTAAAATTCGTTAGGTTGCCAAGGCTACCGTAGTCAAGTCGAAGGGCATCCATCGCTCGATTGATGGACCACTCAAGCTAATAGACCATGGGCAAGACGGGCTAGACGACCTTCTTTGCCAGAGGATGGAAGAGGATGTTTGGAGATAGGCATAGGTTAGAGGACCAAAACCTTCGTAACATCTCACTCCAGAATTTGCAGGGTGGGGGCGAAGAAGAACAGCCACCGTTCAGATTGTTTTGCTACAGTTTCGAAGATGATGCCTCGTTCTACGTTGAAGTCGGCTCAACCAAGTTTGCCGGGTTGTTCGTGCCGAGATTTGCAGCCGCGGCGGGACAACTACTAGGGAAGGTGCGGATTTACGTGGCGTTGAAGGACGTACGATAGC
The DNA here is from genome assembly GCF_000149755.1 of Phytophthora sojae. Taxonomy (NCBI): domain Eukaryota; phylum Oomycota; class Peronosporomycetes; order Peronosporales; family Peronosporaceae; genus Phytophthora; species Phytophthora sojae. Next base: position 8,954,807 of record NW_009258116.1, read on the forward strand.
GCAGCACTTGATAAGAGGGATGGCCATGCCCAACTCGATGAAGACGGGCAAACACAAGGCTTTGCGCAGATGGTTAGTCATGACCTATGAAAATTTGTGCTCTAACCACCCGGGCACGACGAGATAGAGAAGGTAGTTTGAAAACCTTGATTCCTCGAATCAGCGTTTTTAGTTTGCCATAAGAGATGTAAGCTTTGAAACATATGGGATTGGAGACCGTACGATCATATTTGTATCGGATTTCAAATAGAAAGGAAAATTTCAAGAGATTTAAAAACTTAATAACGTCATAAATATCACGTCCCTTTTATAGCATACGTGCTCCTCGTCAAACCCGTGTACATAGTGCACGTGCATTGGTGAGGGGGGGGGGGGGGGCGGGGCAGGTTAACCCCTCATAGCAGGCGTTAAACCATGCACAGATACTGCGCAGCGGATGATATTATATCCCCGTTCCACTTGCCAGTGTCCTTCGTTCCGGACGGGGAACTACCGGGGTGTAAGGGACCAATTGCGCTTTTGCTGGCGCGGGGACTGTCAGGAAGGGGCGAGTTTTGCCTAAGATCTCCTGAAGGTCTTGGTCAGGTTGCTGCGGTTGCTGTGTGTACATCGTGCTGCTTGCTGGATGGCTTGGTTGGTGTTCTTGGTTTTTTAGGCTCCTCGATGCTCTTTCAGTTGTGGGTAAATCTGTCAGTTTTCAGCCCCAAAATTGATGTAAAACACACAGGTTGCAACACGAAGTGTAGACGACCTTGCATACGAGTTGCGCGGCCCGTCCAACTTAGATCGCTGCACTACTCGGAATGGTATTAGCTATTAAATTGTTGCGCGGGCCTGTAGGGCCCACAATATCGTATGGCGGGTCGGTGGGCCGCCTTCGCTATTCGCTGCTATGATAGTGGTATCACAATAGTTTTTTCTTGCAAGATGCCCCCCCCCCTTCAAAAACAATTCCCAGATTTAGGTTTTGGGTGGTAACTTCGAATGTTTAGATTTCAACGAATTATTCCAATCGGAATTTTTTCTAGAGTGCTTTAACCCACCGGCGACCGCTCTTATCCCAATTTTGCAGGGATAAGATTAATATAGAAATTTGTATACTTGCGGGATAGGGTAAGAGAGGTCCCCAGCGGCCGGCGCCGACCCTTTGGGCTCCACCGACGTTCAGTCTCATTGGTCAGATCCACCCAATCAAAACTTGACTGAGGTCTTAATACTGATCTGGTTGAAGACTACGCTGGGAAAAACCTTGGCGTAATTTGTCCTAAAAATCGGGATATTTCCTTCTGTAGAGAATCCAAACCAGAATAGTGTAAAATATGAGCGAATAGTTGTGATACTACTAACTTACCTTAACAGCGACCCCTCGCGATCCTGCCGATACTGCGGTGTCCAGGTTGCATCTGTAAGTTGTCGTGAAAGTGTGGCGGAGCGCCCTAGATAACGCAAGCAATCTGATCATCTAGAGCATTGCTGGGTCGCGCAGGCGGAGGGGGCACAGGGCCGTTCGAATATAAGGGTCTAGAACGAGTAGGAAGCGCTGCGTGGGCACTGCAGCGTGAAAATATGGTTGGCCACATTGAGTGCCATCATTATTCTTGCATCATGTTATGATTTATGCTCCCATGCGTGCTGATGATGCATTGTGAGCAATGCCGTCTAACCGCTGTTTGACTCAAACACAGGTTGGCACCTTCATGATACGTAGTTCCGACACAGGGAGGTGGTAATACCCTGGCATCACGTTCATGTTTGAGCGGGCCGCAAAACCTGCCGAACCAAAGGCGACTAGCTAACTAAAACGTGGATGAACTTGCTATACCACACCTCTGGTCTCTACGAGACCTACATGGCAAGAATAATCAAGCCGAGACGCTGAGCGTCAATGGTCGCTTCTTTCAAGCGGCCAATCTACCGAAAGACATAGAAGCACGTGCTTCCATTGTATTCGGTCTGGTCTTCATGAAGCGACGTTGATTGTGGCCACGTGGCTACATGTATTAGCTTGTGTATGTTCAACCACGTCAACGTTGCTTCGACGACTTGTCAACATCTACATGTTTGTATTGATCTGAGTATAGTGATTATCATGACATCATACATGTCGACATTGACATGTTTGACTAGACTTTTGTATAGATGTCGTTATGTCAAGATTGAGATATTTGTCTAGGTTGCAGTACACGGCAATGCCAACGGCTTTATATATTGCTCTGTTACTCTAATGTAAGCTCAAACTGTCATAAGCCCCGGTCGTTCGCTGAGCTACCCGGCTCGCCGGGAGGTATGGCAGGCTGTCGACGAGGGACTCGCAGGCGCGTTGGCATATCCGGCTTGTGAGAGGCCGCGATCATGTTTTCCACACAGGGCTTCTAGTGAGGCGCACGCGCGCCGCCCATGCCAATGTTGTCGACCGCCGCAAGCGTGCTGTCCGTATCAGGTTTGGCCCGAACCGCAAGCGTACTGTCCAAGTTGGGATCAGCACGCAGTCCAGGTCGGGCATGGTCGGTGATCGTGAGCCTCGGGATGATCTGGGTTCGCAAGCATGCCGTTCGCGCTGGGCTGGTCGAGGGGAGGGGGCAGACGGAGTCGCCGGTACCGGGCATCTCGGGGGACTCGATCGTGGCTTCCTTGCCAAGACTATCCGGGACAGCACAGGGGCCCACCGAACCGAGCTTGAGGAGGGCGCCGAGCATGCCGACCGTGCCGGATAGGTTGGGGGTCAGCGAGCATGCCGTCCGTGCCAAGCGTGTCGGGGACCGCGGAAGGGTTGGCCGCGCCGGGCATGTCGGGGATCGCGGAAGGGTTGGCTTCGCCGAGCTTGTCGGGGTCCGCGAGCATGCCGACCGTGTCGGGCATGTCAGGGGCTGCCGGTATTGCGTCGTTGCAGGGCATGTCGGAGGCCGCGCGGATGTCGTCCTTGCTGGGGCTACTGGGGGCCGTGAACGGGAAGGTCGAGTCGGGTTTGTCGGGCTCAGCGCGCGTGTCGTCCGTCGCGGGCGTGTCGGGTCGCGAGCGGGTCGTCCTTCCCGGGGTCCCGGGTAACCATGAACGGGATGGCGGAGTCAGGCATAGCGAGGGGCTCGGGCATGTCGTTGGTGTCGGGCATGACGTCGGTGTCGGGCATGACGGGGGCCGCGAACGTACTGCCCGCGCCGGCCTTGTCCGGTCCCGCGAGCATGCTGCCTCAGTAGACAGCAGCAACTTCGGGTTCGGCAGAGGTTGAATGAGAGGATGCCGGGGGCCGGGTGTGATCACGACATTGTAGGCGCTTGAGTACTTGTCGGCGTTTTTAGAAATGAGCTTTCGATGCGGAGCGGCGGCGAGCTTTGGTTCCGATGATACGCTCACGAAGACGCACCTCAATTCCGAACCCGGGGGGAAATTTGTAAGCAAATCTATTGGCTATTTCAGGAGTAATTAGTGATCATTGGCGGAATCGTTTGAATACTTGCGATGATTGGTGGAATTGCTTGATGGCAGCAGGAACCGCGCAAACAGCATGGCGCGAAAGGTGACGAAGATGTGCACGTTGAAGTGGTAGCGTGACGTGTATAGCGTAGCTTAAGTATGGAAGTCGGAAATGGCAGCAGTGCCACAAACTAGATTGTCCCGCATTGTGCTACCTAGCAGAAGTGCCCATTTTGGCGGCAGTGGCGGACACCGGCGGCACCAGATCACAGCCGCCGGCCGTCCTAGCTTTAGGATCGCTCTCAAAAGCGACTATAAGATGCAGTGAAACCATTCTAGGCTGTGGTGCGTGCACCGCTCATGTCGACAGGAAGTTGATTATCCCGTCCTTGACTTAATATCACCATCAAATGGAGTCAACGTTGGCTTGAATTCCTATAATATCAGTAGTAATGAGGTGCATGCAGCGCCACCGCTACGAGCGGGGCTCGCACCACAGCCTAGAATAGTTTCACTGCATCTTATAGTCGCTTTTGAGAGCGATCCTAAAGCTAGGACGGCCGGCGGCTGTGATCTGGTGCCGCCGGTGTCCGCCACTGCCGCCAAAATGGGCACTTCTGCTAGGTAGCACAATGCGGAACAATCTAGTTTGTGGCACTGCTGCCATTTCCGACTTCCATACTTAAGCTACGCTATACACGTCACGCTACCACTTCAACGTGCACATCTTCGTCACCTTTCGCGCCATGCTGTTTGCGCGGTTCCTGCTGCCATCAAGCAATTCCACCAATCATCGCAAGTATTCAAACGATTCCGCCAATGATCACTAATTACTCCTGAAATAGCCAATAGATTTGCTTACAAATTTCCCCCCGGGTTCGGAATTGAGGTGCGTCTTCGTGAGCGTATCATCGGAACCAAAGCTCGCCGCCGCTCCGCATCGAAAGCTCATTTCTAAAAACGCCGACAAGTACTCAAGCGCCTACAATGTCGTGATCACACCCGGCCCCCGGCATCCTCTCATTCAACCTCTGCCGAACCCGAAGTTGCTGCTGTCTACTGAGGCAGCATGCTCGCGGGACCGGACAAGGCCGGCGCGGGCAGTACGTTCGCGGCCCCCGTCATGCCCGACACCGACGTCATGCCCGACACCAACGACATGCCCGAGCCCCTCGCTATGCCTGACTCCGCCATCCCGTTCATGGTTACCCGGGACCCCGGGAAGGACGACCCGCTCGCGACCCGACACGCCCGCGACGGACGACACGCGCGCTGAGCCCGACAAACCCGACTCGACCTTCCCGTTCACGGCCCCCAGTAGCCCCAGCAAGGACGACATCCGCGCGGCCTCCGACATGCCCTGCAACGACGCAATACCGGCAGCCCCTGACATGCCCGACACGGTCGGCATGCTCGCGGACCCCGACAAGCTCGGCGAAGCCAACCCTTCCGCGATCCCCGACATGCCCGGCGCGGCCAACCCTTCCGCGGTCCCCGACACGCTTGGCACGGACGGCATGCTCGCTGACCCCCAACCTATCCGGCACGGTCGGCATGCTCGGCGCCCTCCTCAAGCTCGGTTCGGTGGGCCCCTGTGCTGTCCCGGATAATCTTGGCAAGGAAGCCACGATCGAGTCCCCCGAGATGCCCGGTACCGGCGACTCCGTCTGCCCCCTCCCCTCGACCAGCCCAGCGCGAACGGCATGCTTGCGGACCCAGATCATCCCGAGGCTCACGATCACCGACCATGCCCGACCTGGACTGCGTGCTGATCCCAACTTGGACAGTACGCTTGCGGTTCGGGCCAAACCTGATACGGACAGCACGCTTGCGGCGGTCGACAACATTGGCATGGGCGGCGCGCGTGCGCCTCACTAGAAGCCCTGTGTGGAAAACATGATCGCGGCCTCTCACAAGCCGGACATGCCAACGCGCCTGCGAGTCCCTCGTCGACAGCCTGCCATACCTCCCGGCGAGCCGGGTAGCTCAGCGAACGACCGGGGCTTATGACAGTTTGAGCTTACATTAGAGTAACAGAGCAATATATAAAGCCGTTGGCATTGCCGTGTACTGCAACCTAGACAAATATCTCAATCTTGACATAACGACATCTATACAAAAGTCTAGTCAAACATGTCAATGTCGACATAATGATTGGCGTGGTTGAACATACAAAAGCTAATACATTAGCCACGTGGCCACAATCAACGTCGCTTCATGATGATCAGACTGAACCAAAACCAAATGCATTTTCATTGCCTTGGGGTCGAGCCTTTTTTACATAAAAAAACCAGAGACGTCCAGCGCCAACGCCATGTTGTTGTTGACGTGTGGGTCCTGAGCATGGATGGAATTTAAACAAGGACGGTGCTGGCACTTCGTTCAGGTGTTGGGCGTGTCCAACACCATAGCCCGGTAGCAGCTCCCTGGACGGCCCCACTTCTGGTGCTCTACCTTAGCCGTACACATTAACGTCTGCCCAATGGGGTATCCACATCCTCCAACACAACTACATGCAGTATTTGCTTGGAAGCATAAAACCATCCGTGCTGCGCAAAATTTATCTAGTTACCTAGCAACTTGCTGGTAATCATATCCACTAGCTCTCAGTGCCTCATAAACGCCATTCTTCTAGGAACAGCTATGATCTTCTTGCCCACGTGCAAAGCACTTGGTGCAAGTATGAGTATGAGTAGCGTTACCCACGCCTACCTGAGACAAGCCCATGCTCAATGGGGCCTCAGTAGAGACTTGCAAACATGCGCCAATAGGTATGAGCCTGTGAGCGCCAAATACACGAGAGGCTGTATGACCACATTACTGGCGATGATAATGCTGGGTGCACCCCTCGCTATTTTTCAGAAATTTACATTAGGTTGAAGCGCTAAAATGTAGCGCTCACGTTGCACTTTCAAACGTAAAACCACGCAATTGGCATCTAAAACATTTCCATGTATCAATACAACATCTGTTCATAACAATGATGGCAAGATTTTCAGTAGAGGCGAAGCGTTGGTCTGATAGGACAGTGTAGACTTCCTTTGTGTGCCTATTCAAAAATTTATAAACGTGGGGTAGGCGAGAATAATGTAACATGAAAATTGGTGGCAAGTTTTCAAACCTTGGTATAGCGCCTTCAAGAAACAGGGCGAAATTGCGGTGCAAAAGAAATGAAAGAACTTAAAGGCGTGCTCGACCGGGGGCTTCGCCTACGACCGAGCGCGTTGTGGTCATGCATTCCAGCCAGGGTTTGGTAGTAGTCAGCAGAATAGTAGCGATAGTAGTGATAATATCACAACTACTACTATATCACTACTATAGCACTGGGGTCTGCGCCTTATAGTAGTGATATAGCTATAGTAGCGAGAAAAAATGCCACTAGTAGTGATAATAGTAGTATTAATATCACTACTACTATTCCTAACTTCAACCCACGTCAGATCTTCAAAAGGCGCGAAAATAGGTGGTTCTCAGCCCTCCCCTCCGCGCGCTTTGCGCTCTTTGGCTCATTTCTCGATACTCGGGCGGAGGAACAAGCAGTTAAAGCGCGCTAGGAGGGCTGCCATTGGTGGAAGGAAGCAAAGACTTCATCGTGCAGTTTGTATTCACCAGTCGAGTAGTCCGTCGACCTCTGAAAACGGTAGGGCTGCCAGCACGCATCATCTTGCTTGGCTAATACTTCTACCAGCAGGTTCTGCAGCCACCCGCGCCTCAGCAAGTTCTTACTGACAGCGACGCAGGAGTTAAAGAAGCTAGGAGCAGAGTCACTAACAGTATCCCTGACTACATCATTCATAACGCACTCACGATCGATCGACTCGGTGTGGAGCTCATCTAACGACAAGGCCAAGGCATGTACAGTATGGATATTGTTTTGCTGTGTGTGAATCCGGAGATGTGCTCACTACCGTCCTGACTTTAAGGATCCAAGTGTAATTTTCGGGTGGCATCGTGCGGTGGCTGATCCTGGTGCGTGCCTGAATTTCTGTTTTGCTCAAGGCTGCTGAATCTCACTGTATCGTTTGCGAATACATTTTACTTGCTTAGATGGTGATGTCCTCGTCGGCGTTACTGGTCAGCTGCTTAACTTGCTCAAGTTTAGCTGGGGCGTGGTTCTTCAACAGCATTCCTAGGTTACTTCGTGACGGGGCCACTACGAACAAGGATTGACCTTTTCCACTGCGGCTTTGGCGTCGTAGTTCGCGCGCGTGGAGGAAAACAGCGGCAGAAATGGGTACAGTATAGATAGTAGTACTATAGTAGTGCTATAGTAGTGATATTAGTAGTGATATCTACTAATGACGTTGTCCAACTGCTAATAGTAGTATTAGTGCTATCGACTCTGAGTCGGATAGTAGTAGTAGTATCACTACTAGCCGAAATTCTCACTACTACCAAACCCTGATTCCAGCTATACAAATTTACACAAGAAGGATTCATGGGGGGGTTAGTCAATTAAGAACAAGAAGTCAAAGCCATTGGCGCGACGCAGGAAAGAGAGCAATGCGTTAGTTGTTATTGTATTGATTTTGAGTAAATGTTAGCTTATAACGAGAAAATGCGGCAATCCTAGTTATAATTTTCCGAATAAATTTCATAGATCCCTGAACTGTTCACTACAGTGTGTGGTACACACTACGGATACGGTCGGCATTCTGGGAACAACTCACCACGAAATGTACAAACTTCGTGATGTTACGGTAGCCATAATCTGTGGACTATGGACTCAGGCGACATTTGCCAAGTAAATTTGGGGGGGGGGGGGGGGGCGGGCGGGGCTCCCGGCGGCTGAAATAAAATAGATTAGGCTGTTCAGCCAGCTAAAGCTGTCCTCCCAGTATAATTAGAATGATAAAATCTGTTTGTAGCATTTTTTCGTAAAATCATTTTATCATAATTTTTAAATAATTAGTTAGAAACAACAAATAACTTTTATTGTGATCACCACGCATTTTGCCTATTTCCAATTCTAAATCGACCGAGTTTAGGAGATTTATGCTCTATATACACCGAATTATTATATATATACCTCGCCTTACTCCTTGTTACCCCGAACCTTATATGGCACCCCTACCGTTCCTAATCAACCAGCTGGGGTATTAAGCTGCACCACACGCATGTAGGATGGTCGATTAAGCCGCTGATTGGTCGTTTAGACGAGCGCTTGGCGATATAAGAAGCAATTGGCCGGACCCCGGTGTCCCCCATTACAAACTGCAGTCACCAAAGATTATTTATTTTTAGTACAGTGGGTAGTCCAGACCCGCTTCCATTTTCAGATCAGCGAGAAACAACCAGGGCGTGGTGGTGGCTCCGCGAAAACGCAAAAAGGGCCCCGATAGGAAGGAAGCAGCCTACAACCGAGCTGTCGAGAAGCTAGGAGCGGACGTGGTGACGCAGATAAGAGAAGATTGGGATTCATGGGACACTAAATTCGGGGGCAAAGAGTGACAGCAGTCTGAGGGGGTTGTGACGCAACTATTGCAACAAGGATTGTCAGAGCGTGAAATTCGAGCTGTGATTTCGGTGGGTGGCTATCGCATAGCTCGACTCCGTCAGGTTCGCGAGCTAGGTGTCGAGACGTGGCACACGCGTCGTGAGCAGCTCAAACCGTGGCAGGCATTTGCCGAAACAGACATCGATGCGTTCAAAAAGCACTGCTCGACTTGGGTTCTCGAGGACGGATCCCCTTGTGCCCATCGGCGTCCTCGACAGTATTTCACCGAGCCGAAGTTGCCGTGGCTTGTAGTACATGCGAGATACGTCGAGGATATTAAGCGTGAAAACGCTGAAGCAAGGACTCCGAGCTATTCTCCCTTTACGCAGTACGTTCATTATTATTATCCAGGTGTGAAGCTTACTCGAACAGCAGAGGATGTTTGTGATTGCTGTGTCCGACTGAAGATTCAGCTTCAACAGCCCGATATCTCTGATGCCGATCGAGATGCTCTCTTGATGGAAAAGCGCACTCATATCACGGAGGCTATTTCGCACCGGCGATTTGTGTCGCGGTTTGTGAAGGAATACACAAACTTGTATGCTCCAGATCAGCTTGTATCAAGCGAAGTTATCCCGGACACCTACGATCTGGGTCCTCCACCTGACGATGATACTGGTTCGGAAGGGACAGACGCCGTTAATGATCCACTTTCAATCCCGTGTCGCGTCCAAATTCAAGCGGAAGACTTTGGTGGAGGCATTTCAATGCCCCATTATGGACACTCACGACCGTCTGCAGATTATTTTCACAGTAACCGGATAATCCACAACTTTGTGGTCGCGGACATCACCAACAAACGCAACAACGTCTACTTCTACGACGAGCGTGCCCAAGGCAAGGGAGCCGGCGCGCTGTGCAGCTTAAGATTGCTGTACCATCTCACTACACTCCAGACAGACGCACGCAATGGTATTCGTCCCGCTGAAATAGACTTCAGCTTGTTGGACAACTGCGTGGGAGAAAACAAGTCAAAAGTGGTGCTCATGTTCTTCGCTATGTTGTCCGTTGTCTTCCCGTACAAGAAGGTGGTTCTGTACTTTCTTCTACCTGGTCACTCACACCACATTGCCGACCGTGTGATAGCTTGGTGCCGTGGAGCGACTCGCAAAATGAACATCTACACTCTGTCGCTGCTTGTCGATGAAGTTAACAAGGTGAAAATTGTCCATGGAGTTTTTCTCAACCACAATGATCCCTCACATCCCTTTTACGTTGGTTGGGGTGATCTGCTCGACAAATATTAGTGGTTGTCAGAGTTGGATCCAAGAGGCGGATCCAAGTAGGTGTTTTAGCCAATCATAGTATCCCTACTTTGACTACCTTTTCAAGCTGGATGGATCCAAACTAGTCAGCGACCTTTCGCTTCACTAGGCAACATGCCAACTAGCAGTCGCAAGAGGAAAATCCTCAGTACTGTTCGCAAGCTCTGGAAGTCTGTGCTGGGCGAGCAGAAGGATGACGACTCCGGTGGATCAAGCGCACAGGAGGAACAGGAAGACCTTGCCGCCGTCTACTTCGTCCTGAAGGCCAAGCGATACCTCACTTCGCGCCATCGTGTTCCGCGACCCCCTTCGAGAGTGAAATTCTATCTCAGTGACATGCCAGAGTCGGAGTTCAAGCTTCAGTTTCGATTGTCCCGCCGTTATTTCACTGCCGTCTGTGAACTCATCGCAGACAACGCCGAGTTTAGAAGTACACCAGGAAAGCAAACCAGAATGAGCGTGGAGCTGCATCTGATGGGCCTGCTTAGAACGCTCGGCTCGACAGACGGTGAAGGTCATTCAGCGGACTTCCTATCTGTCGGCGGTCATACCCCGGAGCACCTGCTAGCTAAGCGAGTCGTACGAGCGCTAAATAGCCTACGGAGCAAGGTGATCATGTGGCCTGAGGCTGACGAGCGTCGAGATTTCTGAGAGAATCTTAAACGCTACATCCTTGCCCCAGTGTATTGGTCTGATCGATGGTACACTGTTTCCGTTGCTAACTCGGCCCCAAGATCACGGCGAAGACTATTATTCTCGGAAGGCTTCTTACGCTATCAACGGATTGGTGCTTTGTGACGACTTATTCCGAATTCGCTACGAAAATGTTGGCTGGCCTGGGTCTAGCCACGACAACCGTGTATGGCGAAACTGCAAAATATCCCTGGCGAAGGAGCAATACTTCGATGCTGACCAGTACTTACTTGGCGGATCTGCCTATCAGCCTTCGCAAGTCTTGGTTCCTGCGTTCAAAACTTCACAAGGTGGCCAACTCGATGTCAAAGAGACATACTTCAACAAATGTCTGGCGAAAATTCGGATCCGCGTGGAGCACTGCATTGGAATGCTCATGGGGCGATTTCCGCTGCTACGGAGACTGCGGTGCGCGCTATAAAACAAAAAACAGCTTAAAGCCACTATCGAATTGATTAGAGCGTGTATGATTCTGCATAACATGGCGCTCGCTGATCCTATTCCAAGTGATTGGATCGAGCCTGAGCCCGGCTTCGACGAAGAGACCGACGACGAGGACGATCCGTTGACGTATGCTGGCTCGACAGGCAAGGAAAGACAGGAGTACTTGAGAGACTTGGCGTTTTACTAGCGGTTTTAGCGTAGCATGACGTTTAGCTGGTGAACATCCAAATCATGCTGGGGGCGGGAGAAGGCGGTCGATTTCTTCGGCGGAAACCCCATTGTCGAGAAGTAGGACTTCGTTGAGCGTGTGCGATTATAGGTAGGGCTAGGTGAGTTTGTCGTTGGTCGACTCCGACGCTTTTTTATTGAAATGGTAGGCGATACACAGATTTAGGGGAAGGGTTATGCTGGCTTTATGGATACATTTCCCACCAGTGGAATCCACCACCTGCGCGCAGCCCGCAAAATCATGGTTTCACTATCGAATCTCCCGCGAAGTGCTCAGATCTCCCGGTGCGACAACCTCCAAGCGCACGTGCGACGACGTCGGTGTAGACTTTTGTAATTTGATCCAATTTGATAATACCTAAAATTATTTTGATGTTAGTATGGATATATCAGAGCTTCTAGCGGACTCGCCGGAATACGTTTGCGAGACGTGTCTCCACGACTTCGCTCGGTCCGATCACCTTCGTCTGCATCAACGACGATCCTGTCGAGGCGTTCTATCTCAGCCATGTCAGCTGTGCGAGATATGCTGGCAGTGGGTGAAAGGAAATCGCCACCATCTCGGGCGCCACCAGCGAGGCTCCCGGTGTCTTCCACTGGGTGACCGTATCGCGCGCCGCAATCAGGTCGCTGATGCGAGGCGCCAGAGGGATGCGGCGTGGCACCGCCAGAGGCATCAACAACGCCGCGATCAAGTCACTGATGATGCCCCGGATGATGCGACGGGAGACTCGCCGAACGCTCCTGCCCTATCCCTTGCGACCAACAGCCGGGATCACGAAGAGGCGTCTGGTTCGGCTGAACCGCTGCGTAATCAGCTTGATGACCTACTTTACAGCAGCGATGGGGAACAAGGCGACGCGGATGGGCAAGAAGGCGTAACTGACGACACGTCAACACCCGTACGACGTGAAGATGTTCTAGACTTGCTTGTAATTGCTGATTTCGAATGGAATGAGATCGATTTGGGCGCTCCGCCTCCGGAAAGGCAGGAGGATCAAGCCCAGGGTGACAGCCAAGAGCAAGATGGGCAAGACAGAGTTGAAGATGCAGCAGAAAATGTGCAATGGAGAGACGGTGTGACAGACTGCAACATCTGTCTCTTCCCTCTCGACAGCAAGATTTGGGTGTGTGAGCGTGAGACATGCCGCCAACCGTACCACCGGTAGTGCGTGAAGGAACAAATCACGGTGCAGCAACTGCCGAGCTCCAATTCAACTTTACGTTGAAGATGACGAGGTTTTGGTTGTCAGGCATGTGGATGCGCCACCAACGTGCACGGTCTGTAAGCGCATCGTCACTGGAACGATGCTCGAGGGTCCGCAGTGCAGCCAAATCTTCGACTACGACTGTTTGGTGCAGTACAACGCGCAATTCTTGGGTAATCTCAGGAGCAGGGATTTGAAGTGCCCCGTGTGCAATCATCCCTTTTCCATCCCTTCTGAGTTTGTTTCCGACGAATCTGATGCAGAGGACGTTCAAGCTGGATATCGCGGCAACGACGACAACGCATTCGACTATACGGAAGACCAGGAATCGTCGCAGGAAGAAATGACGGGTGGAGTGACGAAAACAGCGCCGACGAGTACCACCAGAGCGACTTCGATAGCTCCTCGGACTCGGACGGGGACTACAATCCCGGCGACGAAGCCTAGGGAGTTGAAGGTAAGGAGGAAGGGTCCCACATGCATAAAATACATATCAGATAATTGTTTTTTTATTGATGGTGGTATGTTTGCAATCATACAATCAAGGACGACAGTACAATGGAGGACGACAGTACAATCAAGGACGACTAAAGTACAATCAAGGACGACGGCGGGTACATCGCGTCTACTCGCTCGAATCGCAGCAAGTATCTTGTTGACCGTCAACTCTCCCTGGACACGGCCACCGAAATCCTTCTTGAAAGTCTTGGCCATCGTCGTACTCTGCTCGAATAAACTCCGCGATGATCTTCATTCTGGAGAGGCGCGACCTGTGTATCTTGCGTTCATGTGGAAGCATGCCCACGCCGGCTCGGTACTGGTGACACGCAGGATTTGGATGCCAGTACTGATGAACGTAGTCGCGCCACGATTTGGCATCCGGAAGCTCAGACACGAGGTGAGCGGTTTCCACAACAGTTCCATCACACGTAGCAATAGTGTCTTCAGCGTGTTCACCGTCCTCCGTTTCTTGAGTGTCGTTTTTTCCACATCCGACGCCCTGTATCATACCACGGAGACCTTCCAGTAAAGTGTCCTTGAGCTCGGCGATGGTCGAAGGATGCAATGCAGGGGGAACTTCATCAGGGGCTGCATATGTGGGGTTGAGCTGTGGATCGTCGTCTGCATCGGAGTACGTGCGTCCGTAGTCAATGTCTTGCAAACCATCCAGCGACGCAGCGGTGATGCATGCGTCCGCATCTGGAGCCAGCGAGTCTCCAAGCTGATTCTCCTCTCGGTCCATGACATCATCGAGAAGATACCGCGTCACCGTCTCCGCCTTCTCACTCGGTGCCCACCCTGCCCACCCTGCCCACCACTTCACCAGCTTCAGCGACCAGCGTCTTTTTTCAGGAGCAAACATGAACCGGTACTGAGCACCTCCCCGATCAAAGCAGTGCGACGTAAACCAGATCTCGTCGCCAAGAACACTCCTTTTCATTCCAGCAGCCGCAGCGACGATGTTGAGAACTTGCGTAAAGTTGGTGTCCTTCATTTGTGTGCCCCACTTGATCCCAACTTTGGCAAATGGAACCCTGCCGCCATTCCCGGCGCACCGCTGTCGCTTCGCTCCACCACGAGGAATCTTCGTCAGCGAGGGGAATGCGTAGTCGTCACTGCTCCACCTGTGATGTAGCTCCGTCTGCGCGTTGTGGAACCATCGGCTCAGATACGTCAGCGCCTCAGCGGCCTTCTCTTCCTTCGGGAGAAGATGCAGCGAATACGTTCGACTGGCAAGGGGGTCATGGTCGGTCTTTCGGTCACGGATTGTGAAGCAGCCAAATCATATCGCGGCCCCGGTCTTGCGAGACGTGCGTCGTAGCTCAAGTTGTATGTCTCCCTTCTTCATCAGCAGGACTTCGTTGATGCGGCACATCCCGTAGAAGGCGAGAGAGCATACCGCCGAAACCCACAGTCTCATCGTCTTGTTGAACATCGGGTCCGACTCCAGGAAGGCGATAATCTTTGAGAGCATGGACAGCGACATCGGGGAGGCGCGCTTGGGGGTCCTTTCGCGTTTCTTCACATTACTCAACCCGGCCAGAATCTGCGAGATGGTGGCAGACTTGGCGGGATTACCTCGCGGGGTAAGAGTTCCGTCCGCAGCCGTGTCGGCAACCCAGCGATCGTGGGGATGGCCGCCCGCAAGCATCTCCGGTTTTGTGTAGTGTCAGCTGATCGCAGCGCGAAGCTTTTCAGCCGGCCACTGGCTTGTGTTGGCCGTCGCTAGTTGGTGGATGTACGCCGCGAGGACTCCTGGGAGCTGCACGAAGCGCTGCTTGAGTGGGTCGGGATAGCCTTCAGAGATACAGAACGCGGCGTTTCGACGAAGGCTGCCGTTGTAGTCCGTCCGCGTGCGACTCTCGAGCCTCTGATCCGCAAACTTGGCCGCGGCGAGGGCCGCTTGGTACAGGAGACTGGTTTCCGGAAGCTCCATGGTGGGTCACCGAGTGCTGCGGTCTGTGGCGAGAGCTGAAGTGAAGGAATCCATCTGTAGGGACCCTGCTATAATCGTCTTCAATTGTACTCGCGTGTCGTCCCTCATCGTACTGCTGCCGTCCCTGAATGTACTTCCATTGTACAGACTTTTTGGGGCTACTGTACACATGTGAGGTGCCTTGGCTTTTGGGGGATTTTTGTCTTTGACACATGGCTACAACAACTGTAAATTTTAGCCAATCAATTCGCGTCGCACGACAGTTTTGGTCCCTCGCACGGCTGAAAGAAGTTGTTTGCGGGCAAGTACCAGTTGCACGACGGCATCGCGCTGCGCTGTCTCGAGTTGAACTCTTTTCAGAACTAAATCAACATTGGCTTGCTCCTCTTTTAGCTTGATTTCGCGCTGTTTCAGCTCCAACTTGGTTTCCTGGAGCTGCAACATGCGGTTTGTCTTTTGCGCTCTCTGCTTGCTTGCCGTGAGCTGCTGGTCCAGCAACTTCTCGACAGGGTCCTTCTTCTGGTGCTTCGCATCGTAGTCGTCGTCATCTAACGCGAGTGGGCGCTTCTCACCGCGCTGAACAATGGAATTAGAGCTGCTCGCCTCCTCCTCCTCTTCATCGATGCCGTCTGACGTTATGCTAGGGCGAGCGGAGGGCCGGGAATCGAATACATCAGCCAGCTTGAAGTAATACGGGCAGCGTTTGAGGACCTCACCTCGCAGGGTAGCCTCGCTCGTAATGCCGGAGCCGGTTTGCGCCTGGAAGTCGACAGCTTCGCGAACCTGCCTCTCGATCGCGCTTATCTTCTCTCGGACGTCACCGGTGGTGCGATGCTCGATTCCGACGGCTTTAAATTCCGATACAATCTCTTTCAGCAGAGCTTCCTTGGTGTTTCCGTTGTTGCGGTCACTGCCTCGCCACTTGTTGTAGTTTATCTCGGTTGAGAGCCAGTCGAACACGACCTGTAGAGACGACTTGCCTTCCTTCACAGCGTCACGATCCCAGAATATCGGGTTTTTCTTGGCGCGCATTGTCTTCCCGCTCATGCTGGTCTTGCGGTTGTGCGCGATCTTCCGGCGTGTTCTGGTGTGGTGCACACTACTTGGATCCACTCCAGGTGGAGCTGGAAGGTTTTACCTTCCAGTAGATCAACTGGACTCCAGTCAATTTTTGTCCAATGAAATTATCGTAGTCTACTTGGATTCGACTCTTGGATCCAACTCTCCAACTCTGACAACCACTATTTTAAGGCACCCCCGGCAGGTTATACAGCCAACTATTTGTTCGAGATGGACCAAGGAGTCTGTACAGCCCGCAAAACCGTGGACACACCGGACGAGGACGCAATTGTGTTTGCAATGGTCGATCCAAACAGCACCGACTCTATTCGCAAGGCGGTGATCAATGACCTGTTCGGCCAAGCTGTGAGCACAATATGGGAGGCATCCGTGCGCAATGTGCAGCTTCCTCGCCACCAAATCAAAGAACTGACCGAGAAAAAGATGAAGTCCCTATCGGCGAAGTATTTCTCGATCTCTCCGCAGCACTTACACTACTATCCATCGGTGCTGGATGCCGTAGCGAATGCCCCTGTCCAGAGCGCTGACCACACCGACGAGACCACGACGACTCCAAGCAACCCGAAGAGCAAACGCAAGCCGGGCCGACCGCGAAAGCAGAAGAACAAACTGAAACCCAACCAGCCATCTATCCTGCAGTTTTTCAGCCCGGCGAAGCAATAGTCAAACGAGTACAGGATCTTTCTTTCTGCATTTTGCATTATGGTCTAATAAACACTTACTAAATTAACGGGAGGTAACTTGTTGTCATGCGCACATTAGTTCCCGCCTTTGGCCCCGTTCTCGGTCGCTGGATCGTCCGGCTTGTACAGTAGATGGCGCCCCAGGCCACGCGAACAAACTCAAGGCGCAAGCAAATTGGGTCGGAGAACGTCATTGATTCGATGGTGGCTGCAGTTGTCGGCAGGCTGGAGGATGAACACCCGCAACCACTGGAAGCCTTCCAGTGGAAGGGCTTTGAATAGTGAAATACAGTACGCTTCGTCACACCGGTGGCTCTCGTTCACCAGCTTGTGTCTACAGCTTGTCTGTTGGGCATTTCGATGTGCGTAACAAACACGTCGATCTTGACGGCGGAAAGCGAGTACTATT
Source organism: Phytophthora sojae (assembly GCF_000149755.1). Lineage (NCBI taxonomy): Eukaryota > Oomycota > Peronosporomycetes > Peronosporales > Peronosporaceae > Phytophthora > Phytophthora sojae. The sequence goes on from NW_009258116.1 coordinate 8,972,162, forward strand.
GCCGTGTTCTGGTGCGGCCGGATACCTACTTTGGCGTGCCTCGTACTGTAACAGGCGTTCAATATTATTGCACCCAGCGACTGATCTCGGCTGGTAAGGAGGCCGCAGCAGCAGCGCTTGTATCCGTACGCGTCCTCCTCGGTCTACATCAAACTTGTCGTCGCGGGATCTTTTGGCTAATCGAGACCTGCGTTGATTTGCTCGCCGTTCTCTGAAAATACAGCGGCACGCCACACACAATCGTATGTTGAACCGCGCGCGCCATACAAAACTCCCTATACACGCCGCCAGTGGGTTCAGCTCACCAAAACTAAGAACCCGGGCCGTTTCCGGGAGAGTCGCCTTAATCCGCCGTCCTAACCCCGCAGCACCAGCACGGCACCACCACTACTAGGACTCAACAGCAGCGCCGCCCGCCCGCCATGGACCACGCCGCGCAGCCCGCCGGCGGCCCGCGGATCCGCGTCACGCGCGCGTTCTCGCAGATCGAGGAGCCGGCCACGCTGCAGCAGCTGCAGGACATCCTGGGACCGGCGCCCACCAAGACGCTGGACGTGCGCCGCCTCGTGTCGCCCGCGCGCGCGCCGGCGGCGTCGGTGCCAGGGCCGCCGACGTCTCCGGCGCGGCCGTCGCCCAGCGCGCAGCCCGCGGAGCTCAAGAAGCAGCCGGCCAAGTCTCCGGCCAGCAACAGCAACAGCAGCAGCGCCACCAGCAGTCCGCAGTCCGCTAACACGCGCGCGGGGAGGCCAGGCTTGCCGCCGCGCAACACGAGCGCCGGCAGAGAGGACGCGGGCGAGAGGCGGCGTAGTGGCGCCCGCGCAGACGACGCTGTGGGCTTGCGCCGCAACGCCAGCATGGGATTTGGTCACAATAAAGCGGCTGCGGAGCCGCGCCGCGGCTCTAGCGAGTGGGCGGAGACGGCGGCGCGCCTCAGCCGCCGCGTGCAGGAGCTGGAGCGCGAGAACTTCCGACTCAAGAACGGCAAGGAGCCGCCCAAGTCTTTCGCCGGCGGAGAGATCGGCGCGCTCAGGTTAACAGCTGAGTCGGATGCCGGCGAGACGTCCGAGGACCAACAACAGACGCGGCGCGCGACCTTGAACAAGTCGCGCAGCTGCACCAATGGCTTCGGCTTCACGGGCCTGACGGTGGCCGAGGCCGCCGCCGCGTCGCACCGCTCGCGCACGAGGCGCTTGGCGTCCGCGGCCAATGCGACGGAGGCGGCGGCCAAGCTGCGCTCGGGCTACTGGAACGGCGCCAACAATGTCAAGAGCAGCTTCAGCTGCAACAACCTGGCGGACCTCGAGCAGCCCGAGTTCATGCTTGAGAAACTGCGCACGCTGCCCCCTCCTGCCGTTGCAGCATCCAGTACGAAGGCTAACGGCGCGAACAAGAGCGGAACAACAGCGCCCGTGTCAGCCACTACGGCTCTGACGAATGAGGTCTCCTCGCGCAAGAGCGACTCGTTCCAGCGCACGAGCTCCGAGACCGAAGAAGACATCGCCAGCATGCGCTCGCAGCACTTCGCGCTCAAGTCAGCAGGGCGGAAAACCTCCTCCGTGGTGGCGCAGCAGAGCTCGGGATTAAGTTTCGATGAAAGCTTTGAAGAGGCGGAGAAGCCGATTACGTCACCGCGGTCGTACTTTGAGGCGGGGCTACGAGCAGGGAGCTTCTCGTTGCCTACTGCGTCCCCAGGATTGAAGGCCAGTAAGCGGACAAGTGTACGAGACGTGAGGATGTGGGTGGGCACGTGGAACATGGGCGCAGCAGACCCGTTTGATGATGGTAAAGGGATCATCGACGAGCAGCGCTCGGCGACAATGCTGCAGAACTTTCTGCCGCATGGGTATCAGTTGTATGTGCTTGGAGTACAGGAGGGCGTGTCGGAGAATGTGTATCACGCTGTGGAGGCGTATTTGAACCGGAATGAGCGTGGGGCGCGATACTACCGCATGGAGCTCAAGAACAGCAACTTTACGGTGAACCACAAGAATCAGCCTCCTGATGCAGTGATCGATGCGGTCCACGGTCGTGGTGACGGAGCTTTCGTGGGCACCAAATTCACAGGCATGGCCGTGTTCTATTGCGCTGACATTCAGGACAGGATCAAGTTGATTCGAGCGGGTGCGCATAAGTTCAAGCTCACGAGTGGCTCAAAGGGTGGCGTCGCTGTGGCGCTCATGATTAACCACACTACCATTGTGTTTGTGAACTGCCACTTGGACGCACGGAATGATACGTACCGTCGCGAGCAGATCCGGAACTTGAACGCCAGCCTGGGACGCGTTATGGGCCACTACAGCTTTGACCTGACCGAGCAGTTCCATCACGTGGTGTGGATGGGAGACACGAATTACCGCATCGTGTTGCTGGACCCGCAGATGGTGCTTCACATGCTGGAGGAAGGCCGCAATCTCGAGCTGCACGACAAGTTTGATGGCTTATTGAATGATCGCCGCAACGGGGGCGTCTTCGAGGGCTTCACGGAGCCGCACAAGTTCCCAGACTTCTATCCGACTTACAAGAAGTTTCCCAAGCGTGGAGTCGTTAACGAGTCGTTGCCTTTGTGGCCTTCACTCGTTTGGCGCGTGCTGTACAAAGAGCCATTTTATAAGGGAGGCAAAGTAAAGAAGCGTGTGCCCGGCTGGTGCGATCGAATCCTAATTCACTCGTTGCTAGTTAGTGACTCGAAGCTGATTCCCGAGAAGGTGCTTGACCCGACTTCCCAAGAGCAGACGCCGCGACTAATCGACAACTACAGGTCCGTCAACCACGGCGTCGGTATGGATGTCAGCGATCACAGTCCAGTGTACGGAACCTTTGTGCTTAGTTTCCTGCAGCACGACAGCGATGTCCTGGCGTCAACATCCCCGCGAAGGCTTTCACGACGGAACTCGCGATCCTATTCTACGGCTAGCGGCAAAAGTGAAGGAGACAGGTATTCAAACGCGGCGGCTGGGAGTCATTTCGACCAGGCTCGCGTTGTCCGGCAGATGAAGGCGCAGAACCGCCCCGTGTCAACCGTTCTGCGCGTGTTCAATATGCAGTTGATATGGAATGACACCAACGTGGTGGTACCCAAGAAGACCCGCATCGTTGCGCCCTTGGTTGGGGAAGACTCGAAGCAGTGCGACGTCATCGGAGAGCGGTGCCACGGCTCCAATGGGCTGAACCTGTCGCTCAACGCTGTGATCCAGCACTCGCGGCCTCTGGAGCAACTACACATGCTGGTCTGGGTGAAGAACGAGTCGATCAACGGGCACTGCACATTATCACTCAAGCGTATCGCGCGTCAGGAAGAGGAAGGCGAGGTCAGGTTCCGCGTGCCGCTCTATAACGACTCGATGCGGGTGCACCTGGACGGGCACCCGCTGCTGGTCGTATTCTCGGTTCGAAGCAAGACTTTCGCCAAGTAAGAGCACGCACCTCCACTGTGCGTCCTGCAGCCCCTCTTCCCCGATCGAAGTGCAAGAGAGGAGATAATTCTTAACAACTTTCGTTTTGACTCGAATTGACTGAAGGTGCTGCTTCGAAAAGTCACTACCGACTCGTCGACGAAAACGACACAAATCTTTTGACCCAACAGCGAGCAGATTAAGAGCCATGCCGACACAGCTTCAGGCGAGCGACAACGGCGCTAGCAATGCAGATGCAGGCTCTCTCAAGGCGCCGGCGGGGCCATTTGAGCACCTTCCGGACGCACTTCCAGCGCTGCGCGACTTTGAGATCCGACAGAAGCTGCTCCAATGGAACCTGAGCGACTCCCTCCAGCTGCAGCGCTTCCGTGTGCATCGACGACTGCCCAACGAAGCGGACGAGGCTCTGCTGACCGAGTTTTTCCAGGACGAAAGCGTGCATCGCATTCTGCTGGTACGAAGCCCCCCACCTCTGCTGAAGTGTAGATTTTCCTAATACTTCGGTGAATCTGTAGCTTCCAGCACACCTCAACAGTAACTCGTCGTCGTCCCCGAAAGTGCTGACAATCAAACCTGAAAACTGCGGCGGGAGCTCCTCGCTGCGTTTCGAGCGTCTGCGCGTCAGTGTGACGAGCATGGCGTTCTTCGAGAAGCTCAATGCAGCAGGCATCGTATCGCGCGACGGGAGTATCCGCGGCTGCATCGACGAAGACTTCGACGGGTGCACAGCCGGCGACTTGCTCACGGAGATGCTGGCGAACCCGGACTCGGACAACTGCGACGTCTTCTCCGACGACGAACGACTAGAGTTCATCTTCCAGCTCTTCTCCGCGCTCGTAGTCGGCGGTGGGGCATTGCGTCAAGCAGATTCGCGCGTGGAAGCGTACGAAGACGCCACGCGAACTCTGTACCGCGCACTCATTTCAGTCAAGAAGAGCATCGCAGACGCCAATCGGAAGCGCGACATCGAGATCACCTCGCGCGTGTATCGCGTGAGTGGCGACGCGCTCTTCCAAGCCCCTTCCTCCCGCTTCCACTCGTGCTTCGCCATCATCGACGCCCGTAAGCGCTGGCTCACAGTCTGGTACTGCCCCTTCAGAGCTTCGTGGTAGCTCAGCTTTTAGTCGACCACCGAAGTGCAAGTGCACATAACGCGCAGCGAAATGGCTACACTTTCATTGGTAGAAAACGTCCGTTCAGTTCATTCAGGACGTCACCAATGGAGCGCGTGCCGATCCGCTTTGGCTCGCTGCGTACGAGCGTCAAGCCTTCGCCTAATGTTTCGGCCGCGCCGCTACTGGGAGAAGGTCCGTCGGTGTCTAATGCATCGCTTGCTCGAGTGTGCCGCGTGTGCACGAATCGCGAGGCGAGATATACCTGTCCGCGGTGCAACACTCCCTACTGCAGTGTGGACTGCTATCGATCCCATGGCGAGGGCTGCACGGAGCAGTTCTTCGAGAGCCACGTACGTAGTGAGATGCAGCTAGCGTCGAATGCAAGAGGAGACGACGAGAAGAAGCAGCAGAAGAGCATCCAGGAGCTGCTGGAGAGGGTGCAGAAGTTCCAAGAGGAGCAGCAGCAGTTGGCGGATGGAGAAGAAGATGACGATGAAGAAGCGCTGGCCCAGAGGATGCAGGAGCTGGCGATGCTGGATGCGGCTGGAGAACTGACGCTGGAGAGTCTCACACCTGAGGAGAGGAGGAAGTTCCTTGGAGAAGTGGCCGATGGACGACTGGGCAAACTTGTGCAGCTCTGGTCGCCGTGGTGGTTGATGAGCGAACGCAAGTACCGGAGCGAGACGTCGGCGCGAAGACGCCAGTTGATACTGGAGGAGATCGGCGGCGAGGAGAATACTGAAGAGGAGGAGGAGTTTGAGACGGAAGGGGCTGTGACGGTGGAGCCGACGGTCCTTTATCCTGTGGGGCTCTTTACGAACAGTGACGCGCAGAAGGTGCCGAAGAATATGGAGGCATTGCTGCCTGGTGGGAGGCAACCTTCACCCTGCCTGCGTTATCATTTGGTGGAAGTGCTCTTCGCATATGTGCTGGTGCTTCGAGCGTTCAACGGCGACTACGCGCAAGACGTCGCAGAAGCGGCATTGCTGCTGCTTGATATGTGTCAAGTGCTCAGTGCGGATGCTCGCTACGAGTCCGTAGAGCACGTGTGCTTGGCTTGTCTGGAGAAGCAGTCTACTGAGGGCTCGGCAGCGACTGCGTTGGCTGTTCAGGACGTACAGCAAATTCTACGCACTGACGTGTTCCGGCTTGATGCGCTCAGCGACATGCGTGCGCTTTTGGAGCGGTACCAACGCGATCTCGAGGGTACCAGCACCGACTCAGACAAGCAGGCCAAGAGGGAACGCAAGGCAGCAGTCAAGAAACTAGCGGCCGTGCAGAAGAAGCTGGTCTTCTACCAGACCTGGGCGTACTTGACCCCCCTAGAGGACTTCCAAGCTCTGGCTGCTGAGGTCGAAGCGTACACGAAAGACAAAGAGCTACTCGGAGCGAAGTAGATTACTATAAAACTTTTGTATTTGGCTTCATTGATCCCATACGTACGTTGTAAGCACAGCACAAGCTGCCACAAGCTTGCGTTTTCCCTTCCACTTCACTGCAGTGTGCACAATGTGTTCGTCGCAGTCCCCTCCCTTGGTTCCTGCAGAGTACTATTTCCTGTCGATGTGCTGCCCTGAAGGCAGGCTTGGCTTCCACTCACTCCGTTCGCTCGTGGTCGATGTCCGAGCTAAGCTGAGCTGAGCTGAGTTACGCTGGCTGGCTCCAAGAAGCAGCGGTGCCCCGTTCGCTATGATCACGCCGCAGTGGTAGGGGACGTTGTCTGCTGCGCCTTGAAGGCTGTGGCCCACTTGTTGTACTCGCGGGTCGAAGTCGCCGTGAGGATGAGCTTCTTGCCAGCCTGGCTGAACTCGGGCGTGGTGATGATGAAACTGAGGCTGCGCGGGTCCGTGATGTCGATGGTGGCGTCCGCGAGGGAGATCGTGCTGCTCTTGGCGCCCACCTGGTGGATCATGCTCTCCTTCTTGTAGCCCGTGAGGCGGTTGCCGCGCAGCACGAAATACCGCTTCTTGGAGCCGAGGAAGCGCCTGCTGCTCGCCACCTTGAGCAGTCCCTGCGTGCACGTGAAGGGCAGGATGGCGCGCACCCAGATGACCGGCCCGATAAAGTTGTCGATCAGCACGTAGTCCATCTTGCTCGTGGAGATCGTGAGCTCCTGGTACTTGGAGCGCGAGCTCACGGTCACGATCTGCGAGCACATGATCTCGTCCTCTAATAAGTTAGTGTCCTTATTGACAAAGAGAAGGCGTTCGTGGTCGGTGAGCAGCAGGTGGAAGCGCTTCTTGCGCTTGAGCGACACGGGGCCGGCCAGCAGGATGCTCTCCCGGGTCTTGAGCAGGCTGTCCCAGAGCCGCATGAACGGCGACCGCACGATGGCCACGATCGCGTTGTTGTTCTTCCTCTTCACGGCGCTGCACACGTCGGGCCGCATGGCGAGCACCAGGTCCTTGAGCATCTCCACCTCCTTGGGGTTCAGCACGCCGTCGTTGCCCAGGCCTTCGCAGAACTCGAGCATCTCCTCCACCATCATGTTCTCGCCGTCGACGCCGCTCATGGCGGACGCGCCCGATCCGCGCCGCGAGCCGAAACCGTCGATGCTGCTGGGGCGCGGCGACGGCGCCACGGTGGACGCGAACGAGAAACGGTTGGTCATGACGCCCGTGGCGCGGCCGGGCGTGGGGGGCATGACCTTGGAGCGCGCGAAGACCACGACCATGGGGCGCGTGCTGCGGCTCAGCAGGCTGATGGCGCGGTTGTACTCGAGGCCGTTGATGACCTCCCCGTCCACGGCGTGGATGATGTCGAAGATGCGCACGCCGTGCGCCTCGGCGTAGCCCACGATGTTGGGGTGCGCCATGGGCAGGTCCTTGACGATGACGTTGACGTCGTCCGTGGTGATGGTCATGTTGAGGCTGGCGCCGCGGAACTCGACGGCGAAGAGCCCCTCGCGGCGGAACGGGCGGAAGAACTGGATGCTGAGCGGCCGGGTCTGCGTCTGCAGCATCTGCACCACGTTGTCGTAGCTGCGGCCGACGGTGCGCGCGCCGTTGACCTTGTAGATGACGTCGTTGGGCTGGATGAGCCCCGAGGCCTCGGCCTCGCCCAGCGCGCCGTCGGGCTTGCGCTTGAAGTGGTTGACGATCACGCTCTCGTTGTGCTCGCGGATGGTCATGCCGAGCGCGCGGTCCTGGAACACGACCTCGAACACCTCGCTGGTCTTCATGGGCGCCAGCGCCTCCGTCTTGGGCGACAGGCACAGGCACAGCGAGTCCTTGACGTTGGACAGCACGTCCTTGGTGATGTGCACGAGGCTCGAGTTGGCCGTGTCGATGAGGTCCACCCAGGCCTCGTCCGACACGCCGAACTGCGCGCGCAGCTGCGACTCCACGAGGCTCTCGAAGACCTGGTCGGGCACGTTCGGGTCCCACGAGATGGCGCGCACCGAGCCGTCGTCCAGGTCGATCACGCGGATGCTGCACGAGCCCGTCTGGTCCATGAGCTCCATGGCGGCGGCAGTACGTAGGGGGTTAGTACCTAGTAGGGCTTGCGCGGGGCCGCGAGTATTGGCGTGTGGGAAGAGAGGGCCGTGATGCAAAAAAAAAATTGTGGGGCGGCTCCACATAGTGGATGCAAGTCAAGGCGGCGCCAAGCAGACTCGTTGCGCCAGGGTACGGACCGGGCGTACCCCTACTCCGCGTCCGCTCCACCGCCACCCGGATTGGTGCACTGAAAATTTACGAAAATCCGAATTTGACAAAAATCCAAAAAGTCAACGCCGTCGTAGGCTCGCACTATCCTGCTTGTGCGATGCCTTTGAGCAGCGCGCACGGTGGACTCACCAACCAGGAGTGCACACCAAGCAAATCCGTTTAACCCGCAAGGGCCTTGCGGCAAGGCTGCTGAGTTGCCCACTGCCGCGTTAATCGGGGCCGAACACGCCGCGAAAGGTGGCACTACCCACTCTGCGCGAAAAATTTGACCCCGGACCCCGCTCTCAGCCTCTGACAGCCATACTCGATGGTTGCTGTATGTGCATGTAGACTGTGGATACACCGCCTCCGCCACGTGGCTGCGGTTACAGCGTCGCATTGCCGTGTTGCTGTCTGGCTGCGCATGTACCGCGCGATTGCCGGAAGTTGCCTTTTTTGACGTCGGTCCAACGTTGGTGACCCCGTCGTGACGGTCGTCGCGCCGCGAGCACATTTCAAATGCTGACTCTGCGCAAGATCCTGCGGGTCGTCACGCCCATAAGATCGCGTTGCCGAGAGGCTCGTTATCGAGGCGTTTGCAACGCGGCTAGCGCCGTGCGCGCCGCGACCAGGTCGGGATGCAGGGGCCCGATCCGAGCTGCCCCAAGCTCACACGAAATATTGGCGCGGCGAGGAAGCCGCGGCGGCGAAGCCCGCTGAAGTCCATCCAGCAGCGCCAACGTCAGCTGTCTGAGCCCAGGCAGCTCCACCATCTTCAGCTCCCAATTGTGTAGAATTGCGTCACGACACAAAAGCAGTCATAGAAGAGAGCTACAATGTGCCTCGTCATTCGACCGGCGCAGACGCGTTCAAAGCGTATGCATCGGGTATGTCCAATGCCTCAACTACATCAAAGCTAGCCACGCTGTCCCCTGTTCCTGGAACTGCAATAGCCGAGCGTGCGTCCAATAAAACCAATAAAACCCACATCTTTGACCTGCCTGCAAGTCAAAACCCATAACTGGGTTTAAAATTTGTCAGTAAATAAATCCCACTTTCGTGTATACCACATCATTCTGTGTACGCCACATAACCATTTCGCCATCCATCGAACCCGAGCCATTGACAAAGTGCACCATGAAGAGGGGACGGGTCGACGTCGGCGTGTCCAAGGAGCAGTACGAGGCGTCTCAAGCGGCGCCCGCCGCCGCCGACGGCGAGTCTGAAGGCTTCCCTGTCGCGGCGCCTAACGTGCTGAGGGCGCGCCGTATCGTGTCGGCCACGCCGACCTCGCGCCCGCAGGAGGCGGCGCGGCAGCTCGCGGCGCTCAACCGCGCCTTCGTGGACAACATTAAGGCGCAATGGGCGCACAACAAGGCCGACAGCTGGGCGCAGAACATGAAGGAGTACGTCAGCTACGCGCGCGAGATCGACGCCAAGTTCGGCGCGCGCGGGGGCCACTTGCTGACCTTCGGCAGCGGCGACTGCGGCCAGTTGGGCCACGGCGTGGAGGGCGAGGACGAGGATCTCATGGTCAAGTTCCCACGCGTGGTGCGCCCGCTGCTCAAGCTCAAGCTCAAGATCGCGCGCGTGGCCTGCGGCGGCCTCCACTCGGCTGTGATCACCACGGCCGGAGAGGTCTATACGTGGGGCTGCAGTGACGACGGCGCGCTGGGCCGCGACGGGGACGAGAACACCCCCAGCAAGGTGGACGGCTTCGGTCCGGAGCAGGCGACCGCCGTGCAGATCGTGGGCGGAGACTGCCACACGGCCGTCGTGACGCTCGCAGGCAGGGTGTACATGTGGGGCTGCTACCGTGACAAGGAGGGCAAGCAGTGGTGCGACGCGCCGTCGGCCAAGGCCGCGTTCAAGCAGAAGCAGACGCGCCCGTTCCTGATCAAGGCGCTGGACAATATCGCCGATGTGAAGTGTGGAAACGCCTTTAACCTTGCGCGCACAAATGACGGCCGAGTGTACTCGTGGGGATTGGGTGAAATGGGCCAGCTGGGCCGTAAGGTGGACGCGGAGATGAAGGACGCGGACGGAGAGTACAAGGTCGAGATGGTGTACAAAGAGCACCTGCAGCCGAAGCTTGTGATGCTCGGAAAGGACCAGCTTCCGGTGGTCAAGTCTATTGGATGCGGCTCGTACCACAGCATGTTCGCGTTGAGCTCGAACGGATACCTGTACACGTGCGGACTGAACAACTACGGACAGTTGGGTATTGGCAGCACTGACAACTGCTCCGAGCTGCAGCTTGTGGAGGATCTCAGCTTCAAGAACGTCGCGTTTGTGGATGGAGGCGAGCATCACTCCGTCGTCCTCACCAATGACGGCGACGTATACACGTTCGGTCGCGCCGACTCGGGCCAGCTCGGCATGCTCGACACCTGCAGCACCGGCGACTTCAAGGACCGTCCGCAGAAGGTGACGATCCCGAAGCCTAAGAACAGCGGCTCCAATGTCGTGCGCATGATCGCTACGGGCTCCAACCACGCGCTGGCGCTCACCGAGAGCGACGCGATTTTCTCGTGGGGATACGGTGATATGCTGCAGCTTGGCCACGGATTAGATCAGGACGAGAACAAGCCTCGCCAACTGAACTGGTCGAACGCCACGTATGGCAAGGAAGGCAAGAACAAGAAGTTTGGCGAGGCCGAGATTCTTCAGATTGAAGCTGGTGGTCAGCACAGCGCTGTGTTGGCATGCGCCAAGGAAGAAAAGTAGGTGCAAGAGAGAGAATCGATCACCTGCAGCCAGCTATGAGCGCGGAGCCTACGTAGTGCACGTGTGCATTTTGATGCCTAGACCGAAAGCGTAAACAAAATTTATTTGACCTTATCGGCGTGGAAATCAAGACGGCTTGAACGATTGATGTTTAGCGGCGTGACAAATACTACTGCAGTGCGAGGAAAAAGACGGAAGATGGCGTGCATTCCACATTAAAGTGTCAGCATCGGGCATTCCGGTTCACTGCTACAGTTTCGCAGACAAAGCCTCGTTTTACGTCGTAGTCGATCCAGCCATGCCTGTCGAGCTCTTGCTGAAGAAAATCACAGCCGAGATGGTGTCTTCAAAGTACCCAGCATCCACTCTAGGACTGTGCGTTTACATGGCGAAGAAGGACGGCGACTGGCTGGACGCGAGCGATATACCAGCCATAACACTTGATGAGAATCGCCACCCTGTTCTACTCGATGAAGGCGGAATAATGCAAGTCTTCGAGGAGATGGATGTTACCAAGTTCATTAACGACACCAGGTACTTCGGACCAAACTTTGAAGTGGGCGAGGGCGAAGTTCGCGTGCTGGTGGTTAACAGAACACTGCGGAATGCGCGTACGTATCTCGTCCCTAGCTGTTTATGTTAGCCTTGCTAATCCCTCTTAGCAGAACAGAGTACGATTAATGGTGCTCAAGGCCAGGCTTCACCCATTTCGTTGTTTTGGAGGTCATTGCAATGGACAGCGAAGACATTAGCGGCAAAAAAAGATGCCTAGCTCCTACGGATACGAAGATGCTGGGCGTGTATGCGCTAATTGGTGTTTCCGGTGTGCTGCCAATGATAATATCCTGGACGCCGATCTGGAAATTGCAGATGGACTATTTTGAAAGCATGCGTACGGCAGCCCGGACACTTATTGCTATTTCCCTTCGCAATTTGGTGGTCATTGCGATCATCCAGCGAAAACTCGCCCCGCAGCAACACCCAACGAAGCAATCTCTGCCATACATCGAGTGTAAACGAGTACTAACCAAAAATGGAAAGCAACAACGTGCTTGAGCAAGCGGGTCCAACTTAGTTTGTATTACGCGTGCCAGTACCTCGACAAGTCGCAGTGATATCACTCCAAAAATACCAATAAGCGGACACGCCGCGCCTCTGGGCGGGAGCTAAGCCTTCACTGGCCGGAACAGCGATCGAATTGACCTCCAAAATGACGAAAAGGATGAAGCCTGGCCTCCAGCACCGGTTACCTTTTTTACTACCCTTATTTCACCCTGACCGGAACTTTTACCCGGAACTCTTTCTTAGTGAAAAAGAGCGCATGTTTTCAATGACCTGAGAATAACCCGGAGAAGATATATTTGCCAAGTTCATGCGGGCATATATATCATCTACATCGCCATCTACTCTAAGAAACTATTATTATCCAAATCTCTCACAAAACTATACTTATCCGCAGCATTCTCGCATGGGAAGGCCCCAGGGGAAGGCCCCATGGCAATACTGGTAAGGCAGCAGCACATACCATCTTCCTGCTTTCCGCACAAACGCAGCTCCCTGTTCAACCACAACCAACTCTCGAGACGTCTAGATGACCCGCCAGGGCACTCGTGCCCAGCAAAAGATGAAGCGCTCCGTCCGTCGCAAGGTCGGCAATGATGCGAGTGGGAACACTCTCGAGTTGCAAGCGCTGTCCCTTGATGATCCATCTGACCAAGTCCAAGCTGCCGGTGATCACGTGATGCTACCCCCTGCTAGCCAGGAACCCATGCCACGAGCCAAGAAAAAGCGAGGGTCGAAAACGATCAAGATCTACAAGGGCTTTCGATATTGCAAGAACTGGTACTCGAAGAAGCACATTGCATATCGCTGCAGTACTTCGAAGACTTCTGGCTGTAAGGCCACGCTCAAAGTAACCCCGGCCGCTGTTTGGTGGGTGGAGGGTGAGCACACGTGCCGTCCGGTCCCGGTATTGAATGGGCAACTCAATGATGAGACCGACGCAATGAAACGAACTACAGATCAGCTAGCAACCCAAAATCCAACAATGCCAGAGGGCGACATTTGGGAGCAAGTATGCGAGGCGTTCTACGGTCCCGATAGAGAAGAGCTGTTAGACGGATTGACAGAGGAGCAAGTTATCGGGCGTATCCGTCGCATTCGCCGCCGATACTACGGTGGTGATATTCACGGAGTTGTGGAAGTCCCTCCCTTCTCCAAAGTGAAAGACTCGGCCATCCCATTCTTCCGGTTCCATTTGGTGACGGCCCACCCCGATTCTAAGGGCCCATCCTGCGCTGAAAGAGCTCCTACTCTACAACAGCGTATCTCTTTTCCTCGACGGTACTTTTCGATCTGTACCACGAGGATTTCGCCAGTGCTTGATCTTAATGGTGGATGACCCAGCGCGTAACCTGTTCACACCGGTATACTTCGTCCCAGACTGAGTCCATGTACGACGATATCCTGCATCTCATCTACCGCGACACCGGCAAAAAGCTCAATCCTACAATTGCCCATACTCACGCCGTGAGTGGAAACGTTTTTGGGTTTACTTTAGAAAAACCTGGCTTGAGCGATACTACATCACAGAGTGGAATGTGTTTGGTATCGCCAATACTATCGTGGCGCGCACAAACAACCCCTTGGAGAGGTTTAACAAGGAGATGAACGCCGCGTTCAAGCCCCACCCCAAGCTTCGACACTTTGTTTCTACAATTGCCAAATTTTCAACTGCTTACGCGCAGCGGCAAGCCAACATCACGCGAGATCTACGCAAGAAGAAACAGCGTCCACCACGCATTGAGTTACCGGCTGCCCCCGACTTAGCAACATTTGAAGTTCCGCCTGAGTCGGAAGATGAAGGTGACTATGATGAGCTTGGCGACCAGTCCGACGGCTCAGTCGAATCAGCTGATCACTCTTCGGAGGAAGATGAGCCACCCCGAAATGCGCAGTCGGCCGAAGACTTGCAGCAGGAAATTGATGAGCACGCTAACACTTACAACTTCTTCCTTGACTCGGACAGTGACCACGATCCAGATGAAGAAAATGGCGTGGAGGAGTGGTCATTCTAGCCCCCAGACTGCGATCATGCTGCGACGCGCTGAATCGTCGAGCTACGCACCTGCATAACTCAACACACACCATAACTTACATTAAACACTGCTATTAAATATCACTTCAATGCACACTCTTGCTTTACCCGGATGTTTGGCCTGACCTGGTGTTTTACCCGGGAAAAAGGTCCGGGTAAAAGTTCCGGTCAGGGTGAAATAAGGGTAGTAAAAAATCCTACCCCAGCACCAACCTTTTTGCCTACCGTATTTTGCAAACAAAAAACCGAGTTGGCAAGAGCAAACAAAATAACTAGGGGGCGAGAATACATACGTACGCGCATTCCGCGGTGTGTTCTTAACCACGAGCAGGTGAACTTCGCCCGCACGCGCTTGAAAGTTTTGTCCGAAGTTCCTCGCGCAGTTGATGAGGTCGTGATTAACCATTTGCTCGAAGCCTTGCGCTTGCCGCCCGTTTACATCGAGTAGGACCGGGCGATCCTTCTTATCAAGTGCTGCCTTGTCGCCCACATGCAGCCACTCGCCGTCTTCCTTCCTCGCCAGGTAGACCCGCACTTTCACTGGTAGTCGTCCCACCGCGGCTGCAATCCTCGGCACGAACAACCCGGCAAACTGGGTTGGGTCGACTTCGACGTAGAACGAGACATTATCTTCGAAACTAGCAAAACATCTGAACGGTAGCCATTCTTCTTCGTCCTGCAAATACTCAAATGAGAGATGCTGCACATGATGCACCACTCAAGCTACTACATGTACAGTATATCACTACAGAAACTTTGTGGAAGTGTCATGCCCCGTAGTCCATCAATCGAGCGATGGATGCCCTTCGACCTATTACTACGGTACATGGAACTTTGACAACCTACAGTGTAGATGTACCCATTACACTTTTGATGTCACTATTGTCTTGATATCTCAAACTTAAGTTCTATCTCTTCAGTCGAGCTAAGAACTGGTTTGCGGGCTTGATGTTCGCAGTTAGGTCGAATTTTTTACTGTACTTCGCCAAACCTGCACAGTAGAAAACTACTCGTAGTACTACACTTGCCGTAGAAGAGCGTTGCACGAAGAAGTTCATGATTTCTAGCACATGCTCTTGGTTTTTGTACTGTGAAATACCGTGCGTCCCTTTGCTGGGACGCTTACGCTGCGCGATCTGCCGTGGCGGATCTACATGAATGTACTGCTATTCATGCTGCATACTGCGCAGCTTTCAAGCTGCCTGGTATCAAAATTAATTATCGAGTGGCCACTTTTTCATTGGTGAACTATGTACTTTTGATGTTGAAGTGCGTTGGCACTCGACTGCGGACTTAGCGTAAGGCACGACCTAAAAAACACTACTTTTAGGCATTGTCGGTATCATATTATGTAGAACTTGTCTTTCTGCTTTCCGTTTTGCTCCTGCTTTATGCTTCTCTGCTTCTCTGTAGAACCTACCTATATTGACGGCACAGGCAACAACCGACACGTCATAACAAACTTTACGGGCAGCCTCTGGGATTATTGATGAACTTGATCTCTTACGTTTGTCCGTCTTCATCGAGTACATTTATTGCTTACAGTATGCTCTTCGCCACTAGCGAAGGCATGCCATAAAGCGAGATTTGCCGTAGCTTATATCGTCTACGAACCAAAACTTTGACCAAGTACGAGTGGCGATCACCCGTGGAGGAAGTCACGCATGATGAGTTGCTCAAGATTAGGAAGCAAAAGCGGAATATATTGACCTTATAAGCAATGAAAGTATCGACTGGAGGGGCCATACAGCTTATATCGGCTAAGCACAACACGTAAGGTCATCGTAGTGCACTTCCGTGGGCGTAGGCTGCTAAAGCATAAGCCCCAGCGACAGCGCGCCAACGACCAGGAGCACGACAAGCTGCTGAGGCGTTCCAAAGCTCACCGTAGCAGCCAGGCTCGTGTGCCGGCGCTTCTTCGAGTACGAGCCCGAGCCCGAAGACGAGGACTCGAAGGGCTTGCGCCGCTTCATCGGGGACGGAGCTGGCGTAGTCGTGTCACACGCCGCCACGAACCTGTCGAGACCAGCTTGCAGAGTCATGTTCTTCTTGTCGAAAGCCGCCTCGCAGCGGGGAATGTCCAAGTCGTCAATGGCTCCGATCATGGTCTGGCAAGCCTTTGACTTGCACAGAGCCGACTGCTGCTTCGTCGCTAGACTCGAACGCGGCGGGATCTGGAAGTTGAGATTGGTGTCCGTGCGGCACTTGTTCACTTGAGCAGAAACTTCATTGAAGACGCTCAGCTCCTTGTCCGTGCACGGTTTGGCGTCGACACTCCAAGCAATCGCCAACAACAGCAGAGTCGCCGAGAGAGTGGTGAATCGCTCCATGATTGCTGTACAGCCTCCGAGGTGTCGTTGAGTCGGTGAAGAGCTTGTTGGTATCGCTTGCGTGGGGAACACAGTCGATTAGGAAGTGAGCCGATTCAATGCCAGATCCTGGGGAGTCTTGAGCCATCCATCCCCCAAAAATTGAGTAGATCAGCGCTCGCGCTCGGGGCCGAACAGGAAAACTCGGAGCCTTTCAAAGAACGCGGCGACCGGTCCCAGCTCGTCGCTGCCTCCGTTGTGTGCGTGTGGTACATTATGCCGGCACTTTCGACAGGTGAGGTGGAGACAGGTCTCCAGCACTTCCGGGCGCCGCCCTTTTCGCTTCCTGCCTTTCCGAGTATTATCCTGCTGAACTGGGGCCGCGGGAGGTGGTTCCGTCACGTGAGAGGAAGATTTACGGGAATAGCGAGCGCTCGCACTCCTGGAGATCGACACTTGTCCTGCGGTGGCGGGGTGCACCTCTGCAATGATAATGGATGAAAGCTGCTTGAGCAGCTCCTCCTTCTCGTGCTGCAGGAACACGTTCTGCTCCAGCAGCGTCTCGGACTTGTGCTGGAGGTCCTCGATACTGGCTTGGGCGATGCGGGCCGCGGTCTCGAGCTCGTCGTTCACTTGCTCGAGTCGTTGGATCTTCCACTTCATCTCTTCAAGCTGCGTCTGCAGCATGTGCTCTCGACGTTGAGAGCTCGAGAGCTCCTCCTTGGCCCCATTGACACTGTCACTCAGGTCGCTCTTGTCTCGCTCAAGCTGCAACGTCACGGCCTCGAGCTGCTGCGTCTTCTTCTCGTACCGGTCGACCTCGATCTCAAGCTCGCGCTCGTACTCGCAGCTGGACTTGACGTACTCGTCGTGAGTGCGTTGCAGCTGGGCCAGCTCTTCGGCCTTGCGCGCCAGGAGCTGCGCCACGGCTTCCACGCCCATGTCCAGGTCGAACGGCTCTTCAAGATCGTCGTCCGTGTCTACCGTGCCGACGCTGCCGCGGCGGTTCTGGTCGGGCGACGAGGGCTTGGCCATGGCCTTGGCGTGCTCTGCGTCTCGAAGATCCATGGTCGCCGCCGTCGCCATTGACTCGGAGTCAAATGATCAGGATCTCGCTCAATCGGCGCCCGCGTCTCCTCGTCCAGCGTTGCGCGCCACCAATTCCAAGTGCATCCCCCTGATTCGACTCGCCCCCAGCATACTGTAGTTGTATTTCTGAAGCAGCAGGCAGATAAGAATGCTGGACGACGCCATCGTCGCATGGCTCTATTGACTCGGCCAGACCTTACTACGGGTAGTGCCTATTCTAAATGGCTCTGGCCATGACAGCAGTTATTTATGCGATCCCTCGGGTTTATGCTTGGTTGGGGCTTTGGCTTGACTTCGAGAGTTCCTCAAGCGGCGGCGTGCCTCGAGTCGTACCAGCGGAAGACGCGGTGCGTCATCTCCACACCCAGGAACAGCGAGCCGTTGGCCGGGAACGCTCGCATCACGGCCGCCGACCAGCCGCGGTAGAAGCCGTGGATGCCGAACTCCGAGTAGACCGCGCGGAAGGCGCCGCGCAGCGACAGCGGGCCCGTGGAGCTGGCCGTCTGCATCCGCGACTTGAGCACGTCTACCGGGAACATGATGGCCCAACTAGTAGCACCGGCGAGACCACCACTGGCGAGAATGGTGACGGGGTTGAGATCATTCTTGGACTCCTTGCCCAGCGCCTTAGCCGCGCCCGATGTGATGGCTTGGTACGATCCGAAGAAGAAGAAGCTGAACGGCACGTCGCGCAGAAGCAGCGCCGAGTACCCCCGGAACAGACCACGGATGCCGTCCTCTTTGGCTACCTGCACCAAGCAGTCCAAGGGTCCGTGGTAGCCTGCAACAAACAGAAGTATCCATCCACGCCGTCAGTATCTTCATCTATTTAGTCGCATGACTGCAGCTGTTGTGCGATTTGCAACGTACGTCCTTCGCCCAAGTGGCCGCGCTGGAACTGCAGCTTGCACTTGATGTTCTCCGGCACCGTGATGGCCTGCACAACACCAGCCACAGCATGATCAGTACAATGTCGTAGATATCCCCAAATTGGAGAGGCTCGTATCCTACCGTGGCGGAGAAGCAGCCGGCGAATCCCCCCATCAGCGCCTCGTCCAACGTCGTCAGCTGGTACTCGCCCTCGTGCGCGGCGCGCTGCTTGGTGTGCAGCGCCAGCACGGCGCGCTTGGCGAAGCCGTTGGCGCTGAAGAGCACCGAGTTCTCGATGATGGAGCTGGACAGCGCCGGCACCGCGCCCTTCCACAGCGCGAAGACCCCCTCCTCCGTGGCGATGCGGCGGAAGGCGTCGGTCACGCCCTTGTACGCGTTGGCGGTGCCCTGCGTCTGCAGCCGCACCTTCACCACCTCGAAGGGCAGCCCCGCGTACACGCAGCAGAAGGCGCCCATGACGCCCGAGAACGTCTCGCGCGGGTCCAGCATCGTCGGCAACTTGAGTGGCGTGGCGCAGGGCGCGGCTCAATGAAGGAGTGGGCTCTAGGCGCAGTGTACCGCTTCATACAACTGCAATCTGCGAGCGTACGTAGTGTGCCCGTCCCCTCGTGACGCCGTCGACGTCATGTGATGAGTTTTCATTAGCTAAAATTATTTCGTTTCAACCAATAGGAAAATCGGTTTGGCAGTAGCGTTCATCCACACACACGTACGTCCATTCGACTGACGTACGTCAACGGGCACGATGCTGCAGCGGTTGATGCTCCGGCCGCGCGGGTCGGCGCTGGCGGCGTCTGTGCTGCGTGCTGGCGCCAGCAGCGACGTATTCACGCCAGCTTTCGGCGCTCGCTCGCTGCGCACTGCGCGCGGAGGCTCGCGCCGCCACAAGGACCACATGGCGCGCATCGCCAAGCTCGAGGCGCTGGCCCAGCAGCGCGAGCAGGCGCGCATGGAGCAGCGACAGCGCGTGCTGGAGGCGCGCGCCATGCCGCGAGCTATCCCAGCCTACATCCGCGTGCGCGACCTGGCCAAGACCATCCGCCAGCCGCTGGACAAGGTGCTCAAGCGCGTGGTGACCAAGTCGAACCGCCGCTTCCAGCTCAAGGCCAAGGACCACCCGCCCGCCGAGTTCGGCAGCGTCAAGAAGATCGTTCTGCCGTTCAGAGTAGCTCAGGATGTGGCTGAGCAGTTTGGCGTGCAAGTGGCGTACGACGACGTGGAGCCGCAGCTGCTGGACGCGGCCTCGGACGTCCCCGAGGAGCTGCTGGGCGTCCGGCAGCCCGTGATCGCCGTTATGGGCCACGTGGACCACGGCAAGACGACGCTCATGGACACTCTGAGGCGCCAGATGAAGGCAGGACTGAAGCAGATTGCGCCCTACGAGAAGCACGGCATCACCCAGAAGATCAACGTATGCGAGGCGGCGCTGACGCCCGACGTGAAGGCGACGTTCTTGGATACGCCTGGACACTTTCACTTCTTTCGTATGCGCTCGAGCGCGGCGCAAGTGGCAGACGCGGTGCTGCTGATTGTCGCAGCGGATGAAGGCGTCCTGCTGCAGACGGAGGAGTCCATTGGTGCGATTGAGGAGGCCGGACTGCCTGCTGTGATCTGCATCAACAAGGTGGATCTGCTGGGTGAGGACGGAGACGAACAGGTTACGAAGATCGTGGACGAGCTGCGCTCGTTTGTCGCGCTGCAAGACAGCCCCGTGCTGACGATCTCGGGCAAGACCGGAGCTGGTCTGGACGACCTGAAGCACGCGGTTTGGGAGCTGGTGACTGGACTCGCTGACGAGCAAAGGCTGGATGCCATGGTTGGATCGGACACTCAGGCCGAGGGGCTCGTGCTCGAGAGCGTGGCCTTGAAGGGGCGTGGAACGGTGCTACGTGTGCTGATCAAGAATGGCGAGTTGGCAGCCAAGCAGCACTTCGTGGCCGGCATGATTCACGGCGTGGTGCGCAACATGCGCGATGCTGAAGGACGCGAAGTCAAGCGCGCATTGCCTGGCACAGTTGTCGATATCACATACTCCAACAAATCCAAGAACGTGGACGCTCCAAACGAGCACGGCTTCTTCGTGCTCCCGGAAGCCCGCGCAAAGCAGGTGATCGAACAGAGGTACGTCTTGTTCAAGGATAACTTGCTGCCAATTCTTGCTGACATTTTTTATTGCTGCTGTAACAGGGAACTTGCTTTGGAGTTCAACGACTGCCTGCTACCTGACGATGGCGGTGCGCTCACCACGGGCACTGATGCCGAATACACGGAGGCAGAAGAGGTCGACCAGGGAGAGTCGGACGTTGAGGAAACCAGCGACGAAGTCGAAGAAGAAGATGACGACGTCATTGATGAGAACGATCTGATTGAAACCAAGTCGATCATTGTGAAGGCTGACGGCGCTGGATCACTTACCAGCATCCAGGACACTGTGGATGAGATGCCCGGCATTTCGGTACGGCCATGCAGAGGAATTGCATGATATTGTCAAACCATACTAACCGTTTGTTGTTGATTGCAGACTGTGCGGCTGGGCATTGGCAATATCTCGGCGAAGGACATTGACGTGGCGATCAATGGCAAGTGCCCGATCTTCGGCTTCAATGTGAAGCTGCGCAATCGTGAGGCAAAGCTGGCTACGGAGAGGGGCGTACGCGTTGTGCTGCACTCGACTGTGCATGAGTTGATTGAGGATATCACTGCTTTCGAGCAGATGGGATCTGAAGAGATTGATGAAGCAAACGAGTAAGGTGCACAATCAGATTGCTCACATCATAGACATTCATCTAGAGACCACAACCTTTTTCCGCTGCAATTGCTGCATTTTGTTGTGCTAACTGGGAACTGGGACGAGTCATTGGGAAGGTGTTGTCAAGTATGACAAAATGCAAGACAGTTAGGTTGAAGTCCTTGAAGTGCGAGCTGGTTGCGAGGTTCCGCGTCAGTCTTCATTTGGGCGGGACGATGAAACGTTGGAGCGAGGTAGAAGAGGGTTCACTTGCTCGTGCCTACGGCGGAGTGCTGTCAGGCATGGCGAGCGGCTGCCGCCCTCCACCAGACCGTGTGTATGCGGAATTTATCCGCTGCAACGGTGGCGCAACAACGCGGTCTCGTAAAGCAGTCGTCGTGAAAGCTGGAGCGCTCTGGTCGGCGTGTCGGGCAGTTCGTGCCTTTGATCGTCAGCGCAGTCGTGGACAGCGCCCATGGTTCAGTCTGGGCCTCGCGGAGAAACGGGTGCAGAGCAGACGGATGAGGAGCAGCAAAGGGCTGGTGTCACTCGCTGAATCTGTCTACGGCATTTTTGATGATATCAGTCCGTCGAGAGCTGCTGAGGCTCCACGACGTCAGCAAGTTCGAGAAGCGCCATCAGAGCAACCGGCCGAAGCTGCTGGGGTTCCACGTCACCAGCAAGTTCGAGAAGCGCAACCAGAGCAACCGGCCGAAGCTGCGAAGCCGCACGGCAGTGAAGCTCACAAGGAGCGTCATCTGGACTTGAACTCGCCGCACGAATGGCCCAGCCCGAAGAATCGTCACCTAGAATCTGCATGCACGAGCGACGCTCGAGTCCGATGAGGACGATGAGGAGTACTCGCCTCGGAAGCCGTCGCTGAGGAAGGAATCGGGGCATGGGTACGAGGATGTCCTCAGGGGCGTAGTTACGAGACAGTATGGGTAGTTTGCCGAAGTGGAGCAGAAGCTGCGGACAAAAAGGTCCGACAACATGGCGCGAGTGAACGAGTACGTTCTGGAGCGCGTGAAGAGCAATCCCCCGGCCACGCTCGCAGGCGCCCGCCAGATTGAAGATTTCCTCACGCGCCAAGGCGAATACCTGCTGGAAAGTCTGGAGTTGATGGACAAGCAGGACGAAACGGAGCGGTTCGCACTGCGCTGGGGGTAGCGTGCTGTGGGTGGAGCAGCATTTCTTGCGTGTATTGCAGTGTTTGTGTTTGCTGCTGTAGGAGGATTATTTGAATGCATCTTGTGATCATTTACCCACTCCCTCTTCCTTTTGCAGATACAGATTAAAGCGTGTACATGTCCTGAGCATCTCGTAGCATTGCAAGTATCCCTTCAGACAAAATGGGTTCAAAATGGAGCATACTGAAATCAAGATATATTTCACCCATAGTCAATTCAAGAATCATTTTCTCTCCATTCTCATATTGATTTAGAGCGGATCACCACCATGATGGCGTTCGGGGACGACCCGGACGACGGCATGTCGGAGCGGCTGCTGGGGGAAACCGAGGCGTCCGCCAGCTCCGCGTCCACCGCGCCCCTCACGGACGACTTCGAGCTCATCTCGGAGCGGGAGACGCTCGTGTTCGAGGACGATTTCTTCCGCCAGCAGCAGCGCCTCGGCAAGCGCGGAGGCTTCTTCCAGACGTATCTGATGGAGAAGATCCAGCCCGGATCAGGTAACCGCACGCACAGCTTCATGCTGCCTTATGTATGCACTGCTAATTGCTCACTCACTACCGGCTATTGCTGTGATGCAGTGAAAGGATCCATGTTCACGATGACCGTCGCCATCGTTGGCGCCGGCGTCTTGGCGCTGCCCTACGCCGTGCAGCAGGCGGGACTGGTGCTGGGCATCTCGTTGATTGCGCTGGGGGCAGTCGCTACCAACTTTACGTTGCGGCTGCTGCTGGAGTGCTCGGACCTGGGGCAGGCGCGATCCTATATGGACTTGGCTTCGGCCACTGGAGGACGCAAACTCGCGGGCTTCACGCAGCTGGTGGTGTGCATGAACCTGTTCGGGACGAGCATCGGCTACCTCGTGGGAAGTGCTGAGCTTATTCAGTTGGCGTTGCGGACGTTCTTGGGGAGCTCGAGTCAGAGCATCTTTCTGGATCGGCAGGCACTGATTTTGATGCTGACGGGGCTGTTGGTGCTGCCGCTGTCACTACTGAGGAGCTTGGAGTCGCTGAGGTTTTCCTCGCTGTTTTCGATTGTGTGCATTGTGTTCATGGCGCTGGTGATTGTGATCAAATACTTCCAGTTCGTGCACGAAGGGCTGGCTCCGACAATTGCGTACCAGTTCAAGCACTTGCCGCTGTTCGACCTCCGCCTCAGCCACTTGCTGCGAGCGGTGCCGCTCGTGGTCTTCTCGTATACTTGCCACCCCAATGTGCTCCCCATCTACTTGGTGCTCAAGCGCCGATCCAGCAGAAGGATGTACAAGGTCATGAATCGGAGCATCGGCATCGCGACGACCGTGTACTCGCTGTGCGGCTTCTTCGTGGTGGTTACGTTCGGTGAAGCCACCAGGTCCAATTTCCTCAAGAACGACTACCACGGCGACGGCGCGGTGATCGCCGGGTGTCTGGGCTTCAGCATCGCTCTCATCCTCACCGTGCCGCTGTTCGTCCACACGCTCCGAGACAACATCCGCGAGGCGCTATTGGCGAACCGAAGGCTGGACTTGGTGCGCCACGCAGGGCTGTCGATGTCGCTGGTTCTCGCCGCGCTTCTAGTGGCGCTAGGCTCCGGCGACATCGCTTCCGTTCTGGGAGTGCTTGGTGCCACGACGAACCCGACGATCTGCTTCATGCTGCCGGCGTTCTTCATCTTCCGTCTCGGCGGCAAGAACCACCGCGCCAGCCAAGCCATCGCGCTGTTGATGGCTGTCGTCATGACCGTCGTGAGTGCGCTCAGCCTTCTGCAGCAGATGCACCTCATCGCCTATTAGCATTAAGCTTATAAACACCCCAGCCTTGGGCCCCACGTACGTCAGCAGCAGTTGTTGAAGTTCGCTTACTCACCGTATCCACTTGCTCATTGGCGGATACCGAATCTTATCCCGCCCTTCCATTCGTCGAAAAGAGACCGATACAAAAGTCCAGTTGAACCCGGACCATCACTCCGACAATTCCGCGATGGCGAGCAGCGACGCCGAGGCGCTCGTGCTCGCGCTCGGGGAGCTGGCGGTCTCGCTGCGCAAGCGTCGAGGCGGCGGCAATGCGGAGAAGCGCGCGGTGCTCAAGTGGCTGCGTGGCTTGAGCGGCGAGGAGCTGGCGTCGCTGTGCTGCGTGGAGGACGTGGGCTTCGTCAAGACGCTGCTGCACATGGCGGCGCGCTCCAGAGGCTCCAGCGGCGGCGTACAAGAGTTCCAGCTGCTGCCACAGACAGTCGGTGCGGGTAGCGGTGTCCAGAGCAAGCGCACAGCGACCAAGACGCCGCCCCGAACGGCGCCAAGGTGAGAATTAAAGACGTTCGTGTTAAGGTTCGAGGAGTTTGTGTGACGTTTTATTCGGTGGTTTGGTGGACTTTTTACTAGGGAATTTGTGAAGCGGCCGGTGGTGAAGACTGCGGACGGAGACGTGGTGGGGAGTTTCTGCTCGAGAGAGTATGAGGAGAGCAGTCGGAAGCTGCTGAGTGGAATGAGAGTGCTCAATACGCTGCAGTCGTGCGACACTGTGGCGTTGTCGATGGAGTTTTTCCATCCCGTGGAGAGGAAGAAGGGCGCGAAGTTTGCAGAGTGTTTCCAATTGATGGAGGTGATCTCGCGGGGTGCTTTCTTGATCGAGTGTCCGCCAGAGTCGACGTTGAAGAATCGCGTGTGGGGAGAGACGAAGGTGAGGGATGCTGCTGTGCAATATGCGGAGGGTATTTAGTGCGTGTAGTTAATATCGTGTATGTGAGTGACAGTGGCTTAAGGAGCAAGGATATTATTCACTGCAGGCGTTGTTCGTCAATCAAATTGTGCGTGTAATAGTAGATGGAGACATGGGTGCAGGATTCGAGGTGTTTGCTGTCCCGAGGTTAATGCTGACTTTGTTCGAATGGTGAATTGTTAGGAACTCAATGTTTGGGCATTTTGGAAACAGCGCGTGAAAGATGCTAGTACGAAAATCCCCTTGCAAGGTCTTGCGTCCAAGCTTCATTTAGTTCGTGAGTGGGAAGCTGCAAGTGACGCGCAACGGACGGCTGCCTTGAAAGTGCTAGGCGACAAGACAATTTCGCACCTTCGCGATTTAAAGCAGTCGGCGCCGAAACATGAAGCTGCGGCGGCAAATTTCTTAGCGGCGCGGTCGTCCTTGGAAGCTCTGATGGACATATTGAAAGTGTTTCGACAAAGTGTGAGCCGAGGCGTGTCTGTGGATATCTGTTTTACAAGCTCGTTTGAAGACGCAATCGCCACCCCGCAAGCAACAGTGATCAAGTTATTGCTTGCAGAGCACCTCCAAGAGCAATGCTCGTTGCTGCTATGTGAAAAGTTGTCCAAGGAGGAAGAGGTGTCCTCCGTTACGGCTGCAGGTGTCACTCTCACCCATGGCGAGAAAGTCGTGGAGAGTGGAAACAAAACTAACGCTAATCACTCCCAGCGGCGACGTGCAAGCCGCAAAAAGATGATGAAACTGAGGAAACGTGAAAGTGAATTCCGCGCAGCTCAGCAGACACGATTTAGCTGCGTACTTCATGAACTTTGTGAACACTTCCGCAGGAAACAAGTAGAAGCGCTTGCGTGTGTCGATACCGCTTTACGAGATGTCATTGGTACAGCTGTTGACCGCAGTCAGCTCACTCCAGGTGGATGGAGCACTACCTCAGTGCCTACAGTTACGGATAATGTTCATCCCAAGCAAAAGAAGAAAAGGAAGAAAGCGAGAAAGAAGAAGTCTGGCCAAGTGGATGGCCGCCTGAATGATGAGTCGCCGCAATCCCCTACAGCACGGAGCTCTTCATCGATTAAAATTCACTCTCATCGCCTAAGCGTCGAAAGGGACTCTGGTGAACACAGTGGTGCCACCACCGGTTCAGACTCATCGCCATCTCAACATGATCGGCCGCGTCTTCTGGACTGTGATAGTGACAGTGGAAGTACCCATGATGATGGTCCACGGCTGAGTTTCTTCTCGAATGTTGGTACGACTGGGACAGCGGCGTCCTCAATAGCCTCAGCTCCTGCGCTACCACTATCGACGTTTGGATCACAGCCGCTTTATTCCTCGACAACTACTCCATTTTTCCTCTCTCTGGCACCGCGCGATCACCATGTACAGTCACGAGTTCCTCGCCGAGCTATCGATGATGATGAAGAAGAAAATCAATCTTCACCGGAAGCACCCACAGATGCTGTTCACGAGGTATCGTCGACTTCGGAGTCGTCAAACTTCGAGTGGTATCTACCATCCGTCTTCTCGTTACAGACTTCAGCTCATCGAACCGTTTCCCCAACTCCTGCATTGGATTGGCATTTCAACCACTGGCAATTTAAGACCCCAGAAAGCGGCATTTCAGACAAGGGTGTGTCGTCATCTGCCCCTGCAATGGATCCCCCACCTCCGCCTTCATCTTCCTCATCAACTTCTTCGGCTTCGTCACGGTTTGCTAACACGAGGATATCTGGGTCTACGAGAAAATATTCCTTGGCGTCATTCTCGAAGATAGCAGGAATGGATGCAACCAGGCGAGGATCAACTCAAGTATCTGACCACGATAGGCAAGGTTTGACGGTCGCATCGATTCGCGAGCATGGCGATGGTACATCCAGTGTCGCGGACAGTGACAACGAGTCCGACTTTCTGTATCGGGAAGGGGGCTTCTTTGATCGCCAACGCGCTATCAAGCGTCGACGAAGGCCGTGGCCCTTTAGTTATGCTCACGAGGATGACGAGGAGGAGATTGCCGAAGAGCATGATGCTCGTAAAGAGGGGCGTTCAAGTATCGATGAGAGTCCAAAGCGGTGTTTTATATCTGCAACTGGGAAGGGTGATGCGTGGACAGAATGTGCTCACTGCTGCAAGTGTGCGTGTCATCGTGCTGCTGACCCTCCGAGTAAATGTGACGAGGGCGAAGCGGATAACAATCTCAACAACGTTAGCCGCTGCGAATGTGGTTCTGCAACGGCGGGCTCGTCCGTTAAGACGGAGAAGCCTGCTGATAGTGATGCCCTCGCAAAAATCACGGCTATAATGGAGCGGATGAATCAGCTTGAGGACAAGCTGGCCGAGAACACCAAGGTGGGCTTCTAGTCAGAGTGTTCAACTCGTTTCCTGCGTCATGTTCTAACGTGTTGCTTATCTATTTAATGTAGGCTATGGATGAACAAGCGGCTAACGCATCCTCGGAAATTGCAACGCTAAACCAAACTGTGGCAGCCCTGACGGTCCAGCTACACAACGTCGAAAATGACCTACAGGAGTTGCAACTCCAACAAGCGTCTGGCTCTGCCAATACGGGCGGATTGGATGATTCGTCTCTGGGCAATGCAAGCTCCTGTACGTCTTCTCCAGCTCCGTTTTCGCCAGCTCCATCGTCCATGGAGCAGCATGTGGATAGTCCGCCTACCGCTGCGCCTCCTCTTCCAGAAACCTACGCTACAGCGAACTCCGCAATGGGACCATTCGTGTCAGTTCCGCTTTCCGTACTTCCTCCTCGGAGTAAGCTGCACTGGGATCTGTGCGAGTTCGCTGCGCAGCTACAGGCAGACAGCGACGCCCGCCTTCCTGCTCAGCTTGCAGCACAACGGTTGTGTACGGCGACAGTGCAATCATTGTGGCCGCGTGCCCAAGTGCGGCCATACGGGTCACATGTATCGCGGCTTGTGCTCCCTTCAAGCGATGTCGATCTCGTAATCTGTCTGCCGAAGGTTCGTCGTGATGCGCCTGCTGATGCTGCTGGCGTACTGGAAGGGCGTAATGCCATCAAGGAGACGTGGCAGCAGAATCTCGCGCGGAAGCTGAGGCAAGAACCATGGGTTGTGCGTGATTCAGTGAAGACACTACCCCATGCTGCTGTTCCGATCATCACACTGCTCACAGCGCCGCCGTACAATGTGAGGCTTGATATCTCGTTTGAAGGCCCCGGCCATAATGGGTTGGCCACCAACGACGTCGTGCTCTCACTTCTCCACGAGTTCCCGCCGCTGGCGCCGATGATGCTCGTATTGAAAAGCTTCGCCATTGAGCGCGGGTTAGCTGTTGCTTACTCCGGAGGACTCTCGTCCTATGCGTTGCTCTTACTTGTGGCTCGCTATCTCCAGGAGCATAGCGACACGATGCCGAATGGCTTTGCAAATGCGTCTCGCGCGGTGCAGCACAGCTTATCGACGGTGCAGGCGGGCGTGGCTGACTTCGGTCTTATGCTAATGGGGTTTTTGGACTTTTACGGCAATCGGTTCGATCCTCGCACTACTGGTATCAGCGTGGCTTCGCGGTGCTTCCTTAACCGAGAAAGCACCTTCATGGCAGGCATGGGCGACCCGCATCAAGTGCCGCACCAGTATCAGCAACAGTACGCTGCGGATGACGCTGCTGTGGACGATCGCACAAGTCAATACGGATACGCGCAGCATTGGCAAGTACCTATACAACCACACGGGCAGTCGCTATCACCAAGTGCCGAGGCGGCTTCTGCTCAAGGTTTACGGCGGTATGGTTACCGCTCATCGTTAGACTTGCCGGCATCTCGAGCACTGGACGGCATGGGTGCCGCGACAGGTTTGCTGGACTACCAGCAGTTACAACAGCAGACGTACGATCCGCACAAGTTTGACCCAGTGTTTATCGAAGACCCCTTATGTCCAAGCAACAACGTAGGGAGAAACTGTTTCCGCATCATGCAGATCCGACGCGCGTTTTCGGCGGCACATCTTGCGTTGCTCGCTGCGTCACGGGATCCGACGGTGTTTGCGGAGAACCGAATGGGGCTAGTGGCTGGCGTTGGACTCCACCCGGATAATATTCTCCGCTCCATCTTAGGACCTGGTGCTCTGGTTAATGCGAAGCCTGATGCCGCCACGTCTGCGGCAGTCGGTGCGACGACGTATACTGGTGCAGTAGAGCACCCGTACGCGTTCCACCCTTACAACCACCACCAGCAGCAACAATATGCGTATCACCACCATCATCATCACCAGCCGCCGCGACAGGCTTATCACCACGTTGGAATTCCGCAGCCGCGCACTGTGAGCGCGTATAGAAACGATCCAGGCTCACGACGACACAGTGAGAGCGAGAGTGAAAAGCTGACAACACGCTCAGCAACTTCAACGGCTAGCCATCATCATGAGTACACGCGAAAGAGGCACGTAGGCAGTCCACAGCTTGCCCCTCAACACCAGGGCGGTGATAACCATGCCGACGTACAAGCGCGCCTGCTTCGTCAAAGCTCCACGGAACGCGCTTACCCGCCTCAGCGTCAATCGTCTCTCAAGCAGATTCACGGCCAGAGGACGGTGAAAGTGCTGAGCCGAAAAAATAGTGAGCGGTCGATGAGCTTGTCCTTAAGCTTTGCGGACGTTGTGCGAGATGGCGGGGGCGCTGGCGTAGGGGTGCCCAAGACGTCACCTCTTGCGCTTGCTCGACCGCCACGCTTTTCGCGTGACGACATGGCACTGGAGGAGAGTATCAACGAGCGGTGGGAGACAAAAGATGACTCGGAATTGAAGTGAGCACGATGAAGTGAATATAACGCATCAATTGGATAAATAAGGCGTGGTCACTCGATGAGAAGGCGTAAGGCGGCGATAACCAGACCAGCCATCAGCAAGCCCGCCGGAGATACTGCCACGAGCCTCAGTTCGAAGTCCCAAAACTGTAGACGAAGCCCTGCACGTACAAGACAACCAACCCAAAGCAAAGGGTGAATCGAGCAGTTCGTGGATAGGTAACAACTGCCGCACGCAGGAAGCCTACCGATTTTTCGCGCTTGCGTTCGATGATGTCGAGCTTCATCAGCGTCTGCAGGATCTCCTTGCAACGTATCACGGGCAACCCACTGTGCTTGACCAGGTCGGTGATAGAACTGTGACAGGAACACAGAACCACAGGACATTAGCGCTAGCTCAGTTACAACAAGAAAGGAGAGAGCAAACTGCCCACATACATAGCGCAGTGACGGTTCTTGAGGTAGAGCACGATGTTCTCGAGCTTCTTGAGCTCCGCCGGGCTCTGATACTTGCGCGGGATCTTCTCCCGAACATCTACAACCAGCAACAGCAGTTAATCCCTCCACCAACATCATCCACAGCCACACCAATCCGCCACGTACGGCGTTCCCACGTCCACGCCGGTTGCGCCTTGGGCATCTGCGTCTTCCGTCTCTTCATCCCATTGCCCGCTGCACGCGGCTCCACCCTCCCGTGCCTCTTCATGCCAGCGACAGGGGCCGCCTGCGTCCTCTTCTTCAGCTGCTGGTTGTCCCCATTGGCCGTCTTCATCGCCGTCTCCCCTTTGCCCTTAGCCTTGAGTTTACCCCCCGACGATCCATCACGCCTCGGCTGCACTCCGTCGCCACTGGGCGACACGTGAGTACTGCTGCTGGGTCGAGGAATTCCCGTCCCTGGCGACACCTGCTTGTCCTTCTTAGGCAGCGACTTGCGCGGCGCTGCGGGCTTCGGGGTCTTCGGATACGTGAGACACGACGCGTGCAGCGCCATGGCCCCCTGGAAGGCGCCGAACGCCGAGTTGAAGTCGTCCACCGCCTCATGCACGCGAGACAGCTGCTCCACCTGCTCCTGCAGCCCTCGCAGCGCGCCGCACAGCTCGGCGAAGGGCACGATCAGAGGGTCCGACATAATTGATTGAGGACCAATTCGAAAATGCGGGGCAATTTGGCGGGAAAAGTGGTCCACACACGTGCGAACCTATCCCCATAAAGTTCGCGATAAAGAAATAGAAATGCGTTTCTATACGAAGGGTCGCTTTTTCAAAGTGTGTAGCCATTTCGTGTTGCATCTCTCGATCTTCCAGCAGCAGCAGCAGCAGGCCGAACCCTCATGGCGAACAACTTCGAGCTGGACCACGCGTACTTGCGGCAGGCGGTGGGCGCGCCACTGACGGAGGCGATGGCGCAGCTGGCGATCCTGCAGCCTGAAGACCCGGTCGACTTCCTGGGCCACTACCTGCTCAAGCACGTCGCCAACATCGAAGCGCAGCAGCAGCTCCTGATGCGCAAGGAGGACCAGCAGCGATCCGGTCTCTCCACTCCTCTAGCAATCGCTCGACAGCAATTAGTTGGCGCAATGGACGAAAACACTGACCAGCAGCAGCACGAAATCGCCTGGGAGGCGCTGCTGGAGGAGGAGAAGCAAGTGCACGCCCAGCTGCACAGTCAGCCCAGCGTGGCGCTGGTCTTCCAGCGATTTCTCGAGTGGATGTGCTCGACATTGAATGCTGAAGAAGCCTACATTGGACGCAAGTGTGTCGACCCACAGGGCAACAACGTCGTCCACTTTGTGGCGAGTTCCAAGCATCCAGATTCAAAGGTCGTCGACAAGTTTGTTGCCCATCCCACGGACGAAGGAGAGGAAGAAGGCGTGCGTCGAGGAGTTGGAGTCACGTTCGATGTGTTTAAGGAGATTGCACCTGTTGGTGAAGATGGCGGCCCTGCTCTTGACGCCGAGGGCAACCCGCTGCCAGCTGCCCCGCCCAAGTTTGTGCATGTGGAGAATGTACTTCGTGACCCGCGGGTCAAGTTCTTCGGTGTGCCCAAGCTTGGAGCTCTTCTGACGCGTGCAGAGCAGTACAAGAGCTATTTACACGCCGACGTGCTTAATGAGAGCAATCCCGAGGAGCCAAATGTGCTGGAGCAGTGGCTTGTCTTTTCAGTGGACACCATGGGTCAGGCGCGCGCCTTTACCAGGAAGGAGATCGACCGCTTCCGGCATGCTACTGAGTTGTTCCTCACTACGCTTGAAGAGAAAGAGCGCGCGTTGTATATGAAGGACCTTGAGCAACGCGTCTCCAGTGATGAGCCGCTGTTGCGTGAGTTCCTGGTGGCGTTTGCAGCACAAGTGGCTGTCCAGGAGGAGAATTTGGCCGCTCAGTTCCCGCCGCCGCCAGAAGGTGAAGAGCTCAGCGAAGCTGCTCAACAGCAACGCACTACAAAGGAAGCGGAACTTCGTCTATCCTTCCTTACAACTCTTCTGGTATCCCACATCCCGACCCTGGCGATTGCATCTACGCGCGTGGTGCCGTTCAAACCGCTGGTATTGTCAACTTTTGCTGCGGGACTGGAACTTCTCGGCTACGCTCGACGCGAGCTCTACAATCCCGCTACGGGTCAGCCCAGTTGGGACAAGATCTCGCCTCTCCTGGGTGAAGCGATGTTGACAGCATGTCTGAACACCTTTGAGTCCTCACTGGCAGCGATGGCAACTTTGGCGGAAGCGGACAGCACTAGCGCTAACGGTTTACGCTCCATTCGGAACGCTCTGCCAGCGACCCCAGCAGCAGTTTCCAAGGCTAAGCAAACGCTAGTCGATATCGCGAAGGCTGACGTTGATGCTGCGAGTCCAGTTGCGTCGTGCTTCTACGTCTGGGCGCTCGCTGTGATTGCGCGCGCTGAAAACCTCACCGCTATGACTGAGCAAGCACAGCAACTCGAGGACGAAGCTGCGGCGGCAGCGGCAGAAGCTGCAGCGGCCGCAGAGGATGCGTGAGGAGGTCGAGCTTTTTCGCATGGCTAGGCATCATTTACACCGTTTCTTCATCTTCACTGCTCACGTTCTGGTGCATCACTTCCGCCTTCCTTCTCTATTGCTACTGCGATCTTCCTACCATTGTTGACTTGAGATTTCCTTTGCTGCTTGAGTTGCAAGCGTTCGCGTGCGAGGCGCTTCATTTCATCGGCAAACTTGGCACGTTCAAGCCGTTTAGCCTCCTCGTGCCTTCGTTGTGCGGCTTCAACTTGGCCCTTGACACCTGCGTTGATTGTTTGTGCGTCACGCCGAGCACGTTCAAGTAGCTTTTTTTCGTGTCGAGCGCGCCGATGATGACCTTGCTCGGTAGCGGGCACCAGCACGTCGCTGTCAGCACGGTACACGGCTGCTAATTGAGCTCGGAAATCATTGCTCTCCTGGATGGCAGATTCTGCGCGCCCCAAGCGCTGGCGCTGCAATCGTGTCTCGATATCGTAATTTACTTCCCCAACCTGTCGCTGAGTCGATGCATCGAATACGATTACATGGCCGACGTGCTTGAACTCGTAGAAATAGTGACGAGCAAGTCGCTCGTACCTTTGCTGCCACGTTCCAGTAGCTGAGTTGTCATCGCCAGTGGTGCTTCGCATTGCAGCTTCGACACGTCTACAAAACTCATCGCTCGTTGCTTGTCGCTTTGATACAGCGCGTTCTTCGGTGATAACTTCAGGGTTTTCACCGATAAGTGGCAACGTATGCGATGCCACTTGTTCGGCCATTAGCTCCTCCCACACTCGTACAAACACCGGATAGCAGACCTTTCGATCAACAACCCACGCCTTCGTCTCCGCTGGTGTGTATCCATTTGCAAAGCTCGTTTGATACTGATCTTTCAACTCCCAAGAGCTACTGGTCTTTTCAGGAAAAAGCGTCAGAGGATTGCGACCAATTTCCAGTACCTCTAGCTGCGTGAGCAGACCGCTAGCAAGTTCCAAGGGGAGAGCACGCAAATTATTGCTGTACAGATCAAGTTTCCGAAGAGCACCACAATGCTGCGCCATTTCACGAGGCAGCATTGATATCCTGTTGCCATGCAAATTCAGCACCTCCACTTGTGGTAGCTCGTAGAGACATGGCTCAAGTTCCGTGAGTTGATTCGCAGCCAAATCCACGTAGCGGAGGGACTTCAGTGCACCAAGACCGGAATCCAATGGAGTTACTAGAGCATTATGCGAGCAACGCAGTCGCTTTAAGCTTGTTAACATTGCGATCGTTATGGGGAATTTCGCGAGTCGATTGTGCGATAGATCAATTGTCGTTAGGGACTCGAGGCACCCGAGCTCGTCTGGAATACTCGTAAGCTGATTCCATGACACATCCAGCTCGCGAAGATGAATTAATGCGCCCAGCTCCAGAGGAAGAGCGGTAATACGGTTGTTCGAGAGTTGCAGTGTGCGCAAAGAATGCATCAGTCCAAGCGTGACAGGTAAGGCACTAAGTCGATTGTGTGACAACCGCAGCACTTCCATCAATCCCCATTTTTCGCCGCACCCTGTTGGAAGCCATTGGAGCGCGTTGTTTTCACCGTTCAATTCGACAATCTCCGAGAGATTGTTCAGTGCTGCGGGTAGTGATCCAAGTGCGTTGGACTTGAAATTGAGCTCTTGCAGATTGGTAACAGCTCCAATCCCGTCGGGTAAAGTGGAGAGAGCATTAAACGACAAGTTGAGGCTGCGAAGATTCTTAAGCTGCGCACCGAAGACATCTTTACCCAGCCGTTTCTGGTCGCAGACACTGAGGTCCCAAATGCTCAGGTTGTGTAGTTGCTGTAAGCTATTTGGTAGTCGCTTGAGAGAAGGATTGCCACGCAGGTTGAGTCGCGCAAGCTTCACCAATGAATCTCCAATTCCATCAGCTAGAACTTCCAGCGCATTGCTAGCCAGATTGAGTTCTTCAAGCGAATGCAGACCATTGCAATTGTCACCAAACTTTACCAAGCAATTGTAGGCTAAGTGGAGTACGCGTAGCTCGTGAAGATTTGTTAGAGCTGCAGGGGTGGTGATCAATCTATTGCTGCGAGCGTCAAGCAGCTGTAAATCACGCGCTTCACCGATTTCTTCGGGGATCCCCTTTAACTCATTGTTACTGATATCCAGCGATTGTAGCGAGAACAAATGCGTGAAGATGGCACCTGGGAGGTCCTGAAGTTGGTTGCGAGATATATCCAGGATGAGTAAACTTGACAGGGATGCAAGCGCATCCCGACCATGATACAAGTCATAGGGAAGATTTTTTAGCCCGCGACCACGCATGTCCACAACGTCATCACCGCAACCTGCTTTGCGACGAATGATGCGCTCCATTTTCGACATCATCAGTTCTTGTACGACCTCACGTTCATGAATAACGCGTTTTTCAGCCTCATCTTCAGCACGGTCAAGTAATCGTCTCTCTTCCCGAGCTTGTCGATCTTTGATCATGCGCTCTTTCTTGCGGTTGATTTTGTCCTGCCGTTCGCGGAGTGCCTCCTTCGTTCTGGTTGACGTGGCGGCATGGCGCTGTTGCTGGGATAATCGCCTCGATTCCTCCTGCTCAATAGCTCGGCGCTCCTTCTCTAGACGAACAACTTCCTCTTTTGTTTTCAGAGCGGCATTCAGCTCTTCCTGCTCTTCACGGCGGATTTCATCCAGCAGAGCATTTCGCATTTGCTCCATAAGTTTCTTGCTTTTCTTTTGGCCAGCCGTTCCACTAAAATCCTTCACACTGCGTTTTTCCAATTCCATCCGAACGTCAACTAACTCCACCCACGCGCGCTTAAACTCTTCCAGCGAAATGAGCGAGGACTTCGTGAGCTTAGCGCGTGCTCTTTTTCGATCACGCTTGGAAGTGATAGGTACACCAAGTAGCTCCAATGATTTTTCGTACTCAAACGCGTTCAGCAGCCCATCCCGGTCACCGTCCAATTGGTGGAATACGTCGGTCGGTGATAAATTTTGCGTAGGATCAGTAGCCTTGCTACTCTCTTGTTTCTGTTTCTTCTGATGAGCGCGCAAGTAGTTGGTGACATACATCGCGATCACGAACTCTCGTTCATCGATGTATCCTCTGCAAAACCACCCACGAATAGTTTAGTTTGAGCAAGTGGAGCACACTCGGACCATTACCACGCACTTGTTTTGGTCATCCACCAGCTGGAAGAAGCGTTTAGCTTTGGACTCCAAAAGGTTTACCTTCATGTACGCCAGCATTTGCTTGTACTCTGGGAATCAAGAAAAGCGTTAAAACAGTATGAATTTCGTGATTAATGTAAACATTTGCATGCAGTACCTTCAAAGTCGATCGAGTCAGACTTGTCCTGATCAAACATGCGAAAGAGCTGACGTGCATTCCGCTGCAGTACGTCTAACGATAAATCATTGTCGCCTTGCAGTTCGTCCTGTTCCACCTCCATGACAGTTTGCAGGAATCGATTGGAAAGCGCTTCCATCTCGAGTGCAATCTGTTCTGCAGATTTCGTCGGAGGCACGTATGTCTCAAAGGCTCCATACGCGAACACAAGCACCTGTGCTGTAGGCGGCTTCGCAGCTGCTGGTTTTCCGATAGCAACGCTTGCGAACACCATTGGATCGAAGACAAGCAGTTCCTGCTCGAAAATGCAGGGCATGTGCGACCCTTTCCACTGACCTTCAGGTCCACGGTCAAGCAGAACAGGTTGTGCGCTAGCCTCCATCTTCTGTATGATGCGATCGTCGTCCAATGTTTGATCATTAGCACGCGATAGAAGCACGTAAAGCGGTAAGTCACGGTCATTTCGGATCCTCACGTCCTCAAAGTGCAGCCAATACGTCGAATGCATTGATTTTGTTTCGCCTGTTGATGAGGGGGTCTTCCGTCGAACAAGCTAGGCAAGCAACACACGATACACTTAGCGGACAGCCCACATATCGATTCGACTCGCCTTTTCACCTTACCTGAACTTTGCCGACGACCTCACGTGGTGGAGCGGCTTTCGCGGGACGAAGAGCAGACAGCCAGCGTTTCTCCGTTGGCTTGAACGGATTCATCACCGTGGTGCGGGGACAGTAGTCATGGAGAACTGCTTCCAAGAGCACGATTGTCTCCATCTCCTTCAGCTACACCATGAGGTTTCCTGCGAAGGGGCACGAAAGCACAATAATGCTAGAGGTGCGAAACTGCATTTCATTTTTACCTTGGTGGCGGATTCTATTCCACTGGTATCAGTCTATTGGTATGCGCGTTCCACTTGATCACCTCTCTCTCTTTCTCGGCTGAATCCCGGCGTGTTATTGTACAGTAAAATTACTATCATCATTTTTGTCGATGGTCCCCCAAGGCACCCTACGCTTGGCGACGGTGAGCACCCACATAAGAGCTTGCAATCGTGCTCACGCTGCTAGCAGTCGTGCTCGTGCTGTACGGGGGCTGCGCATAGTCTCTTTCTTCTTCTTGGTTGATTGTGTTCGTACTTCCGACTGTTGTGGTAGACGCCGTGTTCCGCATTACCGTGGTCACCTTTGTGTAGCGTGACGGGATCGTCACGAAATACTTGTTCATGGCCAAGCAAAAGCGCTTGCGGTAGTGCTTCGGGTTAAGCACGGTGATCTCGCCTTCCTCCTGAATCAGCCTCTTGCCAGCGTGCTCCATCATCTTCATGAAATCGTATTTGTGAATGTAATCGATAATGCATGCCACCAGTTCCTGTTTCTCCACATCGTAACCCACCAGCATCGAGTAGTCAGTTGCTTGGACAGACGCCAAGAACGTTGTGTCATTCATGATGGCCGATATGAGCAGCGACAACGCGGATTCCTGCAGCGGTAACGGGATGCCTCCTGCCAGCTCCACGAAATTGCGATCCCAGAGCACACTGCGGCTGTCTCCATTGCGGTCCTCCTTGTAGCGCCCTTCCATCTTGCCTTTCAGATCGAAGGAGAAGTCCACCTCGCGCCCATACATCAAATTCTCCATCACAATCACGCACATTCGTACGTTTTGGTCACTGTCACCATTCTGAGTTGTGTTCGAGATCGACACCTTGTAGATGCCGAGCACCTTCGAAAGCATGGAAGACAAATCATTCTCGAAAGTCTTTGCCATGTAGCAGAAGTATTCGTTGGCCATACTCAGGAACATCTGCAGCTCAATCTCCGGGATGGCCTTGGCGATGAAGCGTTCGTCACGCGTCTTCAGGAACCCAGCACCGGACTTTCCACCGGCCGCATTCCATTGCTGGCAGTTGCAAAGAGACTCCACGTAGTTGCGGTCACCACCGTAGTATAGTTTCCGGAGCGCATGAAACTGCATTGCATAGTACGACTTGCAGCTGAAGCGCATGGCTGACTGGAATTGGTTCTCATCGACGAAGCTGTGGTCGACATTGTTTCGCGTAGCGGAGCGTAAAATGCGTAGCATGCTGCTAGTCTCTTCGGACTGACCGTAATCAAACGTTGGGTGAATACCGTTGTCAGCCTTTGACTCGAGAGCATATCGGGTTGCCTCTTTCCGCATATTTTCCTTGATGCACTGACTGTACTCCTTCGAGAACAGCGAGTACGCAACCACCGAAGTAGGTTGTTTCGCATTGACCAAGACGGCTGCCTTGTTCGCCCCCAACGGTAGGCTAGGATGCCACTCGAGAAGCCGCTTAGGGAGTGCTAAGTATCCCAAACCGTCAGGCTTTTTCGCTTGTTGAGTCAACCGGAAGTTTTCGAGCGCTTTCTTGGAAGCTAGAGCCCCCATCGTGGATGAGATATGGCCTGGTACACCCATTGTGGAAACTGCTTGTCCAAACACTGGGGCCTTGACTGGGAACGGCTCCGTTTCTACCAAGTAGTCGGCCGGGAATGAATGGCTAGACTCATCGTAACGATCGTAGCTTTCATCTGTATCCCACGGCTCCGATTGACGTGAGCTTGTAGTTCCATTTCCATTCTGCCGCAACGTATTGGTCACTTCGTTGGCAACCTTTGCCATTCCTGCTGCCGGCGAGTCCTTGTTGGCAGCAGCCAAACTGCGAGCAAAACTCGCGAGGTGGGCTAAGTTTCCGGGTTCTTGGAAATTAATACTCACAGGGGTAGAAGACCCTAGCACACTTGGGGTGGACGGTTCGCTGTAGCGGTCACTAGATTCCGCTTGTTGAGCAAGCTGATCAAACCAAGCCTTGGGGAGGGCACTCTTCGGGCTGTTTACGAGGCTCGCCATAGTTGGTTTCACCGTAGCCTGCACGGCTCTTGTGATACGCAGACTCCAACCCACCGCGTATTCGTAAATTTCACGAAAGTGCGCGTTGTACGCGAACACGTCCTGCGGAGGGTTCGCCTCGATTTTTGCGCCGAAGCAGGAATACCATTGCTGAACTTCATTCCGTAGGATCTTCAGGTTTTGCTTGGCGTGTAAAGGCGTGACTAGGTCTGCCATCGACTCAGCAACCTTGGACGTTGTCACTCCGTAAACTTCGCGAACAAGATCGCATAGGTCATGGATGGCGTCGAGTTGAACCTGATGATCAATATGCTCCTGCCACAGTGCCGGCTGCAAAGCTACGTGAAGAACAGGTTCAAGGGGCTCGATATGCACACTTACCACCCGTCCGCGACGAGAGAAGTAGTGCACCAACGAGGCATCTCGCGACCCACTGACCCCTGCTAGATGGGGAAAGCGGACGCAGTCGATGTCCATCGCCTTTCCGTAAAACATATCCTCCAAGAACTTCCCGAATGAATAATTCCACAAGTCACTTGGAGCCACCGAATACTCGGAGGACAGAAGAGTGGACACATTCCCACCGCTCATATTGCGTGACCACATCAGCACTTCATCCGATCGAATCTGCTGCAATACAGCACGATAGCTGAACTCCCGGAGAAATTCTGCCGGGGGGAGCTGATCACTCGAGTCCTTGAAGTCATTTAAGTCCTTCACTCGCACGATAATGCGCCCGGTATCGTGGGAAAACGACAGTTTCGAAGTCGAGAATGCGCGCTTGAACTCAGCCTTACTACTCGCAAAGCAGAAATTCTCCAGGAATTGGCCCACCGACATGTCGTTCGAGCTGTAGAAGTCAATACACATCATATCTGCTTTCGAAGCTGTTTTTCCCTCCAATGTGCTCCAGCAAGTAGAAAACAAGATTCTGTCCCTCAGTGAGTTGGATGATCTCGCTCCACACGTGCACCAATTGGGATGGCCTGACTCCACCATAGATGCGCTTGAGAAGGCGCCATCATCATCATTAGCTCCACGAACCACCCGTAACGAGCTGATGTTATTAAAGCGCGTGTGTGCCTTGCACCATTTGCACATCGCCTGTGTCTCTTTCAAAGCGGCGCGCATCGAAAGTGAGTTCGACTTGAGCGAAATGTACAACGAAGTCGACGATTTGGCAAACCACTCCTCGGCGACAGATCGTTCGTGGTTTTGGCTGGGGGCGATGTACCCGTAAGATGCCAGCACGGACCGCTGAAGCCTCATATTGTATGCGGCACGGATAATTGTAGTCAGAACGTTTGTGATCTCCGTGAAAACATCGTGTGTTCCTCCACGCAAGCACAAAGTACACCCCTTCGACGTGATACCTCCTTCGAAAACAATATTCTGGCGCTGCGTGCGCTTTTTCCGCTGTCGAGGAATACCAGGTCCTTCCTCGGCTACATAAAATCCATCGGCATTTGCTCTAAACGCAATTTTCTTCGCACTCCTCGGTTCTTGGTCGCTCAGCAATACGTATAGTCGCTTGCACGTACCGATGACCCCAACATCCGACATTTTGTCAATGTGATCATAAGATGTCAGCACAGACGCCCCAGTACAACGCGCAATTCGCTGCAGATCAATCAGACGGACGTTCTTAACAACTGCAACGTTCCCTTTGAAAAGCAGCTCCTCCGCAACTCGGTGAACGTGACCCTCGAACAAAACGATATCGGGATTCAGAGTCATGATCTTCTCCGTCACAATGTGCATGTACTCCACTTCTTGGCCGGCAACACTCTCCAGCGACGAGATCGTTTCTTTCTTGCGTTGGTAGTCCAAGGCTGAGGCGATCAGTAAGATGCGCGGGTTTAAAATGTCACTTCTCATCCCTTTGCGAGCCAAACTTTTGTGGATAAGGACACCGTCGATGAAGAAACTGTCTTGGACGCGGCCACCATCCAAACATTGGATGCGGACATATTGCATGATGTCCAGTAAGTCGCCTTGGTCGGGTTCGCACGAAACGGTGAGTGCAGCTCGATGCGCGAACAGGTTAATAATCTGCATCCAGCGGTGTTGCTCTACCATGAGAAGCTGCGATACTGCAGGCGAACTGTCCAGCAAATGGAAAATGCGCTCTTCGATGCGGTCACGGGCATCCTTCGACATTTGCTCCATAGCTGCATCTCTCCTAAGAACACGTTCAGGGTCTTCCGATTCATCGTGAGCATCCTTAGCAAGACCAACCATAGCGAGAATGCCAATATCCTTTGTCGAAAGTTTGTCGGGGCCGAACGGGGTCCGCTGCACGGCGTTCCCAAAACGCGGAGTATCAAAAGACGCCGACAGTGCCTTGGGGCGCGCCGTCGACGCATTTGAAGTCGGAGGATATGCACCGGCAAGCCGAGCTTGTGCATTTGACTCGGCCACAAGACGCTTAAATTCTGCCTCACTCCAGCGATGATTGCTCGGGTTTCCCAGGTCTGCCTGGCTGTTGGAGCGCTTCAGTTTCCGGGACACATGCTGCGCATCTTTTCTCTCGAACAGTATCTGCGGTTCGCTAAATGTCCTCAGCCTCCGCGCAGTTTCGTGCCCGCTCTGCTTCACTTCCTTGGTCAGCTCGTGCAAATGCGGTTGGTGCGCCAAATGCTGTGCGCTCGCAACAATCTGCACCTTGGGGAACATGCTGAACAGCACCGGCGGGCGGGACTTCTCCGGCTGCTCGGTCACACGCATGTCGTCACTGATTTCGTCTTTGTCGAACAGCTCTGGTTTGTCCAACTGCTTGTAATTGGACGCATCCGACGTCGAACGCTCCATCGCTTCTGCAAGATGCT
Organism: Phytophthora sojae; assembly: GCF_000149755.1. Lineage (NCBI taxonomy): Eukaryota > Oomycota > Peronosporomycetes > Peronosporales > Peronosporaceae > Phytophthora > Phytophthora sojae. Next base: position 9,013,868 of record NW_009258116.1, read on the forward strand.
GCGGCATCAGCATCAATGTCTGCGTCGGTGGCGAGTTCGTGGGTTTCTGTGGGTCGTCCTCAAACTTGGCTCCAGTCAGCTCCATCTGCAGCCCTTCTCGTAATTGTCTGTGGCAGGTGTGGCACACCAACTGCTTCCTCAGCCTCTCAATGGACTCGTCCACCTTGTTTCCCCCAAAAGACTGCGGCAGCCTCGCACAGCAGTTCGCGCAGAAAATCTGCCCGCACGAGCGGCAGTGGTGCCTTCGTCTGAAGAACGTGAACAACTGCTCGCATTCGTAGCAGGCCTTGCTGGACCTGTCCGACATCCAAAAATGCTTGAACGACCTGGATCTCTCGCGTCCCAGGAGTGCGGGGGACGCCTGCTCCTGAATCTGCAAAGGCTCCTTGTCGTCCGCGTCGCGGTCGTCCCTGAACTGCTTCACGCCGGGCAGATGCTGGCCCTGTGGCGACGGGAACTGCGTGAGCGCGAACGGGTTGCGGTCCACGTTCATCTCGTGCTCTCTCTGGGCCAGGTCGATCTCGATTACGTCCCCCAGCTCAGGCACGTCCAGCGCCATGACATCGCCCGCATGGTTGCTCGAGCTCAGCGCGCGGCGGATCGTGGCCTGCACGCGCGGCAGGCTCACGCCACGCACGGACTTGCCGTTAACAGCCACAACCAGCGCCGCCGGGTGGATGCCCAGCGCCTCGGCCTCGCTGCCGGGCAGCACGAAGTTGATGCACACGCGGAAGTCGCGGCGCGACGAGGCCACGAGCTGCACGCCCAGCAGCGCGTCCATGGAGCTGAACATGCTGCCCAGGCGCTCGCCCGCGCGCAGCCTGGGCACGCGCAGCGTCGACACCTTCTCCACGGAGCGCGTGAACTGGTCCAGCGACGCGTAGCCCCCCACGAGGCCCGCTCGGCTGTTGCGCGCGACGCGCGTGGCGGGTCCCGCGAGTGTCAGGGGCGCGCTCGGGCCGGAGAACAGCGCCAGCTCCCGCGAGGACGACAGCGACGACCCCGCGCCCGCCTTGAGCGCAGGCGGGGAGTCCGCGGCCGACACGCACGCGCTCGTGAGCTGGCGGAACGCGCCGCAGATCGTCGTCATGAGCGGCGGAGTGCGGAATCGACTTGCCTAATGATGGACGACCAAAGTTGCCACTGCGAGAACTGACAAACACTCTGCACGCCCTATTTCGCTTTGACTTGGACTTTGTATGTAAAAATAGCGCCCCCTAAAACTTGAGCGTATCATCTGCAACATGCGGACGAAAAAAGCGGCAAGTGGGCTCTATTGACGAGACCGCAGCGACTGCAGCAATACACGGGGAACATACACAGAGCTGGAGAAGACTAATGATAACAGGGCTTTATTTTATACTTTGGGGCTGGGAAAAAGTGGCCGCTGTGAGGCTGGGCCGCCGCAGCTGAGTCCTGACACCAACTATGAACACACGGACGCTGCAGCTGAGTCTGTACACACACGCCAGCTTGCTTGCTCGCTCGCTTGGCCCCGGAAATAGCTGGTCTGATTTCCTCAGACGGAGCTGACGATCTGCGCGACGTGGTCGTACACCTTGCGGACGAACACTTCGTCCAGGATGCGGTACTCCATCACGAAGGCCAGCAGCCGCTGCCAGCTCGCGGCCAGCAGCTCGCTCACCTCCAGCACCACGAAGGCGCGGTAGTACCGCTGGTACAGGAAGATGAACACGCGGATGAGCCCATTGTAGAGTCCGCGCACGTTGCTGATCTGCGTCGCCAGGTTGTTGCCACCGCGCGCGGCGAGGCCGTCGGCGGCGCCCAATAAGTTATGCATGCGGCGCATGAGCTCGTCCACGGCGCGGCCCTCGGCGGTGGGCGTCTTGATGTCTGAGAGCATGTCGTACATGATCGACACCTCGCTGTAGAAGTCCGCTGCCATCTCCTCCGCGAGACTCACGGCTTCAGCTGGTGACACAGCCGACGGATCCACGAAAAAGTCGGCGAAGTGCATCAGCGTCGCGGGCGGGGATGCGCTTGTTGATGTCGGCGTGATCGGTGCCGGCGGGCAGAGCACTCCCGCCGACGTTGATCCAACGCTGATGCCAATGCTGCTTCCAGTACTGCTGTAATTGTTCCCAGTGCTGCTGTAATTGCTGCCAATGTTGCTGCCGCTGCTTGCGATGCTGCGCGGCTTGTTGAAGGACGAGGCGCTGCTGCGTCCGCGCATCCGCTTGTGGGTCACGGCATCGTCCTGGCGGCGCTGCGGGCGGCAGACGTCGAGGCCGCGGCCGGCGTTCAGGCAGGGCAGGGAGGGCACGCTCGGAGATCGCTCGCGCTTCATGCTGTGGGCGCCCTCGCAGCGCAGTGAGCCCGCCCCAGCTTCTTGGCGTTTGGCGTTTGGCGTCGTGACCCCAAGTGCGTTTTTCGCGAAAAGTAGCAACGGAACGTTCTGCGCGCTGCGATTGGCCGCTTTAGTCGAAATGAGCGGCGATTAGGTCTCAAAAAAATTTCCAGGGGCCCCAAAATTTTTGATTTTTGCCCGTGATTGGCCCGGCTCCGGCTCGCGGCCGGGTACGCCACAGGTCCATCCATCCCGCCGGCAACACAAAGTGATGAGTCCCGCGAGCTCTTGGCAACGTGCTGCTGGTGCTGGCAATAATGGAGCATGTTGCCTGGAGCTCATGCCCGAGCAGCGACGGCATCGGGCGCAGTGTACTTCGCGAGCATGGCGCGAGTCCGCGATTGTGACAACAGCTCCCAGCTGCAGCCACTTCAATGTTGTCTAGCTAAACAGCCTGATGGCGAACAAACATTACGACAGAGGCAGCAATGCTGGCTTGTCTTACTGCCAAGTAACAAAATGCGTTGCGTGCGGCCAGCACTTCCTGCCACGAACATGATCTCTAAGGCGGAGCATTGGTCCGACATCACTGGCATGGCCAAGGTTGCAGCACCGAGTCAACGGTGCAGTGGCGTTGGCAGTATCTACAGGTACTGCGTGTTGGGCGGGCAAAGTGCATATGCAATTTGTTTTGTTCGTGAGCATCATAAACCTTTATCTAACATTTCTTGCGCGAGGCGACTAAACCTCTTTCAGAGTAGCTGATTGAAAATTATCATTTGCTCAACGTGGGGGGAGTATGCAGGGCGTAGCAGCGCCTCAACAAGTCAACAAACAGCACCTCGCTGCTGCGAGCACGGAAACGGAAATGAAGGTTTTGAAAATGCCCCAATCCGAGCCAACGAGTGGTTGGCCGTGCCCGTCGCTGATTCGTTAGCTCCATCGTAATTACGTGCCGTAAAAAGCTGTCAAGCCGTAAAAACTTCATCTGAGGTGAAGCTGAAGTTGAAGTGCCAGGAAACTGAGATCATAAGGCCGATGGCCTTATTCGCCGCCAATATGGAGTGCCGTCCAGCAGCGCTGTGCTGTGACTTGTCGTTGCCATCCACCAAACTACCCGCCTATCGTGCATCAATGGAGGCTGAGCGGGGCCATCGTGGTGACCCCATCGACGCTGGGGCACGCTTGCAGCTGTCGCAGATCCCAGCGCCACGGCAGTCGACGGCAGCCGTCGGGGATCCGGCCCAAAAGGGCATGCCAGATGGATATCTGCGCCGTCGGTGAGCCCTTTCACATGACGAAAGGAGCGCCGCTAATGCTCGTGAACGCACACAAGTCCTTTACAACAGTAACGAAGGCAGGGCAGAGCAGTAGTGCTGGAAGTGAAGGAGGAGTTCTCCCGGAAAATCCCCGCCTGATTACGATCAGCAGGAATATTGGCTTGCAAATTAGCGGAGTGGGACTAGATTTTGATGCTCCCAATACATTTGCCCAGTCACTCGCTTCTATCCGCGCAGTTCAGCTCGACGCGCGCAGTGCCCAGAATTCCTTCGAGCGCGGAGGCCACAGTCACACGGTAGTAGGCAGTAGACGCAACAATGGACGCCAACCGCGCGCGCGTACTGGAGCTCGCGGAGCAGGGCGACTGGGACGAGGTGCTGCAGCTCGTGGAGGCCAACGCGGCGCTCGCGCAGGCGCAGGACGACTTCGGCATGCTGCCGCTGCACTGGGCGTGCACGGAGCCCTCGGTGGGGCTCGACGTCGTGTCGGCGCTGCTGCGCGCCTTCCCCGGGGCCTGCCAGCTGGAGAACCTCTCGGGCATGCTGCCGCTGCACGTGGCCATCAAGGCCAAGGCGCCTGGGTTGCTGATCAGCGCGCTGCTGGACGCGTACCCGCAGGCGGCGCTGGCCAAGGACGGCGGCGGCCGCTACCCTGTGGACTTGGCCATCGACAGCAGCCTGCCGAACTTCTCCATCGACCTCATCCGCAAGGCGGGCGCGCGCGCCGTGTCCAAGCTGCACGCGCGGTCCGATTCCATGGACGACTTGACCAGCGTCAGCAGCAGCCGCGGCGGCGGCAACAACCAGAGCGAGGACGAGGAGGAGGACGACGACATCCCGATGCTCATGAAGACGAGGAAGCTGTCCACCGTGTCCTCGTCGATGGACCCCGTGGACTCGAGCACTATTTCCTTGCAGCTCAAGGAACTACTTTCCCAACTACACCAGCTGAGTGTAGACATCCGCGTGAACAGCACGTCGTCTTCGGGCTCGACGTACCGCAGCTCCTTCTCGAGCACGTTCTCCTCCGGCGGCGCGGACGGACTGACGTCCGTTCTCTGGAACCCGAGCGACCGCTTCGGCATCGTGCTGGAGCCGGCGGTGAAAGACCTGGGCGCCAGGATAAAGGGCTTCGCGTCCCGCAGCGATGTGCTGGGCATCGAGGCGCTCGCAGTCGGCGACGTGCTGAAGAACATCAACGGCGCGTCCGTCGTGAACACGTCGTTCGCGTCCATCATGCGCTTCCTCAAGCACTCCAAGGGTACGTGCAAGCTGCGCTTCAAGAGCGCGGCCGACACGACTGCCGCGAGCAAGTGCAGCACGGGCAGCAACCCTGCCGCGGAGCAGGACAACGCCATGTACTCCAAGGTGGCCGAGATGCTCGAGACGACGCTCAAGAAGGTCTCGGCAGTCGAGGAAACCGTGCGTCTCAGCTCAGCCATGTCGCTGTGCACATGAACGTCCCGGTCTCGTTGGGGGCGTACGGCACCGAAACACGGGCGTGCCGATGCCTTGGCCGCCGGAGGGATCAAAGAGTTTTTTGTCCTCGAGCTCGAGGATGTCGAGGCGCCAGAATATAATCGCGCCTAGAGAACAGAGAGCGGCGAGCTCGCGACTCATCCAACACTTATTAATGTCAACGTACAAATGCATGGGGGTATTTTATAATGCATTGCAGCTGCGTAGGAAAGGAAAGGTGTTGTCACGATGGTCATGCCATGATCGAACATGATACGGCTTGAAATGATTGCAACATGGCAGGTCGTAACCAGGTTACACTCTCCTATCGTACTTAAACTAGCTGAGCACCTCTGCGCTTCCTTGCTAATTTGGGGCGACACTAAATATTGTGCTCTACACAAAATTTCGCCCCTCCGAGCCGATCGAAACATTTTCATACAAGAAAGCTTAACAGCCTGATACGCTGAGAAATCATTTAATTTGTCGTCAAACCTCATTTAGTTGACCTGTAGTGCTAGGAGTAAGCGAGTGTATCGAGATTGTGTATCAACACTTCACACGCATGCCTCATGCGCAGACCTCTACCAATACGGGAATTTCCGAATTTTTCCTATATCCTGGCGATCACTGACAGAATATGGGAGAAATTTTGAAGGTTTTACATCGTTTGAAGTGCTTTCTTGGAGCTATCCGCCAGTGTTGATAGTCTGTTCGATTTGCTTTATCAATAACTGTTGTGTACTTTGACGTAGCTGCTTTGTATAGCAAGCTGCATCAATTGCTTGGTCGGTTTTGCGGTCCTCCGCTGTCTAATCTTCTGCTGATCGATTTTGATAACCTGACATTTTCCTTTAGTGCACTACTACACCGTTGCCGAGCCCTGGAACTCTCGGTTAATCTTACCTCCGCGCAAAAGTACGCTGAAAATAGTTGTACTTTTGAAAACGAATAACGGTAGGCAATTGGGTAGCAACAGGACAACAGGAATAATGTTCATTTCTCAGCGCTTTAGCAACACTTGCATTAGCAATCCTTTCGTGGCCAGTAGGCCCCCGAGTTGACGTGTATTGCGCCTTTTAGTCTTTGTGCCGCTTTTTGTTTAAGATTGAGGTTCTGTACTTGCAAGAGGTTGGATCAGTGCTTATTTTATTAATGTCTTAGGGAAACCTAACGAGATACCCCTTCGAAAACTATTTCATAAGACGCTCTTCACTGCCAGCACAAACCATATGCCCCTCATTTAAAATTCGCCTCATAGGAATGACATTCAAAGTACCAGAACGTAGGCAGCATACTTCGGTATTTCCATCAAGCGAAGCGAGGTGGAAATTAAGTTTTCCTGCACAAGAGGAGAAAGCGACGTTCCCACAACTGGAGCCCAGTCATGGTTCGCGCTCAGCTGCATCAAGTTCAGCGACCCGCTCATGCTGGAGAGCCCCATGGCAATGATTAGGATAGACTGTCCGATAAGCGGTTTTCACCCGGGGGTCCGAGGAACCTTCGGTTCTGAGGGACCAGCGGTTTTTGCTCCGCCACATCGCACAGAGTAGTTATAGATAGGTAGTCATTCTTGATCGTCTCGGCGAGCCAGTCGCGCTTTCACCTGCTCGGACACCTGCTTCCCACGCGATGGCCAACTTTTTTCTTAACGTTGAGTGCGGCAGACACAGTATGGCCCGATTTCTTTAGGGCTTGCAATCCTTCATTGACTATGGAACGAGCTGCACATCTAACGTCTAAAGAACGACGTAAGTACCTTAACGAAAACCCTGATTTTGCTGCCAGGCATTTTAACAGAAGGTTTAAAGCTTTTTTCGACCACGTACTTCGCGGCCCAAGCCAACCTCTGGGTGAAATTATTGATTTCTTTTGGCGAGTTGAGTTTCAGCAAAGAGGCTCACCTCATATTCATGCACTATTGTGGATAAAAGATGCCCCTGATGTCCTTGACAAGTATATTTCTGTATTGATAAAGTCGCTCGATGACCTAGATTCGGGCCAGTGCTCCGTCTGTAAGTCATCACGGTCTGCAAGCATTGATATTTTGGCAATGCGACCGCCATGTGGCAATTCAGATGAATGGGCATGCGATATCTCCCGATTAGCTCGCCGAGTGCAGCAACATGTATGCTACAGTGGATCTTCTTGTCGAAAGAAAGCCGACGAATGTAGATTTGGCTTTCCCAAAACTCTTCATCCTCGCACTGAAGTTGAGGTAAAAACTGCACCTGACGGTACCCCGTCATTAAAAGTACTATTAAATAGAGACTCACCCTCGGTAAACAATTTTTCGCCAATAATGCTTTCGACTTGGCGCGCAAACATGGATATTCAGATGATAGGAAACGCGTATGGCGCTGCCGAATATACTGCTGCTTACGTGAGCAAAGCCGAACCTGACACATTGTGCTTCCGAAGCACTGTCGCTGCAGCTGTTAAGCGATGTGACCCGAATCTCCCTTACTACGCTATTCTTAAAAGAATAGCTAACGCCACATTGGCTGTTCGTGAGGTAAGTGCCCAAGAAGCTTACTTCATACTGCTTCGAGAATTAAAAATGTATGGTAAGTCTCGTAAAGTAAGCCGAGTGAAGGTTTTGCGTCATCACTTGCGATATTACCGAAGCCTTACGGAACTTGGGCATCGACAAACCGCCTCAACTCGATAATATTAAAATTGAATCATACGAAAAAGCCTACATGGCGCGTCCTCAGGAAGAACCGTTTAAGTCGATGTCATATGCTAGCTTTGTAGAGCACTATGAGGTAGTTGAAAGCGCAACCTCAACAGCGAAGTATTGGAAGCGAATCGGTAATCTAGGTTTTTTACGACAGCGTCGAAAAGCCCAAGTTCTTCGTATGTCGCCATGGATGGCACCAGACACATCAAACCCTAACTTTTGTTTTGCTGAGTTGTTTTTACACGTTCCTTGGAGACACTTAAGCGACTTACCGATTACTGACGATGACTGTATTAGTCGGTTCTACGACGAACAAAATAAAAACCTCGACAATGAACTCCGAACTGAAGTGAATTTAAAGGTAACGAGGCAATGTCAATTAAATCTTCTGAAGAATTCTCGCGAGAACCAATGCTGCACTAATCTGCCCCCGTCCGAGTATGTTTTCATCGAAGAACCTGATGAGCACCTCAATGAGCATGAGATGGAAATCGAGAGAGATAAAAAACTTATTGCAGACCTTCATACTCAATGGAAGCCAAAGCACAACTACTCTAACGAAGACATTAATAGAGCACACGAATTTATGACAAAATATGTGCGGCCATGGGCAAAAAATTAGCGAGAAGCATTTCATTTCAATTTACAGCAATCCCCCGATCACAAACAAAGATTTTCCAAACCTTGCGTCGCAATGACCACGCAAAAAAACGGCCCAGCTAAGCTATTGTCTCTACAGCAGCGCTTCAGGGATATAAACCTGGTAATAATTGACGAATTTAGCGTAATATCATGTGGAATGCTATATTGGATAGACCAAAGAATGCGAGAGATATGGCCTGATCAGCGCGAGGTCCGATTTGGTGGAAGAGATGCCATTTTCACGGGAGACAGTGCCCAGTTGGACCCTGTAACCCCTTACTCTCTAGCGACATCCACAGATAGAATACGTGACAATATCCAGCGCAAAGGACGCGGAATTTGGTGACCCGGAATGGTTTGAAGCGCTACGAAGATTGCGAGAAAAAGTACCAGCACAGCAGGACATTGACCTTTTTAATACTCGAATCTTCAAAACCAACGCAATGCCTGAGTGGGTGCATGCTGCGAAGCACATTGCATACCTTAACGCAGATGTTGATAGTGCTAATGACGTAAATCTGCAGAATGCTTCTTCTCCAATTGTGCACATAAAGTCCGTGCACAATGTGAAGCAAAAACGCTTGATCACAAATAGAGAAGTACCTCAAGGCACAGTTAAAGCTCTGTTAGATCAGGCACAAGAAAAGATCCCAAGGAGAGACCGAGTTGTACCAATCCAACTCAATTTAGCAATTGGTGCTCCTGTCACACTAACATTTAATGCTGAGCAAACAGCAGGGCTATGCAATGGAACGAACGCTACTGTGTACGACATGATCTTTGTGTCTGGATCAGAACTTCCTATTGTTTTGGTTGAAATAGTTGATGAATACTTTGGTCCATCCTTTTTACCAAACGTACCTAACATTATCCCCATCATTTCAAAGGAAACGAGCTGGGGAAGTACAAGGAGTGACTTTAAAGTCGTTCGCTGTGGCATTCCGTTAAGGCTTGCCTACGCTATGACGATTCATAAGGTTCAAGGGGTTACATGCTCAAAAGTCGTATTTCATTCCAATTCACTGCCAAATGCATCCTATGCTTACCTTGCTCTTTCCCGCGTTAGAAAAAGAGAATATATAGTTCTTACGCATCGTTTGAGTTTGGAAAAGCTCACAGCGTCCCCAGAGAGTCGATCATCGTTTGACACTGAAAGGGATCGCATCATTCATCTTGTTAACCAAACTACACTTCATGCAAATATTTTTCTAAAGGAAATGAAGACGATAGCACTTTTCCACAATCTCGATATGTCGCCAAGATAATAAAAAGAAAGCATGTTGGCGAGGCGTCCAAGTCGACCCAAGTTCACATTGGGTACAAGCACCGCGAAAACAAAACCTGGCAAGGCAAGCCTCATGGTTGGATTCGGCTTGAGGAGTCTCACTCTCGAAGGTCGGCCGTCAATATGGGCTGCGAGCGAGTATTGACGTGGCTCGGAGGCGACCTCGATCAGCCACGTCCAGAAGCAGCAGCGGCACAGTAGTCATCGCTTGGCGGATACTACTACGAATTGCAAGGGGATCTGGCGGTGGGTGTTGTCGCGGTTCTCTTCCTCGATGTGCGTGTCTACGAGCACCCATGGAGCAGGCCAGTTGACTTGGCGCGCCCGAAGACGGTCCGTGAAGGCGTGTCGACAACACAAGGTGGTGACAAGGTTGTGGCGGGCGGTGACGGCTGTGCATGGTTCGCCATCGCTCACGGCTCCACGGAGTAGCTAGCGTCTTGCAGCCAATGCAAGCCTCAACGAAGCTAGCTATTTCGCGCAGCAACGTTTCCGAAGCTAAAACAGGTCGCTTGTTTAGCAAAACAGAGTATCCATTTAGCTAAAACAATGCAGTTTTACGCCAAATCCACTTTCTAGAGCCCACAGCCCATATATACCCTATTTGGAAGGGGCCTCCTAAAAGACGGGCCTCAGTTTAATGGCTTTCGCACCCTTTGCTGGAGGCTAAACCCCTGAACTTCTATGAATAGTCACTCGGAACCGTCGGACAGTGAGCCTGAAAGGATCTTATACAGAGGTAAAATGCAGCATTTTATCCCCTGGGAGAGGCACCCATTAAACCTTTCCCTAGCCCTATCCATAAAATCATCGAAAGAAAGTAAATCAGAGCGATAAAACAGAGCGATTTCATTATAGGGGGGGGCTTCGCCCCAACGAGCCAAAGTTACGCCCAAAGGCAATCTTCGCACAAATACGTGTCCTCGACCTCGGCAAAGATGCTGACCCCGGCGGCGACGCAGTCGCTTCAGGAGAAGCAGCGCGGTGCGTGTGGCCCTCGTCCCGTCCTCCCCTACGTGTCACTTCCCTTACCTAACTCTCCTTCGACTCTCCCCATGCAGAGAACCTGCTGCGCATGCTGGACTTTAACTCGGAGAGCGCCGGCGGCTTCGCGGACGCGGCCCAGGACTCCGCGTACGCTGCTGACAACAGATACCTTTTACCTGTGTTATTAACGTCATCTATGGCTGTGCAGTGATCGCTGGGGCGACCAGTGGAAGGTGCTGGTCTACGACCGGTTCTGCCGCGACATCATCTCGCCCATCCTCAAGCTGCACGAGCTGCGCAAGAAGGGCGTGACGCTGCACATGCTGCTGGACACGGAGCGCGACGCCATCCCCGACGTCCCGGCCATTTACTTCGTGGAGCCCACGCGCGAGAACCTGGAGCGCATCGTCTCGGACTGCGCCAAGGAGCTCTACAGCTCCGTGCACCTCAACTTCGCCTACCCGTTGAGCCGCGAGTCGCTCGAGTACTTGGCTCGAGCGTCGGTGGAGGCTGGTTGCACCAGTATGGTACGTGGTGAATGTTTTGTAGATTACTATGGTGGGACTGCGTTGTGACTTTTCTGTTGTTCTGGTGCTAGATCGCCAAGGTGTACGACCAGTGCACGAACTTCGTATCGCTTGAGCCGAGTCTCTTCTCGCTCAACCTTCCTGAGAGCTACCGCGCGTACAACGACCCGAACCTGGCGGACACGCAGATCGAGCAGTCCATGGGTGCGATCGTCAAGGGACTTTTCTCCGTGCTTGCTACGACTGGAAGCGTGCCGGTGATTCGTTGCCCAAATAACGATGGACCGTCGAGGATGGTGGCTGAGCAACTGAGCTCGACAATCCGCGAGCACCTGGTATGCATACGTTATTTTTTGTCGAAGTTGGAATGGAACTAACGGGGTTTATCTGTGCGCCTGGTTTTAGAATGCAAGGAACGGCGTTTTCACAGAAAACTCATCCAACTTTCAGGTATTGGCTGAGTCACAACATGAAGCTGATATCTTTGCTCGACAAACTAACAACTGGTATGATGGCGTAGCGTCCGGTACTTATCATCATGGATCGCAATGAGGACATTGCATCGAGTTTGTATCACCCGTCGACGTACCAGGCACTGGTCGACGATATTCTAACCATTCAGATGAACCGCGTGAAGGTGACCGTGAAGACCTCGGGTGGCGAGGACGGGGGTGATGATGGTCGATCGGTTGAGCGCACGTACGACTTGGACGTTACGAGCGATAAATTCTTCGAGACGCATGCCGGTAGCCTGTTTCCGGACGCAATCGACGCCAACGAAGAGGAAATGAAGCAAGTTACGCGGAAAGAGGAGCAGATTCGGGCCCAGACAGGTGGCAGCGATGCGCTGATGAACGGTACGAAGGACCTCGTTGCTGCTGTGGACACGCTGCCAGCACTAGTGGAGAAGAAGAAAATGCTGGAAGTTCACACGAACATTTTCCACGCAGCATTTGAGGGCGTTACGAAGCGCCACATCCCGTCGTATTCGATGCTCGAGCAGAAGCTTATCGATGGCTCGCACGTTGACAAGGCTGAGGTGTTGCAGCTCCTGTCAAACAAGGACATGGGAACACTGGCGGACAAGATGCGCCTGCTAATGATCTACTTTCTGTCGAGCGGTGCGAGTGGGGCAGAAATGGCGGAGTTTGAAAACGCCTATCAGCAGTGCGCCGCAGCGTCAGAGCAGCCAGAAGCGTATGCTCAGGCTTGGAAGTTCCTCAGAAAGCACTCGGCTTTCCAACGACGTGCTAGCGTTGGAGCAAGCCTGCAAGCCGAAAACGGTGCCGGGCCTGATGGTGGCGTGAACATGAGCAAATTCAAGGGTCTGGCCCAGGGGTTCCTAGCTCAAGCTGCTGCAAGCTTCAAAAACTTCCTACCGGAGAACAAGAAGCTGCATGTTACGCGTGTCACGGATGCTATTTGCGAGATGAAGCCGAACACAGAGGACGAAAGCTTCTTGTACTTGGATCCGAAGGTGAGGTGTCCCCTGCGCTAATGCAGCTCAGTCACCGTGTTCTAATCCATTTCTCGTTTTTGCGTGCAGATCAAGGCGAATGGCGACGTACCCCGACAACGCTCGCCTTTCCGCGAGGTGATGGTATTTATGATCGGCGGTGGCAACTACAACGAATATCAGAACCTGTTGGCGTACGCCAAGGGGCAACAGCCACCGCGTTCGATCTGGTACGGCTGCACAGAGCTGCTGAACCCAGAGGCGTTCCTGCATCAACTCGGCTCCATCGGTGCATAAGAAAAGAAGTAGACGCAGTCAGTATGTCTGCAACGAGGTGGGCACAAGGAAGAGAGAAATGAACTTCACGTGTTGTCGTTCAGCGCGTGAGTTCTTCCTATCGTCTTGAAGGTTATTCTTTTGCTTTCGTGTATTTCAACGATGAGCCACGTTATCCCGTGCTGTCGCTGATCTTAGTTTCCATGAACTTAGACACCATCTCAACGAGCCCATCCAAATTCGGGTCGAAAAGCTGATCACAGACCAGCTTGCGAATCAAGTTTTTGACTTCATCGTGCTAGGCAAGAGCGAGCGCTTGCTGCAGTGTGGTCAGTGGCCAGTTTCCATCGACGCTTTCACACAAAAATGGGTGAACTGTATCATGGCGAAGCTGGGCAGCAACCATGAAAGCCTTGTGCTGGAACTCTTGAGGTACCCGGTCTTTGTCAGAAAGTAGTTTCACTAACTCTTTCACGTTACGAATACGCTCTCGAGATGCAGCATTGGAGAACGCAGCGAGAATCGCGTCGGCAGAGATATTCGTGTCATACAAGGACATCATCAAATCGCTCTTCTTACGTGCGGCAGCGGCAGCGAAGGCTTTGCCCACCATTCTGGCAGAAATACGGCTATCACCACGCAATAGCGCCACGAGCTCAGACTCCCCCTTCATGGCTGCGGTCACAAATGCGTTGCCGATCATCTCAGCCGGGATGCAGTCCTTTGTGTATAGCAGCTTGATAATCCCAATGAACTCTTTTTCTCCGCTTGAGTAATGCCCATCCGAATATTCACCCAAACTTCCCGTTGCTTTCTCGAATACGGCGCAGATAGACTCGTCCAAGACGTGCTCGCGCTCAAGCAGAATTTTCATGACATCACTACTCCGCGCTGCCACAAACGCTTGGTTGATCGACTTCGCAGACACTCACTTCTTGTCCAAGGCCCTTATCAAACGCCTCAGATGAAACCCGCCCGGTACTGAGTTGAAATTCGAGTGTACTCTTTCCAAGCCCCCTCGATGCTTTTACAAACGTCTCCCCGATCAATTCGGGGTCTTTGTGTTCAGTCTCGTACAGATACTTAGCAGCATCAAGGTGTCCACAACATACCAGACGAACAAAAACGCTTCCTTTCTGGACTCCAGCTTATACAGCTCGTACATCCTGTCAGCCAGAGAATTATCTCCAGCATCCACCGCTGCCACGAATGCGCCTAGCAGATCCCACGAGAACTCGTCCAAGCCCAGCAGATACTCCATCATGACCTTCTGGCCGCCGGAAATGGCCCGTGCCATTGCAGTGGAATCCCAAAAGAGCAGCTCATATAGAGGATCGTCATGCTCTTTTGCATATTGCACCACGTACTTGAGCACGTCAAGAAACCCACGCTCTGCCGCTATGAGCAACGCCCCGTGCGCAGCGCCACACAATTTACCCTTCCTATTTGAATCAGCGGTGACCTTAGACAGCAGCACCTTCAAGACTTCGAGGTGGTTGTTGGTAGCGGCTTCCTCGAACGCTTTTAGTAAATTTTCCCAGCAAGTGTAGGCCTTAACGTTCCGGAACGCGTACTCTTCCAGCAGCACTTCCACGCAGTTAGCGTGGCCACAGCCAGAGGCCTCCACGATGGCGTCTATCACGCTGTTTTCGCCGACGTCATCGAGCAGTTCTTCGAGCCACTCTGCGTCCCCCGTCTTGGCCGCCTCGATGAGAGCTTCGTCTTCGGTCATTAGGAAGATGTCGATCTGCTTGAGAATGTGCGGGATTGCTACGACTTCAGGCGGGAGACACGCGGCTTCAAGTCTTGGATAGGGGCACGGTGGGGGGTCATCTTGCTGGTCTTGTGATGCGCTGGCTCGTGGACGCTTGGGGTCGGTGGGGGTCCGAGCACTGCCGGAGTTTGGACGATTGGGCATGTTGTTGCCGTGGTATCCAACACCAAAATGGCGGGAAAGTTTTCGGCTACGTTTCAGCGGATTTATGTGGCCACCATCCAAAAAATGTGTTTTAACACTTTTTTTTAGCAGCAATATATGCCATGGTCACCAGGATGGCGTAGAAATTGTAGCTCAATTCTTCTGCAGCATCATCACGCTTCATTCCTCTCTTGGGGAGAATAACAACGAGCATGATGCGCGAATTCCTGGTACGTTTATGGGGTCTGTACTGCTCCTCGGAGCCCCCTGGGGTCTACCGCTTGAAGCGAATTGTAGGGAAACCACTCGTAGGTGTCAGTCATCTTCACAGAAAAGCATGGTGTTCAACCTTAGCGAGTACTTGGGAGATTCAGCTGCTTAGCGGAGGTCCTTCACAGGAACATTCTCTTTGAGAACAACTTGTAGACGGGTGAGCAGGCCTCTAGTGTTCAGGCATCACAGGCTCGGCATCTTCTTATTCTGCGTCTGTCATTATCCGTTAGAGCCATCGCAAACCAGCGCACACTGGGGATCGATTTCGGAATATGGATTGCGCCTTCAGTTCGACACGAATGAATAAAAATGCATGCTCAGCGTGAATGTCTCGCTATACACCCTTTGTCAATGCCTTAGACGCAGTCGTTCCCGCTGATATCGAGCGATGAGAAGTCGTGCGTCGACTTGACCACCTTGGCCTTGTACGCGATGGTTTTCCCGCGCGCCCACGAGAACGAGTTGTCCCAGGACAGCACCACCGTGCCGTCTTCTGTTGCCGTGAAGGAGCTCGCGATGGGGGCTCCGCTTGAAACACGCTCAGGTGCAACCTTTTCGCTCTCCTCGGCACCGCCAATGCCCTGCGTGCGGAATTTCACGGCGAAGGAGATATCTCGGTCCTTCACCACGTACTCCCAGCAGAGCGTATCGTTGGCACTCATGCGGAATGGCAGTTGCAGCGTCCCACCTGCCTTGATATCCGCTTGGGTCGCTCCATCTTCACAGAGCAGCAAGAAGGCATTGCGACCTAGGAAACCAGTTTGAGGGATGGCATGCGTCGTGCTTCGCCCACCGAGTAGCTTTGGTAGCTTGTCTCGGCTCCCTGCAAGATCTAGCAACCGCTCGAGCGAGTTACCTTCCATGTGCACCTTGCGCAGCTGGGTTTCTTGAAGCATGGACTTGACTCCACTCCATACTTTGTCGAAGATCCACGGGGCATGCAGCACAAGCACCTTGTGCATCGATTCCGGGTAGCACTTTGTGGCGATCGACACAAGTGGCTTCAAGCGCTTCAGCAGCTTCGGGTTGAAGCGAGCGATGGAGAAGCCCGAGAGATCGCGAACTAGGATAGTCTGCACCAGTTTTTCATTCTGACGGCTGAGCTGGTCGAGCTTCAGCGCACGGTACTCCATCGAGTAGAGGAAGAAAGTCTGCCATTCCTCTTCCGTCACTTCAGTCAACAGCTTATGGAAGTCAGCGTAGCCCGTCATTTCAAAGTAGAAGACATGGCCGTCCGCAGCAGAGAAGACGTCGTACGTGTCCAGGAAGGGGAGGTGCGGGATGATCTTCTGGAAGTGAGGGAACTCGTCCGGTCCCATGTTGTTGTTCACGATGTCGTCGCGAATGTTGTCGAGGTTGAGCTTCTGGCGCATGGCCAGCATTTCTCGGTATTTCGTGGCAGCCACCGACACGTTCATCTTGTGGCCGCGCAGGAAGCGGAGCAGGCGAACGTCGCCTACCAGCTCCACGTACTTGGCGTGACGTTCCGCCTTCAGTTCCTCCTCCAAGCTTAAGCGAAGCGCTATTCACACGACAAGAAACAACAATCAGCAGCTTGTTAACTAGCTTTAAGACCAAAAGCCTAGCTAGCGCGTACCATGCAGCTGGTCCTTCTCCTCCTGAGCATTCTCGGACGCGATAAAGCAGCGCCACTCCGAGTTCTCGTCCACCGGAACCTTGGACGCCGACGCGTGCACAACCGGAATCTCGCTCAATCCGTCCGCCGCCGCGTCCTCCTCATCCTCGACACTCTTGCACGAGTAGAAGCGCTCCAGTCCAGGAGGCCCTTCACCCGCTGGCCCACCGGCAGAAGGCGCGCGTTCGCGATGCTCTGGGAGACTCAGACGCCTCACGCGCTCCTTCTCCATGGCCTGAACCGCCAGCTCCTGCGCGAACACGCGCTCCTTGTAGTCCTGCACCTGCACCTCCTCCGCCTCGGAGATGCGGCGCGTGCGCTCCTGCTCCGCGGCTTCAATTGCCTCCGCCTGGCTGCGGCGGCGCACCATCTCGTCCTGCACCTTGGTGATCTCGTACTCGTACACGCGGCGCTCGCGCTCCTGCTCCTCGGCCGTGATGGAGTACTCGACGTTGATCTGGCGGACGACCGCGAGCTCGTTCTCGCGGTCCTTCTCCTCCTCGATGCGGCGGCGCCGCTCCTCGTCCGCCAGTTCATCCGCCAGCTTCTTGTTGGCCTCTCGCTCGGCCTCCAGCGCCGCCATGTCCTCGGGCGTCTCCTCGACGGCGTCCGCGTCCTTCTTGAACAGGAACAGCCCGGCGCTGCCGTGGCGGCCAGCGCGCGAGTCGCTCGAGCTCTCGTCGTCCACAGTCGTGGGCACGCCAATCTCCTCCTGCATCGCCTCCATCGTGCTCGCTCTTGTCCTCTCCTCGCCTTGCCAAAAGATCTCTCTCCACCTTGAAGCGACGCATGGAGCCATGTACGTCCCAACATGGCTACATTCAGCACGTACGCAAACTGTACACGAAATCGTACTTAGCCCATCGAGATTTGAAATCTGACTGGCAGCTCTTACAAAAACCAAGTGCGGCTGCCAGAGTGCGCAATAATGAGTGCAGCGGCGCCGGAGCTCAACGTGGGCGACTGGCTGGGTAAGAAGCAGCGCCGCAGCGACCAAAAGCTTGCACTTGAGCATACATATCTTCAGTGTTTCCTTCATACTGCGTAGCTTATTTTTTTCGTAAATTACTATGCTAATGACGAATTATTGGAATGTTTTTTTTTCTTTATTGTACGGTAGACGTGGTGGACGGCGACGGCATCTGGAACGTGGCGCAGGTGCTGCGCCTGCCGTCGGCCGAGACGGTGGAGGTCACGTACGACTGCTGGGGCGACGAGTACAACGAGACGCTGCCGCGCGACAGCCCGCGCATCTCCCCGTTCCACACGCACACGTGGGCCGTCAAGTGCTGGGCCAAGCTGGACACCTGGCCCTGGTGGCCGGCGCTGCTGACGGTGCGCGCACCCGGCTCAGACTTCGGCTCGCAGAACTTGAGGCTTGAAGAGAGGCTGCTCGTGGACTTCCTGGACAGTGCAGACTTCAAGGAGCGATGCCGGTCAGCGCTTAATTTTTTTTACTTTAAATTGCTTTTTTTTATTTATTTTTACTGATTTTTGCTGTTGGTGCAGGTGCTGGGTCCAGAAGAGTAAGATTGTGCCGTTCCAGTCGGACGAGGAGACGAGGAAGCAGCTGACGAAAAACAAGAGGAGGAACAAGAGCAAAGGGGAAACGACGCGGTCCAAGAATTTGACGTTTTCCACTGCGCTGTTGGCGAGGTGTGATGCGCGCGAGGATTTCCCAGAGTTTGTGGAGGGCACGCTGCCCGTGCAGTTTGAGCGCAACTTTACGAGACCGACGGAAGAAGTGAGGAAAGAGATGGGCGAGGAGATCTGGCTGCGCGGGTTCGCTGACAACAGGGATAACCACGCTGCAACGCACGCATACATCCCGATGTCGGCTGAGAAAAGAAAAGCCCATGACAGGAATGACGCCGCATTACCGAAGTCGGTGGAGGAGGAAAAGAGTACGACTAAAGAAAAAGCCCACATCGAGCCACAGCCGGAACAACAAAGCATACCTAGCTCTCATTCTGACAAGACCAACGAGCCTCAGAAAGGCAATAGTACTGTTGCAGCAAAGCTACAGAAAGAGAAAATGAATCTCCAGAAAAGAGCAAGGCCTGACGAGGAGAAACAAGCGTTCAATGACACCAACACTGGTCGCGCTGGGAAGGCCAAATCGCCGCGGGTGGAAACTCAAGAAGACAACTCAACCAAACCCCAAGCCGCCATCTCTGTTGTTGTCGGTGCTGACGAAAATGAGGTTAAAGACGTGGCGAAGTCGATCTCTCCTGTGAATGTGCCTCTTGTCGGGACCCGGAAGTACGGGAAAACCCCGAAGGTTTTAAAAACACCAAGGAGATCGGCTACGAATTTGCCGCCGTACACGCCACCCTACGCTCGGGTTCTGCTGCAGGTGAAACCACGGAATGAGCACCACACCGCCCAATCATCTCACGCTCATCACCCCACCTCTCAAGCATCTCGCCCGCGCCATGCTGCTCATCCAGAACCACGCGCTCCAAAAAGTAATTGTACGCTTGCTGTCTTTCCACACGCCATCGCGTACTAACTATTCTTTTATTCAACCTGCTTCTGCAGACCAAGCCAAAAAACCAACAGCTGCTCAACGCGTTGAGCAGGCTCATGTTGATATAAGAATTAGCATGTCAAGCGATGCAAAATCTGACGACGGACCTGCCAGCCCGATTAAGAGCCTTGCGAAGGCAACCAAAGCGACCTTGCGAGCTGATAAAAAACTGCACAGCATGGAAAACGCGCTCAAGGGCAAACTCAGCGAGCTTGCTGAAAAATCTGTCAAGGCTGAAGAGTTGCGCAACAAATGCGCTGCCTTGAGTAAGTGATGGGCCTTGTTGTCCAGTTAATTCGGATGCATGCTAACTGAATCGTTTTTTTTGCTGGTTCCTAGACTCTCGCGTGAGCTCCTCCCCAACGAAGCCCGCACAGCAAACTTCCTCAACAGAAAATGCGCCTCAAGAAGCCCCCGCAAAAGAATCTGCTCAAGTTAGGAGAAAGGATTCACGGCGCGTGAGTAAGCCTTCAGTCAGATCCGATTCTTCTCGGGCGCCAGCACTTGCAAGGAGGTCGTCTCAGTCCCAGTGCGATATCCGCGGATTGGAACTTGCGTTGGACGACAGAATCTCAAAGCTTCAGGGTCTCGATAGTGCTACCACACGTACGTGGATCTATGGACTGTGATACATGCAGCATTTACTGACCGTTGCTTGTACGATTTCAGGTGCCGAGTTTGACGCGATCAAGGCCGACCTGATGAACTCGCCGGAGGTGCAAGCTGCGATCACGCGAATTAAACATCCTAGTTATGGGTGGACAGCATCTGCTGGTGAGTGCCTCACAGCTAGTTGCAGAATTTTCACTTTTATAACGAGAACTTATCCATATCTCTAGGAGCATCCTCTCGCTGGACACCATCGGTATCTCACGGCAGTAGTCTCCGCGCGTTTGAAAAGGCGAAGTCTCGATATTCTGAGTACCTTTCGACTACTGTGTCCCAGGAGCGAAGACCATCCCCCCGGTCGACAAGCCAACATTTTGGTCGCTCGTGGGGATTCGAACGCGAGGATAGGTCAAGTGCGGAGCGCCTATCGAGCCCTTCAAGCTCACCTCCAGCGTACCGCAACAGCTTCCGCTTCAGCGTGAACGACAACTTCTCGATGGACCAGTGGTACCGAGATTTGTACCCGAAGGCTTTCAACTTTCAACAACCATGATGAAATATCTGGAACAGAGCGGAGTGCTCTATCGTCGACGTCCATGTATGTAAGCTTAGGAAATGCTCGTGAATGTAGTGTTGCGTTGGTCGTGTTGAACGGGTGTCCTGAAGTTGTCGTCACCGAGTGTAGCCATGTCGGTGGTCGCAATATCGTACAGAAACCAGTGCAGCATCTGGAAAACGCCACAGACCACTCGTCCAAGTCGAAGTAACCTTAGACCAAGATGACCGCGACTCCGACGCTGTTCGCGTGTGCGCTGGACGTGCTGACTACGGGCGATGCGTTTACCAAGGCCGAGAAGACGACCAAGTACGTGGCGCAGTGGAAGAGTGGCGAGATCAAGGTCGTGTGCGATGAGGACGACGACGTGAACAACGTGCCTGACCATCCGGCGCGCCCCGAGAACGTTGAGGTCGTCCCTGCCTACAAGGCGAAGCAGGGATCCCGCAAGGCTTTCGTGCACAGGTGGGTGGCGAATGCAACGTTATGTATTACTGTGATTTATGCACACAGCAATAACCACCTTGTCTCTGTTTATATTGATCAGTTTGGCGCACGCTGAAAGCTACGCCATCGATCTCATGTGGGATATGGTGTGTCGATTCGTGCCGCACAACCTACCGCGTGCATTCTACGATGACTGGGTTCGCATTGCTGGCGAGGAGGCGGAGCACTTCAACAGTTGGGCTCACCGTCTTACGGAGCTGGGCAGTTTCTACGGTGACATCGCTGGTCACGAGGGGCTTTGGGACGCAGCGTACGAGACCCGCGACAGCATTCTGGCACGCCTGGCGGTGGTGCATCTTGTTCACGAGGCGCGCGGGCTCGACGTGTTCCCCAACGCTGTCCAGCGCTTTGAGAAGGCCAGCGACGACGTAAGCCTGAAGATTATCCACAAGAACTACACCGAGGAGACCACGCACGTGGGCGCCGGAGTGCGCTGGTTCCGATACGTCTGCGAGCGGGACGGTGATGACCCGATCGCCAAGTTCCACGAAATTGTGCCGCAGTATTACAAGGGCACGCTGAAGCCTCCTTTCAACACAGAGGCCCGGAACAAGGCCGGCATGCTGGAGGAATGGTACATTCCGCTCAGCTCGGAGGCTGCAAAGAAGGAATCCGCCGCCGCTGCGACTGTCGAAGAAGCGACTGCTGCGATTTCCACCGTGAAGCTCGAGTCATAACAACGAGAACAAGAAGATATACAGTACAAGAGTATACGCTACCCTTTTAAGTGGCGTACGTACTTCATGGGCCAACATTCATAATCACTCATCGATTTAGACTGCAACCGGTTGGCGTTTTCACTAACGTTATATAGTGAAGCTGCGCGTAGCGGGTTCATTTCGTGTGACGAACTCCACCTGCTGAGTGTGATGGACGTCTCCCGCCACGTTTGAACAAAAATGCCCAAGCGTTCGAACTCGAGCAGCGGTCGGACTCACGACGGCACCAAGCGCCGCCTAACCAGCTCGCCACAAGACCAGCAAGATGAACAACCCCCACCCTGCCCCTATCCGAGACTCGAAGCTGCGCATTTCCCGCCTGAAATTCTAGCAATTCCGCACGTCCTCAAGCGGATCGATATCTTCCTCATGACCAAAGACGAAGCTGTCATGGAGGCGTCCAAGACGGGGGACGCGGAGTGGCTCGAGGACCTGGCAGAAGAAGTTGACGACGACATCATCGCAGACGCCATCGTGGAGGCCTCGACCCATGGTCACGTGGATTGCGTGGAAATGCTGATGGAAGAGTACGTTGCAATTGCCGACCCCACGGCGCACTTTGCTGGAAACGCGTACTAAATGCAGCCGCAACGAATGGTCACCTGGAGGTCTTAAAGATTCTTCTGTGTAACATCTCCCCAGGGTCGGATTCGCACAGCATGGCTGAACTGTGTAGCACTCTGCACGGGGCGCTGCTTGACGCAGCAGAGGGTGGGTTTCTTGACGTGGTCAAGTTTGTGGTGCTACAAGCAAAAGCGCAGGAGCATCGTTACTACGATACGCTATTTCGTAGGTCTACTGCGTTGGCACGCGCCATTTCTGGGGGTCAGACAGCTGTCGTGGAGCATCTACTGGGGATGAACGAGTTCACGTGGGACCTGCAAGGAGCGTTCGTGGCAGCGGTGAAGGTAGGAGACAGGTCTCTGGCCGACAAGATGTACGACCTGTACATGCAGAAACCCCAGAAGGAAAAGTTGTTTGTTTCTCTGGTATGCCACGGAGACCTCGATGCTGTTAAATATCTGTACGAGACTGGACACAACGACGCTGATTTGATCGGGGAGGCGTTTGTGAAAAGTGCGAAGTGGAGCGGCAAGGATGTATTGGAATTTCTGCTTGGTACTGGTCGAGTTTCGGACAAGGCGTTTGATTAGGGCTTCGAAACGGCAGCTGTCCTCTCCTTCTGGGACCCCGTGAACATGGTCTCATTTCTCCTGGACAAGAAGCGAGCATCTTCGAAGTCGGTTAACAGCGCATTTGTGAAGGTGCGAAGTACTGATGTTCTCAAGCTTTTGCTTGATCGTGAATACATATTGGATGAATCTATCTGCGCCGTTTTTGAGAGAGAAACACGGAGCTTGGATGAACATTGGGATTACTCCAAAGAGGAGGAGGGCATTCGGATTATCAAGCTGCTGCACACGAAGAACTGCATTCCGGCTGAGATGATCAGCAAGGCGTTTATGACAGCAGCGTTAAAAGGGCAGTATGTGCTGCTGGCGTTATTGCGTGGTGATGGCCGTATTTCTGCTGGAATGGTAGGCGAAGCTTTCGCTGCCGCTGCCACACGGAAGGAGAGCGATTTGATGATGTCCTTGTATGACGCAAATATCTCTGCCGACGCGATTCTCGTGGCGTTCTCCAACGCTGCTGCCGGAGGACGTATGAAAAACGTGAAGGAATTGGTGAAGCTGCTTTCAGATAGAGATCGTGTACCTCAAGAGTTAAGCACAAGGCTTTTGTGATTGCAGCTCAGGTTGAACACGGTACCGTTCTCCGCACTTTATGTAAATGTGGCAATGGGTTCTGGCCATTGGCCACACTTCAGGAAGCGCTCACTGTTGCCAAGCACGATGACGTCAGGAACTTCATTCAAAGTGTGGTCTGTGATCAGCTTTTCGACCCCAGTCTCGAAGGGGTCGTTAAGATTGTTGCGAAGGCCATGGAAAACAGAATCAGCGACCCAACTACTCACGGGGAATAACGTGGTTACCATGCATGCCGCTGAAAAAAAATAAAACGTTTAGAATCTACGGAGTTGCTCCGTATTGCATCACTTTGAACAGTTGTGTTAGTGCATTGAGGTGAGTCCAACACCAAATATATCTACCGGATAGCTGACTTGGAATTGTATGTGTATGTAACTGGGAATAAATTCGTGACGAATTAAAGTTTGTGAGGCTGGTAAACCAGCAAGCTGGTCTCCCAGGATAATATTTTTCTACACTGTACATTTGAGCTTGGGGTATTCGATTGAAGGGGGTAAGCCAAGAGCATACCATGTGCTCACTCACCTGGTTGTTTACTCGGCATAAGGCGTTAAAGCGGGAGAGTGCCTTTACATGTACTTCATTACTTCATCGGAAGAGCGGCCCTGGTCGGAACACTTCCAGTTCGACCCTCTACTCGGGACCCAATGTCCAGCCTATTGCTGCTTCTATTAGGATGCCTATCAACGACGTCAGCAACGTCGACCTACTCGATCACATCGTACTACGCTGAAGCTGCACGCCGCGGAACACCATACTTCGTGGATATACAAGAGTCGTCGAAGTGCCTTCCTTCCTCGAAAGACGGCGATGCCCCGGTGTCGATTGAGTGTACGACCAACTACACCTTTGCCCGGCCATAGTTGGCCTAATTTGCAAGCAAAGTTGTCATGAACATTGGAGGTACCAGAGAGTACATTACATTCCCTAAAGTATGACTTTCGTTTCATTCAAAGTTGTCTAATTCCCATCGAGAGGTACATGCACCACATGTAGCCGCAAAGCACGTCTCACCCCCTGCTCAGTGAGGGGTGGTCTCAACGCGCCCCCATGTTCCCCTCCTTGAGAGATCGCGCGCGTACAGCTGCCGCTTGATGAAGGGCATGCAGACGCGGATCGGACACTCAAGAAGCTGCACGCACGCACACACGCCTTCGCCTTCGCCATCTTGCCTCTGTGCTGGCGTCACTTCGCAGTGCGAAGTTCGCACTCTATCAGAGTACGCCAAAGGTCTTGAGTTTGCGAGGGAAAATGTGTATTACGTCAACAGTCGTTGGTGGGAATTAGACAACTTTGAATGAAACGAAAGTCATACTTTAGGGAATGTAATGTACTCTCTGGTACCTCCAATATTCATGACAACTTTGCTTGCAAATTAGGCCAACTATGGCCGGGCAAAGGTGTACTTCGGCTCGGTGCGGGAGCACTTCGGCAACTCGCCGTACGTTCTGGTGCTTCAATTCGACAGCGCTGATTGTACGGGATTCTCTTCTGGCTTCGGAATACCAGCGTCCGACAAGTGCGTGGGCACTGAGCTTCGGCCGCATGCGAGCGCAAATATCGCCAGACTCAACGCAGACGGATCCGCATCGATTCGGTGGTATTCTAAGGGCTCATGCCCGGAGGACTCCGTGACAGGCAAGGATATCGTCGACGCGGAAGCTCTCAGGACCCATTCGTGCGTAAGCTCGCGTAAATGGTACAGCGTCGAGGTTGCTCGCAGACTGGGTTCCACCGACGGAAGTGGGGATTCAGTGGGAACCGTCGATACGCCTACCACTGACTCTGGCAGCAGCAGCATTCCGACCAGCAGCACTGGAAGTAGCAGCACTGGTATGGGTACTGGCAGCAGCGACACGGGTATTGACAGCACTACCAGTAGTAGCAATGGTTCTAGCTCTTCGACGACGGGAAATGGTAGAATAACTCCTGCTAGCACGACCAAGTCGCCCGCAACATCGGGCAACAGAGCCACAACTTCACCCTCGACCACGCCCACGCCCAAGCCAACCCCAACTAAAACACCTACACCTACTAGCACAAGTAGTACAAACCGCGTTACCAGTCCCCCATCGCCCACAACAACGCCTTCTACAAGCGGGTCCACGTCGTCGACTGCGACTACAACTGCAGCTCCGACAACAAACGCTACGAGCACCAGCGGAAGCATCCAGGGCAGTGGCTCCAGCTTGATCGCCGGGTCAGGCTCAAGCGGTGGAACAACCGATACGGCTCCGACTTCAAGCGGATCAAGTAGCGGTGGGGTCGGCATCGGTGTCATCGCTGGTATCGCCTGCGGCTGCATTGTTGTCGTTCTAGTAATCGGAGCTATTCTCTTCTTCATCTGCCGCCGACATGACGCAGGAAAACACACAGACGACTCCTACATGCGACCAACTACAGCACCTTCCAGTCGCCTAACAGCGACCCAAGGAATGGTGCGCGGACAGACCGGGTTGTGGGACGACGACATCATCACTGCCAAGCGGATCTCGCGCAGCAAAGTTCAGGTCCGGAATCTCCTCAGTCGAGGCGGGTACGGAGAAGTGTACGCCGGCGTTTTCCACGGTCGGTCGGTCGCGGTCAAGATGCTGCTCCCAGCTAGTCGCACCGACATCAAGCACGTCAACAACTTCCTGGCGGAGGCCAAGATGGCGGCTACGATGGACCACCCGCGCATCGTCTCTCTCGTCGGTATCGCTTGGGACTCGCTGTCCAACCTCTGCGTCGTGTTCGAGTTCATGGAGGGCGGCGACCTGCGGAGTCTGCTGGACAAGTACCTGCAGAGCGGCCACCCCGTGGGTCTGGACCACCAGAAAGCCACCATCGCCATCCACGTCTGCCACGCGCTCACGTACCTGCACCGTCCATTATCCACCGCGACCTTAAGTCGCGCAACGTGCTGCTGAACCGCGACCTGGAGGCCAAGCTGACGGACTTCGGCGTGTCGAGGCAGCGGCTGGACGGCACCATGACAGCAGGCGTCGGGACGTCGCTGTGGATGGCGCCCGAGGTGATGATGGGCGAGCGCTACGACGACAAGGCGGACATTTTCTCGCTCGGCGTGATGCTGTCTGAGCTGGACGTGCACTCGCTGCCGTACGCGCGTGAGAAGCAGACCATGTCGGACGCGGTTCTGCTGCACCGCATCGCCTCGGGGACAGCTCGAGTGGCGTTTTCGCCGCATAGTCCGAGGGAGTTCCAGGCCTTGGGTCTTGCGTGTGTGTCGGTGGATCCTCGTGATCGCCCGACCGCCGCCGAAGCGCTGTACAGAATGCAGCTCATTTTGGCAAACAAAACGTGCCAAAGCAATGGTCGTGGCAATGGAAGGTCTCACCTGGAATACAGTGGCTCATCGGAATCGGGCAGCTACACGATATGATTCCAGACCATTCCATGGCAAGGTAATGACTTCGCGTTTGATGCGTATTGAATCGAATACTTCCAGACCACGAGATGCATGTTATGATTGTGCGTTTGTGAATACACAACAAATTTCCCACGATGCAGTTTTAGACCAACAATATATGTTATCCCCACACCGGCGTCTTCAGGTATCGGGTAGGCTCGTGCAGTTCAGTTTATTGTTGAAGTGCAACTGCGTTAGCTACGATTATGCTGCAGCAACAACGCATCACATTAACTGGTTTCCACCATCTTAACGAGACCACGGACATTTCGGGTCGAAAAGCTGATCGCAGATTACTTTCCGAATCACGTTTCTGACTTCATCACGTTTGGCAACAGCGAGCGCTTCCTTCAGGATGGCCAGTGGCATAAAGTCATCGTCACTCTCACAAAAAGTTGGGAGAACGGTATTATATCCATACTGGCCTGCGATCACGAAAGCCTTGTGCTTGAACTCTTGGGGTACCCGATTTGCGTCTGAAAGTAATTTCGCCAGTTCTTTCACGTTACCAATACGTTCGTGAGTGATGGCAGTGGAGAACGCAATGAGAATCGTGTCGGGGGATATATTGGTTCCATACAAGGACATCATGATATCACTTGTCCCACGTTTGGTAGCGGCAACGAAAGCTTCGTTCACCATTCGGGCGGAAATACGATCATTGCAACGCAGCAACGTCACAAGCTCCGAGTGTCCTTTCGTGGCTGCGATCACAAACGCCTCGCCGATGATCTTAGCCGGGATGCAGTCCTTCGCGTACAGCAGCTTGATGATTTGAACATACTCCTCCTTGCCTCTAGGGTAAAACTCGCTTAAGCTCCTCATTGCCCTCTCAAACGCGGCACGGATCGACTCTTCTCGGATATCTTTGTGTTCCAGCAGAAAGTTGACCACAGCACACGTCCTCGCCGCCACAAAAGCCTTGTTGATGGACACCGGAGTCGCTCGCTTCTTGTCCAAGAGATACGCTATCACGTTCACGTCGTCCAAAGAGAAGGCAACGGCTCGTTGAAAGCCCTTATCGAATGCCTCGGATGAAACCAGCCCCGTACTGAGCAGAAAATCTAAGACATCCGTTCCTCGATATGTACGCTCTGACGCTTCCACAAACGTCTCCGAGGTCAGATCCGGGTCGCGGTGTCCGGTCTGGTACAGATACTTCAGAGCTTTGAGCTTTCCGCAACACGCCAGCGAAGTAAACAATTTTTCTTTCTCGTGCGTCTTGACGTAGAGCTTGTACATTCTATCGGCCAGAGGAATATCTTCGACATCCACTGCCGCCACGAGCGCATTATCCAGATCCCACGACAATTCAGCCACGCCTAGCAAATACTCCACCACAACCTTCTCGCCAGCCGAAATGGCGCGCGCCAATGCACTCGAGCCGTAAACACGCCTGTCGTCATTGCTGCTTCTTGCGTGCTGCACCGTGAGCTTGACCAGGTCGAGATGACCGCCCTCTGCTACGAGAGATAACGCATGACGCACGGTGCCGTAAAGTTCAGCCTTCCTGGATGTATCCGACCCAGGGGAAACCCTACACAACAGCACCTTCACCACCTCGAGGTGGCCATTGGTGGCAGCGGCCTCGATTGCATTGAGTGCGCGTTTCCAGCAAATGTAGGGCAAACGCTCCTCCTCCAGTGCGAACTCGTCCATCAAGACTTCCACGCACTCAGCGTGGCCGTGACCAGAGGCCTCCACGAGGGCGTCTGTCACGATCTCGTCGTTGACATCTTCTACCAGCCCACGGAGCCACGCTACGTCCCCCGTCTTGGCCGCCTCCATGACAGCTTCGTCGTCGGTCATGAGGAAAATGTCGACCTGCTTGAGGACGTGCGGCGGAGTGCGAATTTCAGGCGGAAAACGCGCGGCTTGGAGTCTTGGATAGGGACGCGGTGGGGGCTGATCATCTTGCTGCTCTTGGGGCGGGCTGGTTCGTGGGCGCTTGGGGGCGGAGGGAGTCCGAGCGCTGCTGCAGTTTGAGCGCTTTGACATGTTGTTGCGTATCCTCAACATCTCATACGGCGGGAAAGTTTCATCTGCGTTGTTGGATATCGAGCTTTTATGTGCGACACACAAACTGTACGAAACTGAGTTTTAGCACATGGATGAAACCGCCAAATCTAGTACACGACGGAAGGTGCAGAAGCGTTTGATCTCTAGCAAGAGCTTCAGCCGCATCAAGCGGCCCCGAGCCACTCCACCACAAAACCTACAAGATAAATCTCCACTGCGTTCTTACCCAAGACTTAAGGATGCGTGTTTCCCGCCAGAAATCCTAGCGATCCCTCACATCCTCAAGCAGATCGATATCTCCCTTATGGCTGACGACCAAGCTGCCATCGAGGCGGCTAAGGCGGGGGACGCGAAGTGGCTTTGTGGACTGGTAGATGTTAACGACAACAGCGTGGGAGACGCCATCGTGGAGGCTTCTACCCGTGGCCACGTTGATTGCGTGGAAGTGTTGGTAGCAGAGTACGCGACCAGGGACCTTACAGAAAACTACAGTAGCTGGGCGGACTTACTGGAAGCATTCGAGACAGCCGCCGCCAATGGCCACCTGGAGGTATTAAGGCTGCTGTTGACCGAGATCCGCTCTCAGCCGGATGCACAGAGGAAGGTTGAGCTTCGTTTCACCACGAATCAGGCGCTGCTTGCAGCAGCAGATCGTGGTCATCTGGACGTAGTCAAGTTCGTGGTACATTATGCAAAAGAGGAGAGCAATAAAAACGTGCTGAGGGGCTCACATGCACTGGCACGCGCCATTTCCGGCGGCCAGGCTGCTGTGGTGGAGTATCTGCTGGGTGTGGACGAGTTCACGTGGGAGCTCCAAGCAGCATTCGTGGCGGCGGTGGGGGCACGAGATCGTTTCCTGGCTGACAGGATATACCAGCTTTACGTACAGTCGTCCACGAAGGAGAGGCTGTTTGTTTCTCTGGCGGCCGTCGGACAGCTCTATGCCTTGAAGTATCTGTACGAGGCCGGACACAACGGCCCTGAATTGGTCGGAGCGGCGTTTGTGCAAGCTTCAGAAACTCTGACGAATTCGATGGAAACAGATATGTTGGAGTTTCTGCTGGATACAGGTCGCGTTTCACCCGATGCATTTGATAAAGGCCTTGAAGTGGCGGTTGAATCCACGTGGGATGACGTGAAAGCAACAGCGTACCTTGGGGAAGAAGCGAGCGTCTGCAAAGGCGATTAACGAAGCATTCACGGTGGCGTCTACTCGTAACGTCTTGGAAGTTCTTCTGGAGCACGGGCACGTCCGGGATGAATCTATCCAAGCGGTTTTTGACAAGGCCGTGGTGGACTTTAGTGATCGCTTCTCCAGAAGAACAAGGAGAATGTTGGAATCATCGAGCTCCTGTACACAAAAGACTGCGTCTAGGCTGAGACGCTTGGTAAGGCGTTTGTGACCGCAGCCTCGAACGGAAAGTCTAAACTGGTGGCGTTGTTGCGCGGTGATGGTCGAATTTCTTCTCAAATGGTGGGCGAAGCCTTCGCTGCTGCGGCCACTCTTAAGGAAAGTCACTTGATGATGTCCCTGTTCGACGCAAGTATCTCTGCCGACGTGATCCTGACTGCGTTCTCCAATGCTGCGTCTCGAGGACGTGCCTGCAACGTGAAAAAACTGGTCAAGCTGCTTGCGAACAAGGATCGTGTACCTCAAGAATTCAAGCACAAGGCCTTCGTGATTGCAGCCCAGCTTGGACATGATGCCATTCTCCAGATTTTGTGCGACGGCATTGATGACTACTGGCCACTGGCTGTACTGAAGGAAGCGCTCGCTGCTGCCAAGTACGAAGAGGTCAAGACCTCGATTCAGAAGGTGATCTGCGATCAGCTTTTAGACCCGAAATGTCCGTGGGCTCCTATGGTGAAGCTAATAGAGGACCAGACAAACGACTCGACGAATGCCAGTGGGTAGTGACGTGATCTGGTCACGAGATGCGCCGTGAAAGAATCGTAGCTTGCGCATGCGAACCGCGTATTGCGTACTGCATGAAGTTGTCATTTTTTATCAAAATACATTGGATAGCAGATTTACCTCGCCAGCAAAAGACTTTACGCAACCTTCGAAGCAGCCGAAACCCGACAAGATGCTGGTAAACTTCATCAAATCTCTTTAGTCCTTGCTGCTTTTTAAACACTTCAGCAGGACGCAGATAGAGGTATTGGTAGCAAACGTGAGCGGTGTTCGCGTTGCTGCTGGTAACACTGTTGCCACTTTTGTCGATTGCCGTAGGTGTAAGGCTAGCTCAACTAAATTTCGTTGCTGAAGTCGTGGAAGAGTTTGGGGACGTATTGTAGCCACTTGGGCTACTCTCGACCTCTGCTGGTGTTGCCGTTTCTGTATCAAATGCGCTAGTCGGTGACGGAAGAATTGGTCGCCTGTGTCCGTTCTCGATGAGGGTAAATTACCCTGGGTAATGACGAATCCCGCCATCAAGTGCGACCCCATTACTTTGGATGTTGATCAGCAACTGTACACTGAAAGGTGCGTCGTGAAGCCCATTTACTACTACTAGAAGCACATGTACAATTAGCACTTCAATGATGGTACAATCCGTGAAGACTCTGCCGAACGAGCAATACGACCGCTAAACCCTTCCAACTCGTCAAGACAACATCAGTTTAGGTCACTACAAATACGCAACAGAATACTTAACGTACGCAAACACCCTCAACTCACTCACATTCGCGGAGTCGACATGTCGGAAGTCACGCCGCACGTTCCCTCACTCGAAGAGCTGCGAGCGAGACGGATGTAGCCGTTCTCACCCCAGTACGTGCCCCATGAGTTGCGAATCTTGATTGACGAGGAATCGTAACCCACCGCAACCACAGCGTGGTCGAGCTCCCAAGAATCACAGGAAGACACTACGCCGCCCGTGTACTGCTTCCAGACGTTGTTGCCTGATGCAACCGCAACGACCACCGGGTGCTCGTCGATCGTACTGAGCAGTTCATCCTCACCTGACAACTGTGAGTACCCCGAGAGACCGGTGTCATGAGCGTTGCAGCTGGAGCTGCACGAATACGCGTAGCCAACGTCCGACGTGTACGGGTAGCTGTCTTCAGTGCAAAGGCCGTTCTGTTGCACGGACTCAAGCGCGTATTCTGGGGCACCTCCGCCACAGCCCCAGTTCTGCGAGTTGCAGCTCACCAGTTGCTGCTCCGAGTACTTGGTGAGCGACGTTTTCCCGTTCGCAATACACTGCGCGGACTCGACTACCGATACCGTAGCGAAGGCCCAGCAAGAGCCACAAGATCCCTGGCTTTGAATCGGAGCCATGCACTTCGTTGTTGACCAATCCACCGATCCAGAACTAACGGTAGCCTTCTCCGTCACTATCGGTGAAGACGTAGTCGCACGTGCGCTCGTCGTTGGGGTGGGTGTTGGCTTTTGGTGAGGACGCCAATCCCAGATATTGGAGAACTGGTACGTTGTCTGACCTCCAGTCGAACCCTCCGAGAGCACATTAGCGGAACTATCGCTCGCTGGTTGGACGGTGCCCGCACTCAGACCATTGACAAGATTCTCAAGAAGAGATTGGATGGTTTTCATCCACGAGGTGGCGTCGGAACTTCCGCTCTTGAGGCTGCTTGCCGAATCCCGAGCCGGTATCACTGCGGAGTTGGCGTGTTGCTGCTCCACTGCTCGAAGTCGAGTTATCACGAATGTACGAATTCATGACGTAGGTGGTGAACTCGTCGTTGGTCATGGCTGAGAACGGTGACATGATGGAGAAGTTGGCGTCCGGGTTGGCGGCCTGCACGCTAGCGATGTTCTGCTTGGTCAAGAAGATTCGTTGACGGAGGTCTTCTTCTTGATCGTCAGCACTGCGGTCTTCCGAGACCGGCATCCAGCCGTTCTTCTGGGCTACGTCGCCGAACGCGGTCCTCCACTCATCGAGGTCGGCTTGAGCGCTGTCCTTCTCTTCAAGATACCGCTGGTAGTCGATGCCAGCGTGCATCGGGCGGGCAACAACTGTGATTGTTGCGACCATCGCACCAGCGATTGCTATCGCGAGGCAAAGAGTTGAAGTGCGCATTGCAACAGCTAGGACGGGCGATGACTTGGAAAGGTGGGAGAGCTTCAATTGTGTTGGTTTGATGGTTTGTTGGGGGATTCAAGAATGAGCTCTCGGGTGTTGAAGGACTTGCTAGTCAACGCGGACCAGAGTACGCGTGCTCTACTTGCAGCGATCACGAAGATGATCGATAGCCTGATGAAGCCACTTGACGAGTTCCGCGCGAACAGAGAAAAGCAAGCTTCCACCCAAGAACGGACCCAAGTTCAGGCGCAGCGCTTCGAGGCCATGTCGGTGACGCGATCTGAACATCCCAGCTGGAAGATCGGACATTTCCCTGCCACGTAGCTCCTCGTATCCATCCACGCGTCTGCGCTTCAACCACCACAACAGCGAGTGCTACTGGAACAGTCGTCACCAAGCTGAGTGCTGAGACTTCAGCATCCAATCTCTTGTGGGTAAAACTGGTATGCTTTCGACCTTCCCCTTACTGCGTTGAGATAAAATCACCGTGAAAGTTGACATCTCACCAAGATCACGTGCCTAGAGATCGCTCAGCGGTGGTGACTAACACGACAGAAATCAAGTACTGCTTGAACGATTCTGTTTTGGTTTCGGCTAACCCTGCAGCTGGCTGTCGGTACACTCAAAGGCCCGAAGAAAAGGAAGTTTAGTTTTACCCAAAGAATATCACCGTGGTGTCGGCACAATACTTGGTCAATAACTCGTGGCATTATTGTTCTGGATGGCATCAAGAAACACCAAAAGGAACCACAAGCACTCAAACACAAGAGTCGAGACGATGAGGAATACGCGGGGGACTATTCGAAAGCTCTCTAATAAGGTCGTCTTCCTTGTTAAACTTCTTGTGGGTCTTCTTCAGCGTCCCTGCGATCTCCATAGAATCCTCCGCCGACGTCCCTGACGGACCGATCTCCATAGAGTCCTCCGCCGATGTCCCTGACGGACCAGGAGCTGGGCTCGATGTCGACGATCCTTTACGCGTCTGGGTGGCTCTGGGTTTCTTAGGTGGCATGAACGACGAAGTTACCAGGTAGATTAGCGAATGGACCATGCATGAAATTGACGGGGTGTGATCGTGGTGGATTGACATACTATCACTCTAAGAATTTATTGCTGCGCAGTTTGACTTGACTGGACACGGATTGTCTGCGAAAGCAAGCATATTGTCTTCCCGGTCCGTGTCCCCGTCAGTTATCAGGTTCTGGATTAGGATCAGGAACCGTGACTGCGAAAACTCTCTATTATTTACAAGTACTTTTGACCGATACTTTGACGCACGAACATCCAGGCAAAAATCACGAAGCACAGGAGGCTTCAAAGCAGTTTACATCTTGGGGCGCGACATATCCGTGAGCATGCCGCAGGTGCCGGTGCCGGACGAGCTCCGAGCCATCCGAACATACCCGGCCTCGCCCCAGTCAGCACCCCACGAGTTCCGGACCTTGAAACTCGTGTCGTCGTAGCCGACAATAAGGACGGCATGGTCCAGGTCCGTTGTTTGGCAGCTCGACATGATGCCGCCCGTGTACTGTTTCCAGGCTGCGTTGCCGGAAGCGACTGCCGTAACAACGGGCTGCGACTTGAGCGCTTCAATGAGGCCGGCTTCGTCGCCATCTTTGAGGTGCTCGTAGCCGGTGATGCCGGTCTTGCTCTTGGCGCAGCTCGCACTACACGACGGTGAGTTACCGTTGCTCGAAACGTAGGGGTACGCACTCTCCGCACAGAGGCCGTTCTGCTGGATGTACTCGAACGCGTACACGGGGGCACCACCCCCACAGCCCATGTTCTGCCTATCGCAGCCGACCAGTTGCTGCTCCGAGTACTTGTTGACCCCCGATCGACTGCCCTTGATGCACTGCAAGGACTCGACGGCAGCCACAGAGGCGAACGCCCAGCAGGAACCGCATTGGCCTTGGCTTTGGACGGGAGACATGCACGGAGACGCCGACCAATCAACCGAGTTGGCCGTACTGAGCGTAGCCTTCTCCGTACGGACAGGAGTCGAAGGCTTCTTTACGACAGGCTCAACGACAGGAGCACGAGTCTGCGGCTTGGGGGCAGAAGTCTTGGGGGCTGCAGTAACCGGGATCGGCGCCGGTGTTGGTGCCGGTGTCGGTGGTGTCGGTGCCGGTGTCGGTGCAGGTGTCGGCGGTGGCGTTGGAGCTGGCGTTGGAGCTTGGGTGACAGGCACCGGGGCGGCAGTAACAGGAATTGGTGCTGCGGTTGCAGGGGCCGGCGCGACAGTAGCGGGCTTGTACCATTGGTTGTTGGCAGGTTGAACCCAGTGGGTGTTGGTCGAGGTGCTGGCGTCCTTGGCGACGTTGTCGGTGGCGGGCTTCACCGTGCCGATCGTCCACGTGCCGCCCATTTGCTGCTGCAGACTCTTCATGAGTGCATTGATCATGTCCTGCATGCTCGTGAACGTGTAAGCTTCTTGCTGCTGTCGAAGAGAACGCTTCGTGGTGGTGGTGGCAGGCGGGGCTGTCGTCGCCCGAGGCGGCGGAGGGGGAGTCCGGGTGTGGTTGGCTCGAACGTACGAGTTGAGGACCTTGGAGGCGAACTCCTCCTTGGTGAGTGCCGAGAACGGCGTCATGATGGAGAAGTTGGCGTTCGGGTTGGAAGCCTGTGCCTCGAGAACGTCCTGCTTGCTCATGAAGATGCGCTGGCGCAGGTCTTCGTCAATGTCGTCCAAGCTGCGTTCCTCCGAAAAGTCGGGCATCCAGTTGTTCTTGGTGGACGTGGCGAAGAACTGCTGCTTCCAAGACTTAAGGTCGTCGTCAGCTTCGTCCCGTTCGGCGAGATACCGTTCGTAGTTGATGTTGGCGTGCATCTGCCTCGCTTCAACGACGCTTAGCGTTGAAGCTGCGAGCCAACACGTCGCGATCCATGCAGTCGACTTCACCATATTCCAATTGAAGTCGAAGCGTGCCGCTTACAGGAGAAATAAAAAAATGAGGCTCGGTCACAACGCCAACTGGAGGCTGGTCCGCATCCACCGAGACCGAAGCCACGCGCGGACCGGAGGCAGGAAGATCCATCTGATCGCCATGTTCATCCGGGCCATCTGTCGACGAAGAGCCGATCCATTTGGAGCTGTTGGGCGCCTCGTTCGAGCAGCAAAAAATCTGAAAATCTGTTCGGAGACTTTGAGCAGTGCGAGATTTCTACCGGACCAGGTGCCGCCCTCGCAGCCACTGCCTCGCGAAAGAACTCGCTGTTGAAACGACCTGACTGTGCTCATTCGTTTTCGCGCTGCAC
Organism: Phytophthora sojae; assembly: GCF_000149755.1. Taxonomy (NCBI): domain Eukaryota; phylum Oomycota; class Peronosporomycetes; order Peronosporales; family Peronosporaceae; genus Phytophthora; species Phytophthora sojae. Next base: position 9,050,019 of record NW_009258116.1, read on the forward strand.
TTGCATCAAGTCCAGCTCAACTCGGCCAGAGTCATGTCCGTTGGACGACTATCGAGCTGCATCCGGTCGGTTAGTTCACGCTGATAAGATACGTCTTTCCTCTAGTATTGCGTCGTCACGCGTTGAATCACTAGCCACGCGGTTTGCTAGAAGCGTGCGCGGCACTGCTGGCCTGACCGTCCAGCCAACATTTCACGGCTTGGGTCATGTCTGGAACGGTAACTACCCACTCAGCTGTGCTCGCTGGGGCCAGCATGTTCACAAGTGGTAGAGGATGCAGAGGCGCGGACTTGCTCACGTGCTCGCCAAGTGGCGGACCTTGTGGAGATATCATTGCCCCGGGGACATCTGCTTAGCTGTGGTCTGGTCAACGACCGAAAGTTGAAGTCTCTCCTCTATAGCACCGCACATTGAAGACAAAGCCTTGCTGCTTTCGTTTACTTGTTATTGACGCAGTTTACTAACAGCATTCTTTCACTACGCTGCACTACACTACACTACACTACACTACACACTCATCGAGACATACAACATAGATATCCTAGAAGGTGGGGTACGACATGTCGCCGTACATGCCACAGGTGCCGGTGCTGTCACTCGTTCGCTCTAGTCGAATGTAACCCTCCTCGCCCCAGGACTCGCCCCACGAGTTGCGGATCTTCCACTCGCTGTCCGTGTAGCCCACCACCACGACGGCGTGGTCGAGCTCGGTGGTATCGCACGACGAGATCACTCCACCCGTGTACTGCTTCCAAGCGTTGTTGCCCGACGCCACGGCGACGATCACCGGCTGCTGGGCGACGGCAGTGGCAAGTCCCGACGCGTCGTCCACTGTCTGGTAGCCGGTGATGCCCGTGTCGACTGCCGAGCAGCCAGTAGAGCACGACGCCGCCGTGCCGTCCGACGACGTGTACGGGTAGCTGTCCTCCGTGCAGAGGCCGTTCTGCTGGACGTACTCCATGGCGTAGATGGGGGCGCCACCATTGCACCCGTAGTTCTGGGTATCGCAACTCGTGAGCTGCTGCTCCGAGTACTTGGTCAGCGACTTCTGGCCCCCGTTGATGCATTGGCCCGACTCGATGGCCGCGGCGGTGGAGAACGCCCAGCAGTCACCGCAAGAGCCTTGGCTCTGGATGGGGGACATGCAGCTCGAGTCCGTCCAGTCCACCTCGTTCGAGCTTGACGTGGTGGACGTATCGGTGGCCGTCACCGTCGCCGTGGATGCGGAAGACTTGGCCGATGAGGTTGCGCTGGGAGCTGCCGTTGTCGGAGTCGGCGTGGTTGTCGGAGCTGCCGCTGCTGGGGCAGCAGTGATTGGAGTGGTCGGTGTCGGCGTTGTCGGTGTCGGTGTCGGCGTTGTCGGTGTCGGTGTCGGCGTTGTCGAGCTCGAATCAGAACCGGCAGGCTTGACGGTCTCCGGTTGGAAGTCGTTCCGGCCCATTCCACCAAAGTTGAAGCCGTTGCCCCACTGCTGCCAGAGCGACGAAAAGCCCGAACTGAAACCAAAGTTCGACGCTGCATTGGCCGCCGATCCCGACGAGGTAGTGACAGTCGTTGATTCCGTTCCGGGCCCCGAAGAGGTTGTCGTAGTTGTAGTGGTGGTGCTCTTACCGTCGGCTCCCGTCGTCGTGACACTCTTGACGCTGTAACTCGTGTCGCTGTTTGACGTTCCTCCCAAGACCGACGTGGGGCTGCCGCTGCTGGCCGAGGTGGTCACCGTCTTGATGCTCGGCGTGGTGCCCCTGCTGTATGTGGTTTTGGTGCTGCTGCTTCTGTGCCAGCTGCGCAGCCGGCGACTAGCGGAACTGCTGCTTCCCACGGCCGATCCGTTGTACGCCCGGTAGGCCTTGCCCACGTAGGCGGCGAACTCGTCGTTCGTGAGGAGCGTGAAGGGTGTGTTGGTGGAGAAGTTGGCGTTCGGGTTGAGCGCCTGGATGGCGGAGATGTTCTGCTTGGTCATGAAGAACCGCTGCAGGTGGTCCTCCTCCTCGTCGTCCATGCTGCGCTCCTCCGAGTTGCTGCTGGACGGCGGTATCCACCCGTTCTGCTTGGCCATGTCGCCGAAGTTGGACTTCCAGTCGGCCAGCTCCTGCTTGGTCACGTCCCGCTCGGCCAGGTAGCGGTGGTAGTCGATCCCGGCATGCATTTGACGTCCGCTCACTCCGGACACGGCGGCCGCTGCGATCACCGCGACGCCGATGTAGCGGAGGGCGCGCGCACTAGTGGATCGGTCTCGAGACTGCATTGCTTTTCTACGGATAACTTCGGTGCGCTACGTTCGACTCGCCTCGCGCCGAGCAAACAAATCAAAGAGTGAGTCTTGAAGACGGTCGCCCACGCGCGGAGGATGCAGAGGAGCGCCAGGCATGCGCCGTTGCTCTAAAGGGGCAAATACGTAGGACACCCGATAGCCCTGGCACAGCAGACCATTTGGAGGCATCACGGACACCTTGGGTGACGGTACGTCAGTCCATTGAGGCGAGTGTGGCGAGGTAGAAGCGGATACGTCTTGCTCATCTGGTCACTTCGCACCCGCCTCATGGTTCCGCGGTGCCGGCTGCAGGCGATTCTGCACGCCCAGCTGGCGCCAACGTGTCATGGCGACGCGTTGCCGTCGCTGTTGTGGCGATGAGATCGACTAGCAAAGTGGCTTCGCTCTCGCAGCCACTGGCCAGCACCTGGACCGTTGGAAGCGTGCGCCCGGACAGCCAAATGCCCGCTAGATCAGATTCAGCCGATCAGCTGTATCCGCCCGGCGCAGTTGAGCGCTGCAGCCCACTCCGCAGGTTGGGCTGGTCGCGCTGCTCTCTAGGGAAGGCATCGTTGTTACACGGAAGGCCCGGCACCGAAATCGGCGCCGTCGTCTCGGAACGAAAGGAACAACATCCTCGTGCAGATCTCGAGTCTGGAGACGAAAGGCGTTCGGTCTGCAAGACCACATCACATGCCACGGATCATTTCGTTCTCGATCCACACGAAAGAAGGTTGAAGCCGTAGGTGATCGGTCTCCAATGCGGACAACCAGACAAGTCGTGCGCCGCAGGCGGTGACAAACTGGAATGTCACTGCTGCCTTATACACGTTCCCGGCTTGGATAGCGCGGAACTTGCTGCTTGAGCGAAAGCGCAATCCAAGCGGCCGCCGAGATGTCGATTGATCACTGCCACGCGAACGCCTTCGTCCTGGCTTTTAGATCTGTAGTGAGACTACATGTATCTCCCGATCTCGGGAGCATTGGGCACGAGCGAGTCCATGTTGTCATGAACGGAGGCCAGTACGTTTACCTTGCCCCCAAGCGCCATCATTTGTTAGGTTTTGCTTGCGCTCGAAGACGCAGGTCGAGCGCTGTGCGTATACACTTGGATAGTGCGGCGTGAGCGTGGCATATTGGTACCAACGTGACGTGCACTGAGAGATTCAACCTCTTCAACGTAACCTTGAAAGCGTTATGCATGTACAAACCGACACGAAGCAACCATGTTCATGAGAGACGTAAGAACCGAAACACGATCACGTGTGGCTCCTACACTGCAAAACGGGATATCGCGGTGCTGCCGTCCGTAAGGAACGTTCCAAGGCTTGGAGCGGATGTCGTGCACGGTTCACCCACACGAGACAACTTCGCCGAAAAGAGGAAGACTCGGCACCCAGCAGATGCAACGTTCGACTCGAACCGGCCGCAATTGGATCAACGTAGCATGCTTGCACCAAGGTGTTGAGTCCTGTAGACTGGGCTACAGTACACCATTGCTCTCACCGCACTCGCCTTGACGCTAAAGTTCCAAAAGCATCGCGACCGTAGTGTCAGGACATTTTATCAGCTCTCGCAGATCCTATAATCTCTCTGGTTATCGATTTCGCAGTGCTACATCTTCTCTGTTATTAGGATACTGTTGCTGCACCAACTGCTCGTGAAATTCGCATATGCCAGTCTTTCGACTTTACAGATGTTTGCTGCGGAACCACGATGGGGATTGCAGCAGACCCTGGTCTGCCGGAAGACACTGTGTCCGTTGGCTGTTCGAACACCACTCGATGCGCTTTAATCGCTACAGTAGCCGCCGTTGATGTGCCAACTTCGAGTTGCAGGTGTAGACTCCACCTTGGCGATCGCATCGCTTCGAAGTCGGCATCGTACGGTGCGATGTCCCAAGCCATTGCCAGGACAGGCAGCAGGTGCAAGTCGCATATCCCGACTCTATCCGTGGGCCGATCCTAGGCTAACTCACAATCGCAGACCAAACTCCCAGGTCGCTTCTACGCGGCTTGGGCAGTTTGAAACTTGCTGCGTCGTGGGCACTCACTTGTTTGGGCTGAAATCACAGGACATCGAGACAGGCAATACAGGGCAAATACCTAGGAACGGCGAAGCATGCAGCCTCGAGTGTCAACCGCGACGGTGGCGTTGGCGGTGGCCGTCATGGCGGCCGGTCTGCCCGATAGCAGCACGCTCGTCGACGCGCGACCGATGCACGCGGCCATCGTGTCCAAGTACCATCGGTACTTGGAGGAGAAGGACGAGATTTCGGCCAAGCTGGACGCGTGGCTCGAGGTGTGGGGCCCCAAGGGACCGAAGAACGGGTACATTCCCGTCACGGAGTCGCGTAGTTTGGACGACGAGCTGGAAGACCAGCGGCAGCGGTTCTACCTGACCCAGGAACAGATCTCCGAAGCGCGCGAGGCCAACCCGATGGCGGAATTCGGCACGGACGGACCGTTCACGCTCATGACGATGGACGAGTTCAAGCAGTTCCTGTCGAACACTCACGTGAACGAGGCGGAGAAGACGGAGGCCCCGGAAATCCAGAAGCCGAAAACGATGTCGGAAAAGCAGGACGACAACAGTGAATCAGAGATCAAAAAGTCCACGAGTGACGGTGACGACAAGAAGGACGCTGATGACAAGAAGAAGACTTTCGCGCCAGCGACGGAGGGCCCGACTGTCATCGCTGCCGTGCGTCGCCTTCGCACTTCAGGTAAAAGTCAGTTTGCGTTCAATGGAGGCGATTACAGCGCAGACGCCGAGAAGGGCTACCAGAGCACGACGGATTCGTACACTCAGACGACCCAACCGATGTACCAGGGCAACACTGGCAGCAACGCAGGAAACACGAACGCGAATACGAACGGGGGATGGAATTTCGGGGATGTGTCGACAGGCGACAGTGCTCAGGTTGGCACTGTCTCGACAGGATCCAACAACCAGGCCTGGAACTGGTGGGGTAACAATGGCTGGGAAAACAACGGCACTTGGTGGAACACTAACAATTGGTGGAGTGGAAACACCACTTGGTGGAACAACTGGGGAGGCTCAAACACAGGAAACTCTCAATGGACTCCGGCGCCCAATTCTCAGTGGACGCCACCGCTGTCTGGGTGGACACCTCCGTCAGGATCCGGGAACTCTCAGTGGATACCGGCGCCTGCTTCTTCAGATAACCAGTGGTCTGCAGGATCGTCAAATAACAATCAGTGGACGGCCCCTAACACTGACGAAACACCAGCAGCACAGACCCCTACAACCCCAGTGCCGACATCAGTTCCTGAAACGGATCCTCCCGCTGCACCGCCAGTGACAGACCCGCCTGCCACTGAGGCCCCGGTCACCGCACCGCCGGCTACAGATCCTCCTGCCACCAAGGCACCCAAGCCCGCAGCTCCTGCCCCTGCTCCTGCTCCTGTTCCTGCTACTAAGAAGAAGTCGACGACGACTGATCTCAAGACCTCAGACACGACAACTGCGGGCGACTCGGACTCGGACTCGGTCGACTGGAGCAAGTCGGGCTGCGTCAACCCTCCTGGTCTGCAAGGTCAGTGTGGCAGCTGCTGGGCGTTCGTGAGTATCGGCGCTTTGGAGGCCGCTCAGTGCATCGCCAATGGCGACAAGAAGGCGCCCACGTACTCGGAGCAGCAGCTCGTGAGCTGTGACACGAAGGACTACGGCTGCAACGGTGGCGCCCCCGTGTACGCCATGGAGTACCTTCGCGACAACGGAGTCTGCACGGAGAGCAGCTATCCATACACCTCGATGGAAGGCGGAACTGCAGCCGCGTGCGCGAAGACGTGCACCCCCACCAAGTCGGGCATCACGAAGATCGTCCAGCTCAAGGCTGGCGACGAGGCCGCGCTCCTAAGCGCCGTGAAGACGCAGCCCGTGATCGCGTCAGTCGCGTCCAACAACGTGGCGTGGAAGCAGTACATGGGCGGCGTGATCACGTCCTGTGACACCGCGACGGTGGACCACGCCGTGCTCATCGTCGGCTACGACGCCACCACCATCAAGGTCAAGAACTCGTGGGGCACCGACTGGGGCGAGGACGGCTACGTGCGCATCAGCCGCAGCCCCAAGAACATGGGCACGTGCGCCGTGCTCACCGACATGTCGTACCCCAAACTCTGAGAGGAGACCATCTTTTTATCGTGAAAAAAATATACGTCAAAGTCTGCGTGGATCGTTTTCAGCAAGGCAACTTCAACTTGGTATATGTGTACCATACACCAATTTAGCGTACGCACACGTCAACGGTGCTAGAATACCTTAATCAACACGTTGAGCAGGTTATTGATTCTAGAATCCAAAACGCCACGTTTCTCATGTGAGACGAGGTTACGGATAAACATTTGTTCTGAAAGGTAAAATACGCACATGTACCCCTTTCCTCGCATCAAAGCATCAGCAGCGCCCTGCATAGCCGTCGCCTTATGCCCGCGCTGCAGCGTCTCGCGCATCTCCGCATCCGCCCCCGCCGCCTCGCGCCCCTCGCCATGAGCTCCTCGCCTCCTCGCCGCTTCGCCTCGTCCCGCCCGGACGCCAGAGCCACGGCGCTCACGCGCTTCGTGGACGAGAACGGCGCCATCCGCTGCGGCCAGCGCACGGACGACGGCTCCACGGCGCTCCTGGTGGAGGACGACGACCCGCTGGGCTCGCTGCACTTCACGGGCGAGACCGCCACCATCGAGAAGGTGCTGGTGCCCGTGGTGCCGTCGCAGATCCTGGGCATCGGCCTCAACTACCGCAAGCACGCCAAGGAGACCAACATGCCCGAGCCCAAGTTCCCCGTGCTCTTCACCAAGGGCGTCAACGCGCTGCAGAACCCGCACGACCCCGTGGTGATCCCGCGCGTGGCGTCGGACCCGCCCGAGGTCGACTACGAGTGCGAGCTCGCCGTGGTGCTCAAGGAGGCCTGCCGCGACGTGACCGAGGAGGAGGCGCTGAGCTACGTCGGCGGATACACGTGCGCCAACGACATCTCGGCGCGTCGCTGGCAGGGCAAGAAGGGAGGAGGCCAGTGGTGCCGCGCCAAGACCTTCGACACCTTCTGCCCGCTGGGCCCCGTGCTCATGACCCCCGAGGTCATCCCGGACCCGCAGACGCTCGGGATCGCCACCTACCTCAACGGAGAGCAGGTGCAGAAGTCCAACACGGGCGACATGATCTTCTCGGTCGCCAAGCTGATCAGCCAGCTGTCGCAGGACTGCACGCTGCCCAAGGGCACGCTCATCCTCACGGGCACCCCCGAGGTGAGATATATTGTGTGCTGGATGGTGTGGGTTAGGGGGCTAACTGTTGTTGTTGATATTGCTTATGCGTATCTTTGCAGGGTGTTGGTGTCGCTCGCAACCCTCCGCTCTTCCTTGCTCCCGGAGACATGGTGGAGATCGAGATCGAGCGTATCGGCAAGCTCGTGAACCCTGTGGTGGGCGCCTCGGCGCTGTAAGTGCAGTACGTGAAGTGTAGCCTGGCCGCTTCCAAGTTGCCAGTCTCAGCCACGCGGGACTCGAGATCGAGTGCAGGTTTCCTCGGAAGCAGCTTTGTGCTAATCCCTTTTCTCAAAGAAGCTCGTCCACGTGGCGTTTTGAACGAAGTCATCCTAGTGTGTACGCGAGTCCCGTCTCCCAGTGCGGTTTGTCTCTATCTTCTTGCAGCCCGTGAAGCCGAAGCGAGGCTCTTTTGCGCTCTTCCTAGCTTTTCGGTGCGCGCCGCGAAACCACACGGCGACGGCACGATGATAACGAGTGGTGCTCTGTTTTACACTTGCGGTTGCCCAAGGTAGGACCACCAGCCGAGAGGGCGGAGCTTGCTTGCCTTGCAAATGCATTGCGACCTTGACGCAGCGTTCGATCGCGGGGTCCGCCACCACAACTCGGCTCCCACCGGGAACCCGTCTAAGCAGCAGCAATACACTGTAAGTGAGCCACGCACGCATTGAATCAACAATGGACCGGGTTACAGTAGTCCGCCCGCAGATAGCTAAGGTGTCGGCAGCCCAGATATCATCGCTGCTTGGGACCAGATCCCTTCCGGCCGGGAAGGGATCCGGTACGGCAGCATTGACGCGGTTCCGCCTGGCAAAACTGTAAGCTGCTGCTCGACGCCTCGACGGGCGTGATCGAGTGTCGATCGGCCGATCAATCGCCGCCGCCGCTGGCTGTGGTGCATGGACGTCGGTGACACCTTGCTCACCGTGAGCAAAGCATTCAGTGCACGGCAACAAGTATCTTCAACAACGGGCACGCCGCTGCTACTTCACAGCGCTACTTCGCAGTGCCGCCCCATCTGCAGTGGGGTCCACACCACACCACACCGAAGTGGGGTTTGGTAACGTAAATTCCCAAATAATACCCCTTACCCGTATAGTACCCTCTAAAACGTAACCCACTGCGTAACCCATGATTACATGGTTACTTCAATACAAATACCAAGTATATTTTTGGGGGCTTATTGTCGAAAGCATGTTTATGCATGGAATACTGTATAATATACGTAATTTATCAGATTTTGTTTGAAAACGGGAGGGTACTAATAAATAGTGCCCGGGGTATTATTCGGTAATTTCCGTTAGTAGTCAGCAGAATAGTAGCGATAATATTACTACTACTATATCACTACTATAGCACTGTGGTCTGCGCCTTATAGTAGTGATATAGCTATAGTAGCGAGAAAAAATGCCACTAGTAGTGATAATATTAGTGTTAAAATCACTACTACTATCCCGAACTTCAACCCACGTTAGATCTTCAAAAGGCGCGAAAATAGGTGGTTCTCAGCCCTCCCCTCCGCGCGCTTTGCGCTCTTTGGCTCATTTCTCGATACTCGGGCGGAGGAACAAGCAGTTAAAGCGCGCTAGGAGGGCTGTCATTGGTGGAAGGAAGCAAAGACTTCATCGTGCAGTTTGTATTCACCAGTCGAGTAGTCCGTCGACCTCTGAAAACGGTAGGGCTGCCAGCACGCATCATCTTGCTTGGCTAATACTTCTACCAGCAGGTTCTCCAGCCACCCGCGCCTCAGCAAGTACTTACTGACAGCGACACAGGAGTTAAAGAAGCTAGGAGCAGAGTCACTAACAGTATCCCTGACTACATCATTCATAACGCACTCACGATCGATCGACTCGGTGTGGAGCTCATCTAACGGCAAGGCCAAGGCATGTACAGTATGCATATTGTTTTGCTGTGTGTGAATCCGGAGATGTGTTCACTACCGTCCTGACTTTAGGGATCCAAGTGCAATTTTCGGGTGGCATCGTGCGGTGGCTGATCCTGGTGCGTGTCTGAATTTCTGTTTTGCTCAAAGCTGCTGAATCTCACTGTATCGTTTGCGAATACATTTTAATTGCTTAGATGGCGATGTCCTCGTCGGCGTTACTGGTCAGCTGCTTAACTTGCTCGAGTTTAGCTGGGGGCGTGGTTGTTCAACAGCATTCCTAGGTTACTTCGTGACGGGACCACTACGAACAAGGATTTCCTAGGTTACTTCGTGACAGGGCCACTACGAACAAGGATTGACCTTTTACACTGCGGCTTTGGCGTCGTAGTTCGCGCGCGTGGAGGAAAACAGCGGCAGAAATGGGTACAGTGTAGATAGTAGTACTATAGTAGTGATATTAGTAGTGATATCTACTAATGACGTTCTCCAACTGCTAATAGTAGTATTAGTGCTATCGACTCTGAGTCGGATAGTAGTAGTAGTATCACTACTAGCCAAAATTCTCACTACTACCAAACCCTGATTGTGAGCCGGAAGGCTCGTAAACTTCTTGCGAGCTTTCCGGCTCAAAGCAAGTTTACGAGCTCGAGTCCTGTCAAGCCGAGCGAAACCTTCACGACATGCAGTTCGCACACTGCAGCGCAGTCAACGGCTGCAATGTAGAAAAACAGCGGGCCCACGACCGTTTAGAGTTAACTCGTGGCGTCTGCAAACGTCCAGAGCCCGAAACTATGCGGTTCTTACCTACAAGCACGAGTGTCGAAAAAAATCAACCGGTTCAAGACAACCCGCTGCTGACGGACTGGCTGGCTGGCGCAGAAGTACGCGTGGCCCCCGACCGTTCATGCAGCCAAACAGGCACAGGCGGCGCTGCATATTGCACTCGGGGCATCTCCGCTGGCGCCAGCACTTATTATTTTCTCGCCGCTTTCGGAGAAGAGGCCTCGGCTCGCGGGTCGCCTTGTTGCAGCTCGGCGTCAAGTCTGCACCGCGGCTGTGTCCACGGGGCAATCGCTACTTCAGCCGTCGCCGCCGCGGATTGGCTGTAATCGCGCCGTCGCGACCCGACGGCCGACGCGCTACTTCAGTGAAAACCGGCACCGTTCCCCCCGCGCACAATAGAGCGAGCGAGCGAGCGAGACGCGCCCCGCCGACGCAGAGGAAGCCGCCAGCGAAGCCTCACCCGCCAGCGCACGGCCGCAGGCTCAGCCGAACTCTCCCCCCGCCGCGGACGGACGGACGGGAGCTCATCGATCGCGTTTGAGAGACCCCTTGGCCGCGTGAACCCCAGCCCTGCATCAATCGATCACGTTCTGTGATATCGAGCCTCTGCCGCAGTACACTACCGGTATTACTTTCTCTCTTCCGCCAACAAGGCTTATGCGCGCTTCCGACATGCCGGCGTCGACTGCCACGGAGACTCTGGACGACCAGGACGAGGCGTACCTGGCCCAGCGTCAGTCCACCATGGACTCGGCCACGCTGGACAAGCTGCTCATGGCCGAGAAGAACCTGGCGCAGGCCGGCCAGGCCACCACCAACGTCTGGAAGCTCATCGGCAAGCTGCCGAGCGAGGAGCTGGACGCGCCGCCGCCCGCGCGCGAGGCGCCCAGCCTCTCGGCCAGCATGTCGCTGCCCGCCCGCCAGAACTCGCGCTCCGCGGTCAGCTTCTCCGCGTCCCCGGGCAGCCCGCGGCGCACGCGCACGCCCACGCGGCGGAAAGTGTCGACCCAGGCGTCCGACGACCTCTCGAGCGGCAAGTTCCTGTCCTCGGGGCCGCTGAGCCCGCACAACGAGCGCAACCGGTGGGCGGCCACGGCCCCGACCGGCTCCAGGGACCTCGTGGTGGACACGTCGGACGCGGTCAGCGTCGAGGCCCGGGCCAGCCCGCGCTACAACATGGAGATCCCGCGGCCCGACTCGGTGGGCCGCAGCTCGCTCGGCTGCTACGCGAGCACGAGCCAGAGCAACAGCTTCTACGAGCGGCCCACGCACTTCAACGGGTCGGGCGGCGGCCACGCTATCGACACTCTGAGCGACTCGTCCACCAACTTTCTGGTGGAGAACGGCCGCAGCAGGTCCACGCACACGAGCAGCAGCAACGTGTTCGGCTTCAACCGCAACGCGCCGCCGTCGTCCGAGGTCACGCTCTACACGTTCACGGTCAAGAAGAGCGACAGCGTGCTGGAGAAGCTCGGCAGCAAGCGGGCCAGCATCCAGCTGCAGGTGGACGTGGAGGAGCGCATGATCTACTTCCTGTCGGCCCACGACCAGCGCGAGGAGTACAGCTGCGCGGCCGTGACGGCCAAGCCCCAGTCGCGCCTGGGCATGCAGCTCAAGATCCAAACGGGCAACGCCAGCGTGAACAAGAAGATCACGTTCTACAGCACGGAGGACCGCGCCAACTTTGTGCAGGCGCTGGAGCAGGGCAAGGTCATGGTCTACAGCAAGAAGAACCCGATTGCTGGCACGCCCTCGCGCGCGCCCACGGAGATCATCGACGAGACGGCGTCCACTGTCTCCAGCACCTTTGAGCGCTCCAAGCTGCGCGACTCGATGGTGAGTGACCACTTCAATCTGCTGCCGGGTGAGTCGGTGCTGGAGCATGTCCAGCGCGTGACCAACCTGGTGGTGATGTCCCAGAGCGACCGCGCAGTGCAAGGCGTGCTGAAGATCACGTCATACCGCATCACGTTCGTGCCGTACGATTCATCGTGGAAGTTCGGCTCGTTCGAGTTGCCGCTTGCTGCTATTGATCTGATCACGAGGGATGGCCTCATGCTCCTCATCACGTGCAAGGACCTGCGTACGCTGCGACTCGCGATGCACGACGCGTACTCGAGGAAGAAGGGCTACGACCAGCTCCCGTCGACGCCCGACTTCCGGTGGCTCAACTTGCTCACGTTGCGGATGAAGCCGCCGAACATGATCGGCGCGCTGTTTGCCTTTGACTACCACACGGAGCTATCGAAGGAGCGTACCGCTCCACTCCCGGAAAAGCACAATGGCTGGTTCGTGTACTCGCCCTTCGCTGAGTACCAGCGTCTTGGCTTCCTGTCGGCCAAAAAACAGCCGGAAGAGGAAGGCGTGATCACGTGGCGACTGCTCAAGAACTCCAAGTTCCGCTTCAGCCCCACGTACCCGCAGCTTATGGTGGTGCCGTCGCTCATGTCTGAGGAGCAGCTTGTGCAGTCGGCTCGCTTCCGATCACGCGCGCGTCTTCCTGTCGTCGTGTGGCGCCACCCTGTGAACAAAAGCGTGTTGTCCCGCTCCAGCCAGCCTAACTACGGTATGGCGGGCAACCGATCCGAACCCGACCGGATACTTCTGCGCGCGTACCGCGACTCGGCCAACAAGAACAGCTCGAACATGTCGCCGCCTCTGCACATTATCGACGCGCGCAAGCCCATCGCAACCAAGGGCAATCGCCTGAAAGGAAAAGGTACGCAACTGATGAAACGTATTATCCGGGCTTGTTGAAATGATTGCTGATCTTATGTTTCTTGATCGCCTATGCAGGTGTGGAAAACTCGCAGCACTACGACAACGCGACTATTGAGTTTATGGGCATTGCTAACATTCACAAGATGCGCGAGTCATTGGACGCACTTAAGTGTAAGTTGAACGCTTTAGAAGCGATGTGGTGTGGAGAGTAGCAGCGACTTACCATCAATTTTTGTGTTTTTGTTGGTACAGCCTTGGTTAGTCCTAGCAGCGTTGAAGACGGCGACAAACACTACCACAACCGTCTCGAGAGTAAGTTTTTGTCGAGTTCAAATTGCTTGCCTATTCACGAAGACTCACTCTATTTGTTTGATCTATGCAGACACTCGATGGCTTAAGCACGTGATGCGTGTGTTGTCCGGCGCCCGGAGGGTTGCAGAGGTTCTTCACGAAGACGGCGCTTCGGTACTGGTGCACTGCAGTGACGGCTGGGATCGCACTCCGCAGCTGGTGGCTCTGGCGCAGCTCATTCTCGACCCGTTCTATCGTAGCATCCGAGGTTTTGCCAGCCTCGTAGAAAAGGAATGGTGCTCATTCGGACACAAGTTCGCGGATAGAATTGGCGTGGGCAAGGACAGTTCAGATCAGCCGAACGAGCGGTCGCCGGTGATGCTGCAGTTCTTGGACTGCGTGTGGCAGATGACCCGGCAGTTCCCCACCTGCTTCGAGTTCAACGAGAAGTTCCTGCTGCACATTTCGGACTCGCTCATCTCCGGTCTGTACGGCACGTTCTTGTACAACTCGGAGCGCGAGCGTGTGCTGGACAAGGTATGGGAGCGCACGGAATCTGTGTGGACGCCGGTGCTGGAAAACCCGGGGCCGTACAAGAACCCGTTGTACCGACCCACGAACCGTGTGCTGTATCCGCGGGCAAACCTGAAGCGCGTTGTGCTGTGGGATGGCATGTTCTTCCGGTGGGACCCTGAAAGCCACCCGGATTACATGGAGTTCATGGACCCCGTCGAGAAGCACGACGACGACGCGTCCGCGTACGATGAAGACGAAAGTCCTCGCGGCGCCAGTGTTCTCAACTCGCCGTCGGTAATGCCTATTGGTGGCGATCTTGAAGAGGACAAGGTGGAGTTAGATATTGACGTGATTCACGACTTCGATGAGTTCCGGGCAAAGACGCTGTCGGACTGCTCCGACATGAGTGACGACGACGATTTCGAGATATCGCCCAGTGTTACGGCTAGATACGACGGCTCGTCGACGCTGACAGCAGACGAGCTCAACATGACGACACCAGCGACCAGCGAAGTTGATTCCGAAAGCTCGGCGTCTGCTGAGGCGCGCCTCCAGCTGGACGAGAGTACGCTGGATCGGTATCACCACGGAGCTGAGGAGCGCACCCGCCAGCGCGCGCAGGGACGCAACATACGCGAGGCGTTGCTGCTGGCCCCCGACCAGAGCCGCATCAAGTACCTGGAGCAGCTGCTGAGCGAGAGCATCGCGCGTGAGCTGCAGCTCGAGGCCGAACTGGACTCGATCCTGCACCGCGCAGCCCGGGGGAAAAGCTCCTCCAACGGCACCACCCCAAGCAGCTGCAACACGGCGGCCGGAGGTAGCAACAGCGAGAATGGGTCGACCCATTCGTAAGGCAGTTGACTGACGATAAGCAGTAGAGAGCGCGAGAGATGCTTTGGCTGCTGCCGCCTCCCTCGCTCGGCTCGGCCTGCTACTGGCAAGTTTTATTTTGCTTCTGCTTAGTGAGTTTGCGTGTTTCGGAGCGTTTAGTTGGACGTGGCTGGAGCAGAGGAGCTGGTGAGGAAGGCATGCAGGACACGCCACAGCAATAGATTCGTACTCAGTATAATATAGTCGATGGCACTCTCCATTTTGCATCGTTGTTGTGTCAGTCTCCTCGCGGTCGACTCGATTCCCGAGTAAGGAATCCTAACCTTCAGTTCAGCCTTTCGACGGGATCCGATAGTGACGAAATGGATGGTGACGAGGAAATGCTGGCGGCCATGGGCTTCGCTTCGTTCGGTAGACCCCGTCGAGAGCGACGGCAACGGGAGGTGCAAGTACCGAGCACCAAGACAGATGCGTTAGCGCAATTAATGCCCGGCACGGAGCTCGCGGCGCAGCGTGGGGAGTTCTCGGCTGGAAGCGTGGAAAATGGTCAGCATGGCGTGTTGTATCTTTTGTGCAAAGATAATGACATCGATGAGCTGGATGTTGCTTTGAGGGGAGATAGCAAGGAGGAAGACAACATCGAAGAGATTGAAGTCCCGTACGCGGCACTGCTGGAAGAACTCGAGCGAGAGAAGCAGAAGTTTGATAAGTTTGACAGCGCGCAGTTCTTGAATGCTCGCGCTGCGACCAATGCGTATGAGAAGTTGGGGAGACATCGGTTCTTGAATCGATCGGCTATGAAGTTGGTGACGTTGGATCACGTCTTCGAGTGGACGAGAAGGTTACATCAGCGGCAAGAAGAACAGCTCAGCTTTGCTGACATCTGTGGAGGCCCCGGAGGGTTCTCTGAGTATCTGCTGTGGCGAGCTGGGGAAACCGGTGGAGGCTTGAAAACCACGAACGAGAAATTGCAGTGCATTCATGGCTACGGCATTACGCTGAAGGACGCAGCAAACCATTGCGACTGGCGTCTGCCACCAGAGTTCCGCGATCTGTTTGAGGTTTGCTACGGTGAGGACGGCACGGGAAATCTCTACTCCGTCGCTAACATTCACAACCTTCGCGACGTGGTTCGAGCACGAGACCCGAACGGTGTGGGCTTGGTCGTGGCAGACGGAGGCTTTCTTGATGCTCGCTCGCAATCCAACCAGGTTTGAATTGTGTTTTCCTTGCTACCAAAAATGTGTTGCAGAACTTTAATCATGAGGCCTCTGCGGTGGTTCACCCCCAGGAGTCCATGATGACTCGGCTCATCTTGGCTGAGGTGATAGCCATGTTCGCAGTGTTGCGCGTCGGAGGGGATTTCGTTTGCAAGACATTCGAGTTGGCGACACCTGCTATGCTGGAGCTTTGCTGGATCCTGCATCGGTCTTTTGAGCGATTCGCAGTCGTCAAACCAGTTGTAGGATGCATCATGGTTTACACAACTTTTTTAAAGTACTAATATGCTGGTGGTATGTTTTCTTACAGACCAGTCGCCCAGCGAGCTCGGAGCGATACATTATCGCACGAGGTCTGCGCCTGAACCATCTCGATTCGAAGCTTGTGAAGGCTCTTGAGGCGCATCTGGCTCGAAGCAGCAACGGCGACGCCAATGACAAATTTGAGCATCGATTTCTCCTCAAGAGAACTCAGATGCTCGAGGATGTGGACTTCCTGCAGTATATGGCGACAGCTAACGAGGCTATCGCGAAAGTCCAAGTCCAAGCTTGCAGACGCATCAATGGATATGCTGCCAACAAGAAGAAGAGGTAACTTACGTATGTGAACCTTACAAGGTCCCAGCAAAACCTGACATGAGACTATGTATGTGTGCTGTAGGAAAACACGTGGATCCGACGCTGGGGTTAATCCGAAGCAGTATTACCGCTGCTGGAAGCTCGGAGATATTCCTCGCCATGAATCCGAGTGATAGAAGCCGTAAATGGTCGTGGAGGAAACAGCTCTAGTTGGTTGTCATACTTCGCAGTATCTTCTGGAAAAGATCGTTCGCTCCATCGACGGAATACACCCCAACACAGCTCACACGCACCTTCTTCTGCAGAGTCCGCCCCAATTTCCGTCTGTTCATTGGAGAAAGCATAGGAACTTCCTGCTCCGCCGCGATCGCTACTATTTCTGCGATTTCTTGCGCTACCGCCTCGCATCCCTCGAGGTCAGTCGCGATAACCAGTAAACGAATCTTCTTGTTGAGGAGGCCTCTACGCACTTCGTGTAGCCCCAGCACCAATCGACGAGATCGCTTGTCTTGCTTGGGATTTAGACTATGTGCACGTTCCTGTGCTCAAGACATCACACCCCGTTAGCACAGGGTGACTAAATCCCAAATGTTACTGTAGATTCACTTACCTGCAACGCGGCCAGTCGCTTCAAGAATGTAACAACAAGGTCCTGCAAATCCGGCGACTCTGTAGGCTTTGGCAACAGCAACAACACCTTGTTAGAAGTGGCAGGCGATATAATCTCTGCATAATCCGGGTAGTACCTGAAGGAGGCAAACTGGCACGCGTTTCGTCTCTTCATGTATGCTCTCCGCGCCAACCTCCCCACACAGATCCATCAGGCGTGCTGTTACTACACGACCACCATATCGAGAGCCATGCATTGCGTTAGCAGCATTCTCCGCGTCTTGCGAATCGCTGTAAGTCACAGTGACATCTCCCGTCGTCTCGTCCAATTGCATCTCCTCCACAGCTCCATGCTTGGTAAAAATCTGCATCACTTCTTCTCTCACATCTTCCACTTCATCGGGATCTTCCAGCTCTTCGGGCGTCAGCATCCCTTGCACCACCACAATGGCTGCATTCTCCATCTTCTCCTTGTCTATCCAAGCACAGGTCACTGTCTTCCCTCCAAACACGTTTCCATTGAACGCAGTGAACGCCTTTGCTGCATCCGCTGGATCCCGAAACTCCACAACCACATCCCCCACCAACAAATCACCGTTCTCTCCTCTTTCTCCATCTTCTTGGGCAACTATCAACTCTTGTAACTGTCCAAAGCGAGAAAAATCGTCGCGAACTTCCTCCTGCAGCTCGTCCGCTTCGTCTTCCAGTTCTTCGGCTGACACAAGACCGCGAACTCGAAACTTGCAATTTACTGGAGAAAAGTGGAGACTTTGGTCGATACTACTCTTGAATTCGGACTTTCGTTTGCGGCGCTTTGGTTTTGCCAGAGCTGGTGGAGGCGGTGGAAGCGCTGGAGGTTTGACTTGGAAAGGAGGGTCCGGTAAAGCGGTTAACGGCTGCTGCTGCGGTTTCTTTCGCCTTCTTCTTGATGTTTTCGGTCTCACAACGGCGGTTGCATCGATTGCAGCTTGGATATACGAGCCGAGCGTCGCCGGTTTGCTCTGGGGAGCTGCAGCAGCAGTTCCTGGTTGTCCCATTCAACCTGAAGTCCCACTCCACGCGCGCGTGTGGTTGACTTTCTAGGCTGTTTCTAAATGTTTCTGAACAAAGTTCAGTTTCGTAATATTTCTCAGCAATTTCCTGTGTTTTGTACCGTTTCTAAAAGAAAAGTACCGATGTAGGCATTCCACCCATGCGCCCTCGTTGACAACCATCGCCAAGAGATTCGCGCACTGCTGCTGCGGGATGCAACAGACGCCTGATGGACAAAAGCCCTGACATCCTGTCAAGTACTGGGTTGTGGCAACTTACCCCTTGATGTTATGCATACTTGAAATCAGGGGCGTAACCAGAGCCTTTTTCTACCCCCCCCTAATCGGGCCTAGTTACGCCCCTGCTTGAAATGGAAAAGAACTTTGAACGGATACTTAGACGTCATCCGATTTTCCCACAGCTTCATCGCCGAGGAAGCGTAGCGTTCAAATAGTGAGGATGTACTCGAGAAAAGCATATCAACCATACTGTAATAACTCGCTGTATTGTAACTACAGTATCCAATTGACTTCCTATGAATGGTGAAACATGAACGTGTTTCACCTCAGGCTATCTCAAGAGGCCTCATGACGCGCGGCTAGGAGTGGTAAAAGTCTCGGTAACTCTTAACAATAGCTACGGTCGTCGGGTCAGCATCGGGCAAAAACCTAGCGGGGTTCTTACCTTGCTCTCTCCATCTTGTAAACTGCGCTTTCTGTAAGTTGGAGATGACAAGTTTGTCGGCGAAAGGTGCATCTTGCTTCGCGGTGTAAAGCATCTTTGCCAAGTCCCCTTCGCCGAAACGCTCCCTCAGAACAGCGATAATTTTCACGGCTAGATCATCATCTGTGCGTTCCAGCTCGCGCAGGTACAAGACCCAAGTGCTGAACGTGGGGCTTTGGAAAATGTCGTCTCCCGCCTTGTCCAATTTGAGGAGTTTGAACACGTCGACTTCCGTTTTACTTGTCCATTCCGAGAAGAGCGCGTTCTGCACTTTTGTCGCGGCATTACTCGATCTAGGCACCTCCTTCGCAGCGAATGTCATCTTTGCAAGGGCTTCATCACTGTAGTGCGCGTGTAACCCATACATCATCGCTGTCGTCAACAACCCGTCGACTGGACTCTCATCTTTCCGCCTGATCAAGAACGAAATCCAGCTGCGAAATTCCGGCCTGGCAAAGATGTTGTCTTCTCCACGGTCAAGTTTGAAGAGCTTGAACGCGCCGTCTGCCCTTACGTCACTGCTAATCCAATGGGCGAACTGGACGGCCTGCAATTCCTTTGCAGTCGACGCCGTGGCCGATACTTCTCTCTCCGTAGCTAGCATTTTCGCCAGGGATTCGTCTCCAAGTTGAGATTTCATCGTTAAGTACATCGCTGCATTTGCCGCTTCGGGGTTCGTCTTGAACGACATGGCCACGGTTTTCTTCCACTCCAGAAACTTGGCATTCGTGAACATGTTGGATGCTTTGTTGCCAAGGTTGAAGTGTTGAAACAGTCGGTTGGCGGCCTTTTGCTTGTCCGACGTCATCTTGTAGATGAGCTGCGCAGCGCCGGGAATGTCGCCAATTCCGATTCCTCTCTCTTCGTCATTTTCATCCACTACTGGCCTCGAGTGGCCGCCGCTTGGTCTGGTCGTGAGCTTGGTCTGGTCGTGAGCTTGGTCAGGGCCATGGAGACCGTACCATGGAGCAGTATGGACAATGGCAGTGTTCGTCGCCGAGACACCGCTGACGCATGCTAAGAAAGCAAGCGCAACCAATAACTTGCCGGCGCCGCAGAACCGAGCGGGCATACTGGGCACGGGATTATAGTTCTGCACCTTGGACGGCAAATTTCGAAGTGGCAGTCAAAGCTCGTGATCGCGAAGAATTCTGGATGGAGGGCCCAGTGTAATGCCGATAAGCTTACTTAAAGTATGCCTGCGGTCATGTATACAGTGACCAACCAATCCCATTAAAGCATCGTCCACGAAGATCGACTCCCAGGTAAACGATAGTGGCTGCTTGCACCGGGCCAGCCAGTAAGAGATCTTGAGATGTGCTTAGAGCTACAGCTGGTGATTTGACGTTCAACACTCCAAAATCGGTGAAGGAACTCATTCATTTGCGAAAAGGACGAGAAGGAGGCAAGCGGACGTCGGCAGGTGCGAGGCCGTCGAAATGCACGCCCCTGCTAGCTAGGAGAGGGTGTGCGTGTGTGCTAAGATCATGGTATCATTTGCGTGTTAGCTGGGGGGAGTTGTGCGCACAGGGCCAACACAAGCACGCGGTATTTGCGGAGGCGGGCCCAGCGACGAGCATTCCAGCGAGCCGAGCACTGTTCTCGCCAGGTGAGAGAATCTTTTTATCGCAGGAGCGCAGCGACTGCCTTTGCGGAGCGCAGCGGAGCAAAGCCATTTCCCGCGGATGACATCCGTCCTGCGGGAAGGTCGTCACATTGTGGGGTGATCGGCTGCCTATACAAACTCCAAGATATCACCGAAAATAGACTGTGTACGTAAGTCCTGCCGTGTCTGCAGACAACCTGCAGAGCCGGGCACAGATAACGACGATGCTGATGACCAGCGATGGCACTCGTTTTGTCTCACAATGCCTTCGTTTTTGTTGATGTGCAGATCACGGCGTCAATCATGGTGTTCAGCGGGACTCCCGCTGCGGGAGAAAACGTTAAAAACACACAAATAAGCAAAAACGGTGGCCAAAGACGGTGACCGTCACCGCCTTTATTTAACAAAATGTATTAATAGTGTCGAAGCTCTGTGGGCATCCAGCGCACGCAATTTTCGTCGTGGCGGTGTCAGGGGATAGCGAGTAGGTTACTACCTGGCCCTGATTTCATTCTAAGATACCTGGGCTGGGGTTGCAGGCAGCTCAGGACGTAAGGTAATTAGTGGGCACTAACAGGGCTTTGCTAAGTTCAAATAGGCGGACACCCTGCTACTTAGCTACTCTGAGCAAACAGCGCCATTGCATCATACGCTAGCACAGTCTACGATAGGGTCTCTGCTCAAAGGTGGCAGAGCTGCATCTAGTAAGCTTGACAAGCATCCCTGCTCTACCGTAGTTCATGTTGCAGTAACCGCGATGAGCGCTCTCCTCCCATTGCGTGGCAGCCATGACGAGCAACAACTACAGCGGTGCCATTAACGCTAGATGTTACACATGTACGCTACATCTACTTTAGATCAGTACGAACACATAATATGTGTATTATAGGCCCTCCCATATCGCCCCGGGCAACGCGAGTGCATTACTTGAGTAGATCAAATACGTTGCCTCATCACCCCACCCCTCCCTACCTACGGACTCACCAGTGAACACTGGCGGTAATCTAGCTACACGTATACTTCCTAGCCGACGCAGCCTGGTGGAGCAGTGTAACATGCGCTGTAGGTCTAAAAACTCGCATTGGGCGACATCACTCGATCTAGCAGTACCTAGCAATCCTATCAGAGTTGGTGCAACTACTTACACGTGCATCCAGCATTCAGACAGGGTAGTATTGTCAATTCCGTTGAAAATTTCCAAATCGGGCCGATTTCGAAAATCGACCAATACATATTCAAGTACAGATCGAAACGGCTCCAAACAAGAATGCCATATGTAAATCGTACTTAATCGAGTTCCAATAGACAATCCAAGTGGCCGGGGCGATTGGGGAGCGATTTGGCTGGGGCGATTGCAATCGGCCGGTTCGGAAATTTTGAGTAGAACCCACAATACAACCTCGTCAACAGCTCGACAGTCTCTTTGAGTACCCTAAAGGGTCCAAATACGTGAGCGTCGCGAGTAGTAAGTTAGTTAGTGGTCTTCTCCGCAAACATGTTAGTGACTTTCACAACCCACAAACTTACAGTGGATTGATGCGTTTCTTCCCTAGATACAAACACTGTGTCATTCTCCGGTCTGGTCCAAGGTAGCGACGCCGGACGTGGCATCTTTCCTAAGTAACTTACGTGGAATTACTCAAAACTCAGTGAAATATACTCACAATTAAGTAGCACCCGTTGCCGAGTCCACGTTGAGGTCCAGCGCACTGTTGGTTGCTTGCGTACAAATAACGAAGAGTTCAAAAGGATGGCTTAGTGGTGGGTTACCTGCTACACACGAGGAAATTTGCAAAATGTTAATGTCTGGCTTGCAAGCACCTACATTCATGTTATACCAGTAGTCGTCACCGCGGGCGGAAATTGTATATACTCGAACAGTTACCAGTAACAGGCCTCAACCCTCGCATGTAGCATGATTTACCATGGTTCAGGTAAGGGGCTGGTCAGGCTGGCTGGAGCTGGTTCTCGGTCCGGTGAGCGAAGGGGTAGGCGAACTACTCGGTTTTGACTCTGTCTGCTTTTTGTCCAAAATGAACAAAACATAGGCACTTTACTCAAAACCCGAGAACCACCTCGGCGATTGAGTTCTCGGGTTCCTGCAACGTTATCAGTCATCATTTTACAACGTCACAACGCTGTTACGGCAACGTTAGGGCCTTATTGCGACGTTATTAGCAACATGGGTACATGGTAGGACAAGGTCGGACTTGTAATTTATCGGATAAATTCCTCGTGTGTTGCACATAGGTAATTTATTTCTGAGGTATTATCTGTGCTGAATGAGTACATAGTAGGCTCACGAGGTGCGCAAATCTATCGAGCCGCTCACTGAGGACTTCAGATGTGAGGGTGGGAGAGTTCTGAAGTGGCACACACCACGAGTACACTTTTGTGAGCGCAAAGTATGCTAACAGAGGCTCAAAATGTGAATACTCTGGTGTTCGGATTCATTTATCTCTGCACGGGTACGTTTTATCGCGGATGCCAATGGTTTTCTGGGCTGTACTTCTTCGACAACGAGACATAGTTCTTCTTGTAAGAGTATATAACTAATCAAACGCTCGTAAAAGCGTTTCAAAAGTGACCATTATATTTTTTCCGTAACCATTAACGTTGCTCTTTTGATAACGTAGCTCTCGCAGTAACGTTGCTTGCTAACGTTGCCCTTCGATCACATCGCCCATTAACTTTCTTCGAGGTAAGTTGTTGGTGACAGTATTGCACGGCAGCAAACCCTACTGATAAATCAAGTAACATACCAGGTCCACGTCGCTGGTTATAACATTATGATATTGTGAGTGTACGGACACTTTCATTATGCATTCAATGCTGTACCATCGTGCATTGACTAGTTTAAAAATTATTCTCTTACAAACTAGTTGACCTCTTCTCAGAAAATCTGGAATAATAGTAAACGCTGAAGTTCCGCGTCTACTACGGAAGTTCCGCGTCTACTGTATAAAGTCGTGTCAGAATCTATAAGATAAAACTATTAGGTGCACGTCCATTACATTCGGTTTCTATTCAGTTATACTCTCATTGTCTCAGTACATCCGCCAGATTATCAATGACTATATTGCCAGGTTCGTGTACTTCACCTACAATAAATAGGCTTCAATATATTAACAGTATGAAGTGTAAAAGGCTTAGTACGAGTGGTGATACCGTCAATCGCGCATCATAATTGTTAGGTAAAACCAGTTAACGTTGCGCAAGAACTATTAAAGCTCGTAGCTAAAGGGTTAACGTCGCTGTAAAATTTGGAACTTAAGCAGCGTAAGACTTGAATTGCTGCCTGTTGCTTAGCCGATAAACCATAGCTGTTCATGCTTATATTTTACGTATTACTGTGTACAATAACTACCTCACATCGACACATGCAACAAATGGACGTAGAATCTATTATCAAACTCATCTACGGTAGCATTATCGAAGTGATGCATAAATGTATCGTCACAGTTAATCTACCAGAAGGGTCGCAGGTTCTAGCCGACATGTCCATGCTAAGCGTTAAACAGATTCCTCATCAGTTGTGTGCTGTAATTTAATAGCAGTGATATCAAAGTAGATTGCGATCTTGTTCTAAATCATACGGTATACATCGCTGTTTTCTTAAAAATGGACTCAATATATGTATAGGCATAGTATGCAGATGCGTGATCCTGCCTCCATTTAATATGCTTCCTATACTACGCGCTGGCTAAGTCACCGTAGTGCTATCCTTTCTCATTATAGTAAAGTACTTTGCTAAGTTTTATAGCGATCATGTAATGGCGGATGCGTCTGACCCAGGTAATACAATTGAATAGTTTGGCGGTTGATAACTATAAGTACGCCTTGGGGAAGGCATTGTACCCTTTGAATACTAGCTTTATATAAGAACAGAGGAAGTTGGACAAATCACATTAACGGGCAATGTGAACGTGCAACGCTAAAAATAAAGCAACGTTATCTTGGATTAACGTTAATGCGCAACGCTAAACATAATGCAACGTTATTGAGAAGCAACGTTAGTACTCGGCGATATTTCGAATAGTGTCGACCTCATTCGATTAAACCTAAGCGCTTGGGCGCAAATGCTTCGCAAACGTTTAGGACGACAATCGTATAGGTGTACGGAAATTACAGAACATAATTACAAGCAACGCGAAGCAGCAGCCATTATGTCAGGGACCTGGACGATGATAGTGGTTTGGTAACATCGGTACTCTGCTAGATGTGGACTTCCCTCTCGGCCCGCACGTCCTTGTCGTCCCGCGACTTGAAGCTGAATACCAACGTCAAAACAACATAGAGACATAAATATTAATGAAGCAGTGTTATCAATCATAGAGCAGCATTAGCAGACAATAGAGCGCAGAGCAACGTTACCTTTAGTATTCGCGGGAGGAGGGGGGGGGGGGGGCAGACTCTCGCAGCTTGACCATTTCTGATGCCAATGCGTTCAGCTTGCCCGTACGAGGCATCCTGCCGCTTTTGCCGCCTCCTTAACAGCCTTAATACATTACCAAATAAACAATAACAAATTACCAAAGTTAATGCACATATAACAAGCAACATTAATGCACACCTGTAAGAAGCAAGATCAAACTTACGTAATTCGTGAAGTCGCTTGGCTTGCCCCACCCTTTAACAGCGGGCGCGTAGGGCTATCGTAATGTTTCCAGGAGGTGGCTGCGCGGTCCGAGCTGGTTTTCTGAAATGGAGGGCTGAGATTCTCCCTCTTTTCCTTAAGTACAGCTTCTTTCCGTTTAAGTTCGAAATTAATCGAGGTAAACCCTCACTTCAAATGAGTATTTTAATCCTGAGGGAAAATCCGGCCTGAATGAGGGATTTGGTTGTCACGTATTTTACGCGTCATTTATTTTTTGGGCGACGTTATTCTTGTTATTGCAACGTTATTGAGCTGAGGTTAGGTCTAGTTAACGTCGGTTTTGTTCATTTTGGACAAAAAGCAGCTTGGTCCGCCGACTGCTGATTGGCTAGATTCCCTGTACCCACCCCTGTCTGTGCATTCCCCAGAAAACGTCCATGCGCTCAAAGACGCCACATCGTTTTGTGCTGCTCAGGGCGGTTGCTGTGTTGCTGCAGTCTTACTGTGTTTCTACAGCTTTGTACGGCACTGTTGTGTGGATTTCACGCGTTCTCTTCAGCGGCTCAAGTGGAGCCTGGCGCACGGCGAACAGCACACTTCCAGCACCGACCACCATCGGTAACAGACGTGGAGAGCTGAGTGCTGGGCTCAGTCTCAGGGGAAAGCCCGACGCGGCTTTATTTGAGATATATTTATGTCATATTGTGCTTTGCAGATAAATGTCGCCCCGTTTTATGGCCTAGATCGAGGAAGGCCGGTCCACAAATCAGGGTACAAAACAGAGGCGGTAGCTCGATTTACTTAGATCGACCTCGAATTGCGCTTTTGAAAACGCAAAAGGGATCGATTTACCGTAGATCGACCTCGTTCTGCCCAGATCCACCAGGAGATCGACCTCGAGCCCTGATTTGGATTGTCGTAGCTCGAGTTATTAGCTGGTCTAAATAGATCGATCTGTCCCTTTCTTTGACCTCGTTTTATTAAATCGACCTCGACTTAATGATAAATCGAGGAGACAAAACGTTTGCAAAGCACAATACATTTTTATTTATATCGAAAAGTAAATATTATAGCATCCAGCACAACAAATACTTTTATCTAGTGCTTTGACCACGTATCGAGTGCAGTACAAGCCCCAAGTACGCATTATTAATATCACTGCAAAGGTACCTTGAAACGATATTGTACCGTCATTGTGGTACAGATTTAGATAGTGATGCCTCTGGATTGTGATAAAAAGTGGTCTCCCGAGGCTATCACTACGGAGAGGATCGTCTGTATACAGTTGCTGATGTGGAGGATTTGATTTGATGACTTCATGCTACGTTGTCAGAAATCTCCCACGCGCCCGCCCAATGGCAGATCGCCTAAAAATAAAACATTAAACTAGTTGAGCACCACGTTCGCTGCGCTTCGGCATGTTGCTTTAGGGCCGACGCCTCAAACTATGTATACCACATAGTTTTGGCCGACGTCCCCCAGTCGATCTGGTCAGAATGGCCAATATGAAGCCGACAACTGGTAACCAGAGAGGCGAGAACACGCCAAAGGTAGGTCTTCAAGAAAGATATCCATACGTATGGATAGGAGAGCAGTAAATCACCGACTTATCGGTGATGTTGGGGCCTCCAGGCCCCGACATCTCCGACATTTGCACCCGAACTCCGACAATCTCCGCCGCCGGCGGAAGCACGTGGAAGGCTATCAGGACACTATCAGACTGTAGTTTGACGTAGTTAGGAGTATCTGCACAAATGTATTACTTGCGAGGTATCGTGAACGCAAAGTAGGCTTGGATGTTCAGGTTCATTGGTATCTCCGACGACCTGAACGATGGGTGCGAGCGGCGTATACGTCCAGGCCCTTTGCCTAGTAGTATTCACCTGTTGTAGGAATGAAGTCCGCGCTATCAGATGCTCTAGATGCAAATAAGGAGACATATATGTGAACGCAAAGCGACTGCTGCGTGATAGCGCAAGTTGCACGTCCTCTAGGCCCGCTACGCAATGCATTCTTCAGTAGTACATCGTAGCTAGAAGAAAGAGCACGATGGCATCCTCCTGACACTAAATTGAAGCCGTAGGCCCCCGCAACAGAGCCCTTAACGCAGTTATTCACTGTATTGAAGATGCACTATGTAAGGGTGACTCCCACACTAAAGTAGGGTCTCTAAACTACATACCATGCTCCGTGTAGATCGAGCGCGCCCTACGAAGGTTGTCAAGAAGCTTTGAGCCGCCCAAAGCGTGCTACAGCAGCGTGACGGTGTTGAAGGGGAACCGGGACACTGAAGCGGGACACATTCGGTGGCAAACGGTCACATTAGGTCCGATCCGGTGCAAATCGGTGGTGGGACATTCCCTAGCATTTTCGATACACCCAAATCACCCAGACTGACAAATCGATATGTCTCTGGTATTGTATGGGTCGGGCATGAAAGGAATAATATCTTTGTTGTAAAATATTCACGGATCTGGATATGGGTCACACTGACCCGCAGCCTTCCGATAGATAATCTACCAAAGCTCGGACAGAGGGCACATCGATGTCGGGCGCATCCTCAAGAGGTTTGGTACATAATGTACTTATGTTAGACCTGGCACCTGCCGGGATGTGTCGGATTAGTTATATTTCGGCACTCTTGTTTTGTTTATTTCGGCACAGTGCAAGTTTAAGGAAATAAAGTATGCATTTTACTACAATTTCTCTAGCATATCGAGCTGTTTAGCCTGGAAGATGCCTTCAAGGGCTAGAGAAGTCAACGAAGTGCGCTTGTCGTTCAGTTCACACTTCAATACGGAAAAATCGGATTCGACGAACGCCGTATTCGCGAATACAATCCGCAGCAGAACTGGCGGAGATGTGAAATTGTCTTTGGAGCAGCAGCGTTTTGAACTGAATCCCAGGCGTCGTTGAAGCTGGTGTCATACGATTCTTCCTCCAGGGCTGTGCGAACCAGCTCATCAAGCAGATTTGCTTGACACAGCTCTCGATGCTCCCGTTCAACGGCTTCAATTTTTGCCTCACTCCAAAACAAAGCCAATTGATCGCGGCGAGGATTCAAAATATCTTCTGCAAACTGGCGAGGAGGGACTGTGACAAGCTCAGCTGGCATTACTGGCGGAGCCAAAGATGCGGCAGCGTCATTGTTGCTGTCTCGCTCAGCTTGTACATGCTCCATACCTTCAATTAGATGCAGTACAAAATTGCCAAGCTGCCTCAGAATCGATTTTTTGTCGGCATCTGCAGCACTATTCATGTGATTCTTGACGAACGTCCCCTGGTCTGGAATGTAAATGTTGCTCTTTTAGCAAGTACTTCGTAGAAATCGTGTCATTAGCGCTATATTGGAATTCAGAGCTAGGTACGCGTTCAACTCGTAGCAGTTTGCGAAGGCGATCTACAAGGAGCTCAATCATTTGCTGTGAGAGCAGGACATCCTTCCCCTGTATCTTGACAAACGTGACGTTCACCACCACCATTATCCCACAAACAACAGCTGCATTGACCCACCATGATGGCGTTGGTGCCGCAGACACGTTTTCATTGAGGTGTTCTTCGAGGCGAAAATGGTTTTTAATATCCACTGCAATGCGTTTCCCATGTACAGCCACCGATTAGTTAGTTTTTTGGCGACACCTCTTAGTTCAGTAATCAGCGTTGTCTGGCGGCGAAGGTGAACAACTAAATCCTTTGTCTTCTTCACAAAGTCTCCATTCCCAACAATTGCAAAACCGGCTTTTATGACCAGGTCCATCTGATGAGCAGCACATCACACTCTCAGCACCGAGTGGGTGGCCTCTTTCTTTAAAAGAGTGACCACTCCTCCATGACGGCCTGTCATAGTGTTCTCTCAATCCGATGAAATACCAACCAACTTCTGTCTTCAGTTAGCGAACAAAATATCGAGTACTCGAACAATCAGTTGAACTTGGACCACAGCAGTGTGGCAGTCAAACATAGGGACCGCGATCAAGTGTAGGTTGACTAGCACGCTGTTGACGGCAACACGAACACGCTGATCCATGAAAGAGCGATCGGTGTGGGTTGTGATGTCGCAAGCAAATGCAAACCCCCACATATTGGGGTCTGCGATGAGGTTGCTGATGCGTTGAAACGAATAGGCAACTAGAATACGAGCATAAGTGCCTGCCATAGCGTCAGTCATACCGTAAAGCTTCGAGTTCCCTGTAGCGTTGTAGTGCTGCTGAATTACTGCTGCCGTCTGCCGAAAAGAAAACCCAACCGAGAGATGTTTGACCGAAAGAGTAAACCAGAAGTGATAGATACTACATAAGTATTATGCAGTATCTATCACTTCTAACCTTTTATCGTTGTAAGTCCAGCCGCATTTATTTCAAGGTTTAGGTAAGATTGAATGCATTTAACCTACCTATCTAGGTAACGACCAATACCCAGCCGCATTTACCGAAAATCTATCGGAACTTCCGAGTGTAGCAGCGGCGCTCAACCTGATGAGCCTCCCTCTGATGGGCAAGGAGCAAGATCCGAGCGTGTTGCATGCACTGTCAGCGCGACATTCTGTGCTGTTGCGCAGCCGTTCGTATAGCGTCTTCGGACGCACGCTTTACAGCCCAGAACGAGCGCCGAACTAATAGACTTAGATTGATCATTTACAGCTATCCAGACACTACGCTAGTCGCTGCAGCGACTGCACTAAACACGAATGCCATCTTTCCCACAACCCCGCTCAGGCAGGCGGAGACGAATGCCGAAACAACCACAGGTAGCGTTCTAGCTTGAACATTAAGTCGCCTTGGCATTATAAGTACACCCTGACCCCTAAAACCACTTTACCCTTGGGGCACAAAACCCTAGACCCCCTTCTACCTCCCCCCGAAGGGAGAGCACCTCGCTTCGCTCGGTAGTTTGCAGGACCCGCCTGCGGCGGGCGTTGGTGCTATCGTTCTCATTTAAGTACGACACCAAGCAACCCAAAAAGTGGCTAAGCTTATTCGGTTAATTAATTTCAGAAGTGGCTAGTCGGCAATCAAAAAAGTGGCATCCACACGCTCGCTGCCTAAAACACACGCATCCAAAGCCAGCGAACTTCGCGCCTCCATCACGACGGAAGAGTAGAGCACTCGGTTGCCACACCAAACTCAGCCGAGCTACTACACTTCAACTAATTGCGCCAATTTTATTGATTCCCCTGCTCCCCCATGTCTGAGCCGACGCCTCGTTCAGCACGATACTACAGCTATCGCGACTGAGCAATAGAACTATAGGAAGTCTAGCACGGAGCAAATTGCAAATGAAATTGAAGGCTATCAGTAATGTTAACAAGTACATGGCATAAAGTATCCTTACTTAATGGCAAATGCCGCCGCACGCAATGGCGTGATGCGGATCACGCCATTGACAAGTTCGCCACACTGCTGCTGGGACCAAAACGCTTGACGGAGCCGGCGATCGCAGGTGTTAAATCACCTTGCCGCCGTTGTCTCCTCGAAGTAAACCTCGCCCGCGAGGATCACGTAGCTCACGGCCGTATTTAAGCGCGCTTGTACTTGGTCACCTTGCGCGCCGTGTAGCCCGTGGAGGTTAGAGCTGCACGTGCATCTCATTGGCCGTCTTGACGGCCGACGTGCGCAAGTCGAACTGGGACTTGGTGCGGTACGTGGGCTGCAGCAGTAGGTCGTTGGCCTCCTTGACGGCCATGTTCATGGTGGCCACCAACTCGCCGCTAGGCATGACGCAGTCGGCGCCGTCCAGCACGGCGTTGCCCACCTCCTAGACCTTGGCGCGCGTCAGGCGCAGGTTGTTCTGCGTGTACTCGAGCATCTGCGTGGCTACATTCGCGGGCTTGCCCACGGCGTTGCAGCGGCTCACCACCATCTTCTGGTACGCCAGCACGTGCTGGGCGGTCACCTCCACGCACCTGATGCCGCCCGAGGCCTCGAGGATCTCCTCGAAGTTCTACACACCCTCGAAGCTCTCCGCCTAAGAGATGATCTTGGGCGCGATGTACTTAGTCTTCTTAATGCACTCGTTCACGAACGCGCGGATCTCGTGCACGTCGCTGGCCTTACAAATGAAGGACGCCGCGATGAAGTCGATGTCGAGCTCCACGTCCCATTCCAGGTCGCGCTTGTCCTTCTCCGACAGCGCCGGCAGCTCCACGATGAGGTCGGGCAGGTTCACGCCCTTGCGGATGCCGATCTCCTCCGTGGCACGTGATCTCGCCCTGACCCACGGCCGTGCACGCCCGGCGGATGTGTCCGTCCGTCAGGCAGCACTGTGTCGCCCACCTTGATCGTCTCGGCCAGCTGCTGGTACGCTACGGCGAACTTGTCGGGGCTGTGCCTGCATGGTGAAGGAATGCGTCGTTTCGACCCGATGGCGGCTCGCTGTGTAGAGGCTCGCCAAGGGTCGCAATCCCAGCCCACTTTCGCTGAAGCTGCTGCTTGAGGTCGCGAAAGAGTTCGGGAATCACGCCCACCCGCCAAAGCCGATCTCTGGTGACTTACTTAAAGTATGGGACGACGCTTCGCGAGGAGCCGCGGGAGAACTGCCGAACTCCAGGTGAGTGATAGTCCCCTTTTCCCGTCTCTCTTCAAGAAGGCATGTGGGGAAAAACCAGACCTGCTCATTCTTCGTTAAATGAGGCTTGCCTTCGAGTGGCTTGCGTAGCAAGGCTCGAGGAGGCTGCCCCAGGGTGTGGTGTGGTGGGTGAAAATTAGCTACGCGCTGCCTGAAGTGTTCGAGGCCTGCGCGCACTTGAACTTGTCGCCCGTAGCCCTTCGCGCTGACGGAGCGAAAGTCTAAATGAGCAGCTCTACCTACACGACTTCGCCGACAACTACCGCATCAGAACCTTGCACCCACGGTTGGTTACCAGCGACCGGCTGTGGGATGAAGAGGACAAAACTGACTGCGTTGACGAGGCCGCTTGCGACGCCGCGGACTCAACCGCCTCTTGTCGTTCAGCATCTTGAGACTCTTGTCGGGAAACCCCCTGACGTCTACGTTGAAGTTGCCCTTGGACTCGAACATGCGCATGCGCTTCACTCCGATCGAACCCGAAAAGCGCGCTTCCGTCATCGCTGCGCTCTGCCGGAAACTTCTCATTGAAAGATTTTCCCCTCTGAAAGGAGATTGTTTTATGCATATCGTCGCCTATTAAGGGCGCAGTCCTAAAAAAAAGCTCCCTAATTAGTTCCCCTAATCGCTTCAGACTTTTTACTACCCTTTTTACGCAGGCATAAGGTTTGACAGGTAATATAGCCTTAACAAGGGGTCCTAAGGATGTCCAAGTTGAGTTAAAACTTCGCATTTTAAGGTATTTCTGATATCCTCCATACTAACCGTCGCAATCACTGTTTCGTAACTTCGACCCTCGGGTCTTATGGCATTATTAGTTAGTGACAACAGTTCATTTAGAAATGAAACCGACTGATTCTACCTTCTATTAATAACCATTGCGGT
Source organism: Phytophthora sojae (assembly GCF_000149755.1). Classification (NCBI taxonomy): domain Eukaryota; phylum Oomycota; class Peronosporomycetes; order Peronosporales; family Peronosporaceae; genus Phytophthora; species Phytophthora sojae. Next base: position 9,082,403 of record NW_009258116.1, read on the forward strand.
ACTAAACCCATTTTTTTCGCCGTTTTCGGCCGCAGTCGACGTGATTTCACAGGTCGAAGACCTGTGCTTGGCCTCGGCAAAAAACTTGTAACTTTCCAAAACCGGGTACCAAACCGGGTCTCTCTTTCTTAATTGTAATGTTTAAGCTAATATCTGCCGGAATCGGGTACCCGACGATAAATGCTAAGATTTATGCACATTATTTACCAAAGGCTGATACTAATCGTTTATTATTTACCAAAACCTGCATTCAAACACTTACGGACGCTCCAGCACACTATGAGAGCGTCATGGCTTCGCTGAAGGCGTATCAATTTGCGCCATAATCGACCAAGCTTAGCTGAAGATGACCAACATGACTTGTCTAGGTACAGGCTGCATTTTTTACATATCAATTTGCTCAATACCCAATCACTCTTAGCCGAAGATGCCCAACCTCGTGTCTGTCCCCAATCCAATCAGCTCAACTCGACAGTGACACGAGCATCGTTCGTTTGAATAAGACTTTTTTTCCCTGCGTTGAAGCACCCACTTCCAAGGAATTGGCCCATTAGCGTATTCCTCATTCCGCAATTTACCCCCCAAGCCCTCAAGTTAAAAGCTTGTTTGTTTGTTTGTTTTGTTTTTGAATTGAGGATCATTATTGTCACTTAGCTAACATCCTCAAGTTAAAAGGTCAAGATCAGCACATCATTTCGTTCCGCTACTGTAGCTCTCTCGTCTGATCGTTAGCACACAACATAATACAAAAATGAGCACAGTATACCTTACCTGCAAAATGAATGAAATAGCTCTCTCGTTGCTGGCGCCAACGCAGCCATTGGACGCTGACCAGGGTGTTATGTCACCGATGGCCTCATCAGACCAGGCAACCTCAATTGGTGACTTTCGGTTCCTGAGAACCCACCACGATAAAGAAGAGCGGGGCTTGCTGGTTACCAGCCTCACAAATGTTTGGCTGAAACATCATTTCCGTATCGATACACTTCGATGTGCGCAACTATTTGTTCAATTACGCATTCTCGGGCAGATGCTGCGGCTGCGAAGCAGGCACAGTAGATGCCCACGTTAGAATCAACTAGAGAGTTGGGCTGGTAGTGCTTTTAAGGATTAAAAACAAAACAACTTTGGGATTTACTCAATTATTATCCGTTATTATCGTCCATGAAACTATTTGTCGACCTGTGTACCCTCCCGGAGCAACGCTCCGGGTTGCCTATATAAATTGTGACCCTAACCCATTCTTGTAATTGATATCGACCCTTGGTAAAAAGTAAATCTGAGTTGTAAAAACAGCTAAATCAGAGTAACGCGCTATTATAGAGGGGACTTCGTCCCAAATAATGTTTTAATTTTTTGCTGGACACCCGAAGCTAACTCGACTAGATCGAATTAACCGGACTGATCCCACGCAGGCAGTGCCCAACACGCATGCATCTAGCGGGGTTTTAGCATCTGGAGCTTGCAGAATACGAGTGCGATCTAAAACATTTCCTATCTATCGTACTACGCGCACCTACATTGATCGATATGGTATGAATAGACGCTAGTATCAGAATTTGGAGAATTGTAATTGACGTGTAACGGATCCGTTGGTAGACCGATTGTACTTTGAGTTGTGGCATGAGTCTCTCGGGGCGACAGCAAACGCTGCTGAGCATCTATGGAGCTGTGAACGATGGCAAGAAGAAGCCACTGAAGAAGCCGCAACGTCCAGCTTCCAGCTCGGCACTCGTCGGTAGGAAGAACAATGATCCACGACGTCCAGCGCCTTACGTTCGAACGGACAGCGACGAACGAACAACTAATGACAACAAAGGGGTCTCAATACCAGAAGAGATTGCACCACCATCATTGCTACCAATTGCGAGCTGCCCAGTTATCGAGGAGAAGGTGGCGCCTGCTTTACTCGAGCCGACTACATCCAGGTTTGGGGACAGTGTTGGCCTGTTATCGTGCATCTTACAGCGGAATAAACATCATGTTACTGACTGCAGGGCTGAGGACCAAACCCGTGTATCGGTAGTAAAATCCGCAAGAACTGATTCTGTTGTGATCAGCAGTAAGGCTGCCACTGTTGCACATAGCACGAATCCAGTGATTTCTCTGTATGGAGACGGCTTTCTCGAAATTCCGTTGTCCGATGCGTCGAAAGGGCCAGAAAGCACGGAACCTTCCCGCTTGCTGGGTAATGGCGGGTTTTCGATCTACCTGCTGCTATTCAAGGCCGCGGACACGGAAAAATACAAAGCAAAAGTGTAAGTGTTGAGAGGGATTTTTATGGAGGTGACTATTGGCATTAATGAGTTTCTCTTCGTTCTACGTGCTTACGATAAAGCGAAGAAGATGGAGTGCGCCATAAATCGCCTGAGCTCGATGACTCGGGCGAGTTTGTCCGGTGGTTGTGCTGTGGCAGCACGAACCGAAGTGTTTTCGGCTGCTCAGCTGACAAAGGGGAAGACTCTGCGGTATCACGCAAAAGAAGTGAATTCTCAAGCACGCTTGAAGGTGATTTTTTGCATTAAAGTTCCTGTAATAGAGATAGGATAATATTTACTGATGGGTTACGGATTATTGTTGAATAGGCCGGAGCGAGTCGACGCCAAAACTTTTATCAGCTATACTCCATGTCGACAATTTTGACGATGGTGAGACCACGTATTCCATCTATGATCGAGGGGTTCTTCCGAACTATCGAGATAAAGGGGAGGACGGAGGTTGTCGTGTTCGCTGGCGAGATTGGGAATGTTGGGCGAACAACTACGAAGTGCCCAGTAATCGCTGGGTGAACTTGAAAGTTGTGTTCGACTGCCGATATCTCCAGATATTCTTCGACAACGAGCTGGTAGACTGCGCGCGAATACGTCCTATAGACAACAATGGTTCATTCACGACCAGTCCTCCGCATGGAAGACGTGCCGGTGGGAGCTCTGCATGGGTCCAAGCGCCGTCAAGTTCCAACTCCGTTTACGTAGGAGGTCACCCGTCCTACGCGAGAAGCGTCCGTGAATGGCGCTCCAGAATCGGCTTTGTAGGGCTCATAGCTTCGTTCAAGCTTTGGAAAGTTTCTCCTGGTCAATTTCGTGGAGGAAAAATACCTACCAGCGTCCAAATGGAGCCGCTAATTTCCTTGACAATCCCCGAGATCGGTTCTGTACGCGACAGCTCAAGCTTTGAGAACGTCGTGAATGCTCATCGCAATGTATTCTGGAGACAAAACGCGCCTCCGATGTGGACACCAACTCCACAATCCACTTCTGCAGTATGTGGGGTACTACCCCCGACAACCAAAGGATCGGTTGTCTTACTAGCGAACTTCTTCGACGATGCTCATTGTGACGTGGGGGTTGCAAGTCCAAAATCATTCGAGAATCTACTATTGACTGCTGTTCAGTCTGGAGATGTGCGAGTATTGGTTCAATATGCCTTGGAGTTCAGTGTCCAGAGAAGTCACGACCACATCTGCCGATCTCAAGTCGAGTACGAGCAGAAAGTGAGTGCAATTGTGTCTGGAATTGAGCAAATGAGCCCCTTACTGAACGTTGTGGTGAACCACGAAGACGTTCGACCGCCTATCGGATCTTTCGAGATTACAATAGAGCTCACACGCAACACAGGTAAGGGATCGGTTAGTATCGTGGTACACTCAATGGCCTCTACCGGGTGCTTCCCGAACCTGGAGGACATCAAGAAGAAGATCGAGTCGATCGTGTTATTCGAAGCCAAGCGGGCCCCTGGCGAAGAAATTCAAATCCAAGCATTCCGACATTTACTCGCATTAGCAGGACAGACTCGATACAACAGAGAGCGGACGTTCATGGAATCCGTGATTAACCGGAAGCTAGTACTGACAGAACGGAAAGTTTCGGCAGAATTCGAGAAAATTGGGTTTTACTTTGCTGCAACAGAACTCCAGGAAGTCGTAAGTTACCTCAAACGCATCCAAGATACTTATTCCCGAGCGCAAAACCATCGCATGGATGATCTACCGAGTTTGTCAATGCTCACACCGACACCGACAGGATTATACAAGCTTCCGTTTATGAATACCCTCCTGGTGTCTTCGACCATGATGTGCGATACCGGTGGACCTCGATCACCCTGGCGTTTTGTCTGTGTTTTGCTAGATTACGACTTCCAGCTCGTCGATTTCGTTCACGAGGGTTGCCCAGTCACCAAACGCGGAGGCATCTCGTATCGACAAGGTCAGACGATCTACAATGGCATTGTAGATCGCGTATATCTCCGTCTAACCGCCTTGTCGAACAAAGTCTTCTGTGTGCTCTTCTCACTACAAAAAGTGGCGGGGGACGCAGCAAATGATTCCCACAGTGAACAGTTACATCAACTCCCAGGAGCTCGTATTCAGCTGGAGAACGTCGAGGAGCACCATGTTCTCGGTATGTTCGACGCAAGACCCAATGGAAACTGTCGATGGTTCACTCTAGCCGCTGCTTATCGATCCAAGAAAAATAATCTGTGGCAGCTTCAGGCGATTGGAGGGTGTGGCAATGCCACCTCCATTTACGCAAGTATCGACGAAGTCAACGTTCTCCTCGCTGAGCTACGAATCATCCAGACGTACGAAATCCGTGTGCATTTCATTGAAACTTCAAGCGAGAAAGAAAACCCTTTACCAGAGAATCGCGAGTGCGAGGAGTTTGCTCGCCGACTGGCAAAGAATATCCGCTTCGGTCGAAATGGCCGCATCGTTCTGGTGCCATTTTTTGAAGGTGACAGCAGCTCCAGCAAGTTTCGGTTAAAGATTGCACTGAAGCTACAAGAAGTGGAGGAGGAGATCGACGTGTACACGTACACCACCCGCAACTCGGCCAACCGAACTCTACCAACCATCCAGTCGATTTATCGCACCATACTACGGATTTTATCCCGGCACGGAATCAAGGAATGTCTGCAGCAGAACCCGTTCGCTCCTCAGAACAAGCGGGTGAAGCGGCATGTCGAGTTTCGCGTCGTGAGTGCGCAGACGAACGATCCCGTGGAAAAAGTGCACGTTTTCATTGAGAAGAACATCTCGTTTGATGCGTTGAGCTCGAATCTGGCGAAGACTGTGCTCCCCACGCTTATGATGGGCTCAAGACTCATGTCCATTCGACGTCGACTACAGAAGAAGAGAGCGATTGAGGTCACGCGTGAAGTGGCCGAAGAGTTTGTCAATGAATGCATCGCGAAAGCCTCCAAACGAGCCACGATAGCTGCAAATCTCAACGTAAAATTGATCTCTGTGGTTCGAGCACGAGCCATGCTGAGGAGAGTCATGCGCCAACGCTACGAGAAGATCAAAGTGAGCATTATCGAGAGAGCTCGGAAGAGTGAGCACGCTCGAGAGTACTCACAGAGCTCCCCAAGTCGACTCCAACGGGCCTTTACTAACCGGTTAATCCTCACCGAATCTGAACGAGACTTGCTGCAGCATTCCACTAGAGGGGAGCTCGCAGAGCTCGATCTAATGCTGCGAGGAGTTACTGTACCATTCAAGGAGAAGAGGGTCATAGACGAACGTGCATTCCTCGAAGAATGGAGGAGCAAAAAGGCTCAATTCGCTTCATCGGACGATCATTCAGAGAGGAAAAGCGAAGCGGGTGAGTTGAGTTCGTCGGATAACCCAACCATCTCGGATGGTCAAGAGCCAAAGTCTGGTGATAACGCAGAAGGGGTCATCAAAGACCGACGACAGTTGTTCGTGACGGACAGTGACGGTAGAGCAAACTGTCGTCTAGTCCCCGGCAGCTATTCGTTGTACGTGTTCCACCTCGACTACTTCGAGTGGACGTCCCTTGTCGCCGTCTATCCTACGATCTCCGCCTCGGGGCTGTACAGCGGTCCAACGACCGCGTCTTCTTCAGTTCAGGAGCTGGTGATCCCCCTGGACGTCTACCGGTGGACGTACAGTGTGCAGTTGGTCGACTACTTCCACCCGCACATCAACATTACACTTGCTGGTATTCCTCTCCAAATCACCAACAACTGCAGCTCGGAGCGACAAGTTGTCATGACCGACGTCAATGGCTGCGCGACGTGGGATGTGTGCAAAGGTTTGTACGCTGTGGATGTGCTAAGAGAATGCAGTTGCGTTCTCTACTCGGCGTTGAAGCAGGTTGTGGTGGATGGAGGTCGCTACCGCACGTCCAAGACAATCACCATGCCTGTTCTCTTTGGTGGGGTGCGCGTGACGGTGATAGTAGCCATCGCCTCGAGTCAAACGAGCTCCAAGCTGGCCAACATTCGCTTCCATTCAGCCTCGTCCATCGGGAGCTTTGAAAGCGCTGCTGCTGGTAGACGCCGCAACGCCAGAACCCCCTTAATCTGCGACTTATCTGTTAAAGAGGAACGTAGTGACGGGGACGTTGCAGTGGGGAGTTCGAGAGGATTCAAGCTGAGACTGGGGACGTATCGTCTGGAAGTGACAACGCCCGAGTGTTTCCCTGTTATTTTGCCCGTGAAAGTCACGTGGGTGAGTAGTAGAACGCAAGCGAAAGATGGCAATCGGTACTTGGCCTTACTAAGTCCCGTGATCGCTACGGAGCGAACTTTTCGAGTCATTCTCTCGTACGTCGGCGGATCGGAGAGTATGGATGTGATTGTTGAGGTCTGGAAGGACAAAGCGATGGTGGGGCACGTGTGGAGACAGAACTCGGAAGGTTGCAACGGACATGTCGAGCTGGAGACCATCAACAGCCTTGAAGGCTGCGAGTACCAGTCGCTGGTGGTGCGTTGTCAAGAAGGATTCACGTACAGGTGCTTCGTGGCGTCCAATCTCTCTATGACACATTGCTTACGCCCTCAAATACAGATCTACTCGTCTGCAGGGATACTTTACCAGTGCTCGGACCCGCCTTCGATCGGCGAGTTGTACTGGCACGTGTGTTCGTGGGTGGGTGGGAGGCTAGTCCCCGGTATTTCACATGAGCTGCCCCCTTCCGCTGGCGCAGCGAGCTCCTAGACACTTCGGACGCTTTGGAGGCAGCTTTTGACAACTAAAATCTACTGCTGGGAGCCCAGCGATGCCATAACTTGCTTACAAACGGTCGAAATCACCTCCAGGCCTTCGCTTGCCGCGTTCTCGGAAAGCTGCAAAATCGTGGCATAGATCGCGTCGACGTCCACCGTGGCTCGCAGAGTTTTGGCGCTCAACAACGCCTCGAGCAGCTCCAGCGTGACGACGACAAGCTCGACGTCTTCCTCGTAGAGCGGCCACCGCGCGAGAGGCTCGTGCAAAGTCTGCGTGACCATTTGCGGGTTGGCCATGCAGAACGACACGACGTGAAGCAGCAGCTTGCGCTCGGCCCGGATCAATCCGCACAGGATCATGAGCGAGTGCACGTTCTCCGAGGATACGACGGGGTCAAGCAGGAAGCTGATAAAGTCGCTGATCCAAGGGTGGTTATCGACCTGCACAACACCATCACTCTACATTAGATTCTACCATTCTACCCATTACACAACAGCAGCTACATACCTGGAAGTCGTCGTTCTCAGCGCAACCGATAAGTACCGTCGCCACAGCTTCTGTGCGAAGACGCAGGAACTTGCCCCATTGTGATCCGTCGAGCATTGACGGCAGCAGAGGTAGCACGAGCTCGTTAGCCAGCGGGTGGATGTCGCTACGGCAGGCTGCAGCAACACGAGTGAGGCCCGAGATGATCCGGTTGGCCGTTGACTTGGAATACCGAGCGAGCTGGTTGATGGCTTGGCAGAGCGTCACGACGGCAAGTCGACGGCCAGTATCGTACTCAATGCTCGCCTCTGGAACCGTAGACGCGCGCAGAACAGCAATCACGTCGCCGTACACGCGCGGGTCGGCGAGAGTGCCAGCCACGTTGTGCAAGAAGTCCACCTGGCACGTGAGCAAAGTGGCCGCGTCGGGGTGGTGCAGCCAGGCGAGGAACGCCTCCACCAGCGTGTGTCGGATGGCTGAACAAGCTCCCTTGGCGCTGCGTCTCTCAGCCGAGTGCTTCTTAGAAAATAATTTGAGACCGGCCTGTGGTAAATCAACCATGCAAGCAAATTAGTCAACGCATAAGAGAACAAAGCTAAGTCAATCTTGCTCACCTCTAGTCGAGGCATCACGCCGCTCATGGCCTTGAAAGCACCTTCAAGGGCAGGGACGGCCAATCTTTGCTGGAAAAGAAAAATGTCACGAATCGACTCGAGCAGCGCGTTGATGAACTCGAAATCAGGAAGTGAAGACAACTCCGTATCCTTGAGTCTAGTAAACAGAGCAAACTAATTAGATGACAGCATCCACACGCCAAACACTTAAAGAATACGTACGCCTTGGTCATCTCGTCAAGTGGAGTAGTCAGTGAGATCGCGCCGTTCGCCACGTTCTCTGCCGTCGTGCCATTGGCAACGACCCTGTACATGACGGCGAGAGCTTGAGCGGCCACCATCCGTCTACTTTCCACCTCCAGCCACGTGCAGAGCACCTTGCAGCAGTCCCCTTCCCTCTGCCTCGCGATCGCAGTGGCTGAAGGTTTCTCCTCCTCTTCGTCCAGAGTCTCCAACCTGTCCGACTTGGCGTCTGCCTCCGCATTGGCGGTAAACATGGCGTTGCTACTGGAAACCTTGGACTCATCCGCTTCCATCTCCTCGACAAACGAAGGAAGAACCAACAACGCAAAAGTGTTGGGCGGAGTGTACGGCGACTTGGCCTCCAGCAGCACAGCCACAGTCGTCGCCAGCTCCACCTTGACCGCCTCCGCCACCGCCGTCTCCTGTGTCTCTGCCCCTTCCTTCGTCACAAGCGTCAACAACTGCGGCAGCACCTCCGTGAAGATGGCTTCCCTCGCGGCCGGGTGGGTCTGCAGCGCCACCGCCACGTACTCACACGCCGGACGCAGCAGCGTGTTCAACCGCAGCTCCGCCTGAACCTGCTCGTCTTTGAACAGCGGGAACAGCCACCGCAGCTGCTTGAGCACGTCGCCCGCAGGCACCTGCTCTCCGAAGCTCTCGAGCACTCGCGTGGTGCCCATCAGCGCCACCGCCTTGAGTCCGTAGTAGCACTTGTGCGTCCACGCGGGATACTGCAGAACCTTGTCGAACGCGTCGCGATACCGCTGCAGCAGCGGCGTCATGGCCTGGCGCTCGGTCACATAGCGAATCGTCTACGAATTAAGGGTAGTCAAGCAGTCTTTTAGCTCCTGACCATTGCATTGCATGGGTATTGCATTGCATTGCAGTGCAACGTACCAGCGACGCAGCGGACAGCAGTGTGCCGAGTTCGACCTCGTGGTCGTGGGGCAGCGGCTGCTCATTGGCTGCGAGCGGCAGGAACTCGCCAATGGCGTCGTCCATCTCCTCGATCACTTGCAGCAGGAAGACGAAGGTGGCGTCCACGCCGATGCTCGTGGAGTGGACGCACTCCTGCACGTAGGCTGGAGTCGCGGAATGAATGATACACGTCAAAACGGAGGCTAATTTGGAGCTTCAAGAGCCTAAACCAACGCGAAAAGCATGGCAGAACGCACCGGCGACGCCCCCCGACTGAGGGTCCAACAGCGCGCGCGCCAGGTCGCGCTGCATGCGGCGCGGCGGCGGCGTCTCGAGGCTCGACGGCGTGCTGGGGGTAGCCATTTTGGTCAAATGAGCCAAGACATGACACGCACAACATGATTTGGCCGCCGGTGGTTGGCTCGGAGAGCGCGGCATACAGATTTCAAGTGAAAAAATGACAAAAGTTGGCACCGCGCTTCAACATGTCTCCGGGGCAATTGCACTGAAAAATGTCCACGTGATGCAAGATGGAGGCGCGGGGCGGAGAAGCTCATTGAGGCCAATGCTTGAGGCATTATCACCGAGGGGCTCTGTAGTTGGAGGGGCTCTGTAGTTGTAGTTCTCTCGAGCCAGTGGGTCTATCTCCGCCTGTTGGAGGACGGAACGACTTGCAATTGAATACATGTACGGAGCCGCTCGTCTCCTGGGAGACGCTGGGCGAGGGCTTCCGATGCCGGGGCCGTCGATCGATTGCGGCCGGGGAATCTGCAGCACCAACGGGGTCCATGCGCCGCAGCCGACCAGGCCATCGCCGCATTGTGCTCGGCCAGGACCAGTGGTTTTCGATGCTCAACTGGACACGCAAAGTGGACGAGGCGGCGGCGTGAATCCGCTGCGCCGGCCAATGCAGAGCCCTCCCGCGCTGGCCCGTCTTGAGAAGAGGAGAGAAGGCGCGAGCGCGCGCGCGCGTGGAGGCAGATAGAGGCCGGCACTTGCCCTCCATGCTTGCACAGATCAACGCCAGCGGAACGCGCTGAGTCCATGGCCCCCTCTTCCAGCCCGCATGGTCCGCCGCTACGAAAGAGAGCATCCATCCGAGGCCCATCAAAGCGAAGAGAAAATCGAAGATGTGACGGTTGCAATCGGCGTTGAAGACGCCTGCAGACGAGCCTGGCCATTCTCCGGCTTGCTTTCCCTCGCTGGCACTGAATGACAAGCTACGGACACCTCGCAATGGCAATGATAGCGGCGACATCGCAGCAACAGCAGCAGCTTGGTGCCACACAGTCTCCAAAGTTTGTCATCTCGCTGCCCAAGATACGCCACTTTGGGGCGCCACGCCCGACTTCCGACTGTTGAGGCGGCCGCTGCCTGCTGATCCCCATCAAATCGCGCCCCTTGGGTCGTCCAGCGGACCAATCCGCGGCGCTTGTAGCCACTCCGGGCGCACAAAGCCGCGGCGATGCTTCCAATTATTGCCATGTCTCGACGCCAAGGGGGGAACGAGTCCCTCGTGCTCTGCTCTGCTCGACCGGCTACAGGAGGAGGGAGAGTCCGTCCGCACAACCGAATTCGAGGGATCACCGAGCAGCAGCAGCAGCAGCATGGCGTCGGGCGTCCAGGTAGAGGGGGAGGGCGCGGCGACGGCATTATCCGCCGACGCGGAGCTGCGGCCGCTGCGTATCCGCGTGTCCACGCCCGTATCCGACAGCGCCGACACGCCAACGCCAGACGGCGGCGGCGGTGACGGCTCCGGGTCCGCGCGCGGCACCAAGCGCCGCAGGGAGGAGGCCGCGCTATTCCTGGAGAAGACGTACGAACTGCTGGAGCGCTGCCCGCCCGAGCTGGCCAGCTGGACGGCGCGCGGCGACAGCTTCGTGGTCAAGCTGCCGACGGCCTTCGCGGAGCACGTCATCCCCACGTACTTCAAGCACCGCAAGTTCAGCTCCTTCGTGCGGCAGCTCAATCTCTACGGCTTCAGGAAGGTGCGCGCCACGTCGGCGGCCGAGGAGGCGGAGGGAAATGCAGCAGCAGCGGCGGAAGCGGCCGAGGACGCCAGCCCCAAGGACTGGTGGGAGTTCCGCCACGACCGCTTCGTCAGGGGCAGGAGAGACCTGCTGTGCGAGATCCGGCGCCGCTCGCCCAGCGACGCGCGGGTCTCCACCCCGCTGGGCGCAGCAGGCACGCCCATTGAGCGCGTCGAGTTCGAGGAGCTCCGCGCTGAAGTTGGTGGCCTGCGCGAGGAGATGCAGAAGATGCAGCGGACCAACCAGCAGCTGGCCTCCTTGCTGCAGACGCTGCTGCAGCGCTTCAACGGCGCGGAGAACGACGGGGGCAGAAGCTTGAACCGACAGGAGGTCGCGGGCTTTGCCAACTCGCCGTCGGTGGCTCCGGCTCCGCATAGATCGCTGCCGTCGATTGCGTTACCCAGTCCGACAGCGAGCGCTAACGCCACCGGACCTCAACTCGCGCTGCTGCAGCTTCGACAGGGAATTGGGACGCCGCGCGACATCAGGACGCCGCGGACTCCGGCCTCAGGCTCTTTCCACTTAAGACCCGTGCAGTCGCTCATGGTGAATCACAGCCCCAGCAGTCGACCGACGCCGAGTCCGAGACCTTACGTGAGCACGCCCGGCGGTAGCTTCAATCAGCAGCAAGATCAGCAACAGCAGCAACAACCGCTCAGCAGGAACCAGCAGCACCGATGGTATCAAACCACACCACTTAGTCAACCCTCTCCGACGACAAACCGTTCCCCTCTTAAGCGCCTGCGCGTTGACTCAGCTACTTCCGTTTCCGAACCTCAGAGCGTGTACGACGCCCGCTCCCCAGAGGACGTCGCGGTTCGCGAACTGAGTCGCATCGCCTCGGAGATCCGCTCCGACCTGCTCGCGTGCATCACTGCGCGTGTCACGGGCTTCTTGCGCGTGCACCGAGACCAGACTGAACCGACCCGCGAAGCTGATGCAGACGCCGTGGCGGAGGCCGTTGGCTCGGATATTCGTCAGAAGCTCGCGCAGCTACAGGCGTCTGCGTCACCGTCGGACCCAATGCTCCTAGATGCGGAGACCACTTGCATGTATCGCGTGGAGATTTTGAAGTTCATCTCCCGCGAACTCCCGCGCGCCGTCCAAGAAGCCGTCGACAAGCGGCTCCCGGCGCCGGAGAAACTTAAACAGCGCCCAGCGAAAGACCGCTCGCTGCTCGCGTTGCTGGTGCAGAAGGCGCAGAAGGCACTGGAACGCCAAATGCACTCGGAGACGGCTGCTGTAAACTCAGCGCGACGCTGAACGAAGTTGGAAAGTTGCAGGAATAATTTGATTATTAGTTAAAGCTTGACATGTTACAGTTGTAGTAGAAGTTGGGAGAGCGAGCTGTCGTCTTGAACAGCGCGCGATACTTCGGCCATCGTGACGCACGAGGAAAGCTTCGTCGTCCAAAACGCGCGGACGGACATGGCAGCGGCGGTCCGCGAGCCCTTTTCGCGCTTGCCGCTCTTCACCAGCGCGTAGCAGTCGAGCGACATCAAGTGGGTCTGCAGCTCTTCACGAGACAAGCGCGGAACCCACGCAGTCTGGGGCTGGCCACGAAGACGCGCGAGCTCTTCACTGACCTGGTTCATATCGCACTTGCGCAGATTTCCGCGAGGGCTGGTGCTAGTGCTGCTTCCGTCGTCGTTGCACCCTGGGGCGAGAGCGGTGATCACGTAAAGCAGCAACTTGGCTTGTCTTGGCAGCTGCTTGATCTGCTGAGCCACCGGAGAGGAGAGCATCGAGGTCGAGCAATGGAAAACGTCACGCAGCGAGACCACCACAGGAGCCGTGCTCGGAGGGTTCTTGTCTGAGTGCGAAGGGCTCGCAGCTCCTGCGCGCTGAAGAGCGTGGCGAGCGGACTGCTGCACCAAACTGATGGCCAGACGGGCGTCGCCATCGCGGGAAGCCACCTTCCTTGCAATGAGCTCGATAGCTCGGGGTTCGATGAAGTTGGACACGTCGGCCGTGTGGGCACCCACCGGGAGTGCGTTCTGAAGGTAGCTGTGCATGATCAGCAGCAGGTCCTGGTGTGTGTACGAGCCGAACACGACACGGGGGACGTGCGAGTCGACAGCATTGTCACCAGTCACATGAACGCGCGAGATCTGCTCGTACATGTCGACGCCGTTCATGATGCCCAGGAACTTGACACAACTCGGTGCAGCCGCAGCCCACCGCACGAAGAAGTGGAGCACCTCCTTCACCGTCGGCTGCATGCGCGCATGAAGACGCAGCAACTGGTCCACCTCGTCCAACACGACGACCACCGACTGTCCCTTGGTACTCACACAATACTTGACAAACATGCCCATCTCGAATGGGTCCAGTCGTTCCGGCAGCTTCCAACTCGTCTCCTGCGTCACCAGCTGCGCCACAGCGGCATACAACGCCGCGGGGTCCGTGAAGGTGCTGCAGTTAAACTTGACTGCAACCTTCGCGCTCTTGCTTCGCTTGCGCTTCAGCGACGACATGGCCTCCACCGCTTCGTAGCCTTGCTCTACCAGCAGCTCATTCACCGAGGAGCTCTTGCCTGTTCCCGGGGGGCCGATGATGAACAGACTGCTCTGCTGCTCTCCCTTCAGCACATCACGAACTACTTGGTGCTCCTCTTCACGACCCACAATGGACGTGCTGGCGCGCAGCATCTGACCCGAGCAGATCCGCTGCAGCACGGCCTGCGAGTCCTCCGTGTACTGCAGCGTGCGGCACAGAGACACGCGCTTGGCCATGTTCGGCTTGGTCTCCGCCTTGGCCTTGGACTTGGCCGACGTCTTGAGCACGCTAAGCACCGGCGTGCGCGGCTTCGGGTGGTGCGGGGTGAGCAGCAGCGGCGACGCGGAGACGTCGTCAGTCTTGCGCTTCTTGGGGGCCGGCGGGCTGAGGGGGGCGTTGGCAGCGGCGACCGCGGCCTCCTCCAGCGTGCGCAGACGCTGCTGCAGCTGCTGCGCGAGCGCTGGCATTTGTGCGCGCTTCTGAGCTCGTGTGCGCATTGTTCGGAGTACCGGTAAGGGGGGGAGGGGGGACGACAAGGGGGAGGACGCAACACAGAGGACACGTGCACTTTCGAAGGCGAATGCGGTTGTGAGCGTGGCGATGAATGGCGCGAAACGCAAATTGCGCGCGAAAACCGTTTTGACCAATGAAACGGCTGTATTTAGTGTGTCGACGAATCAAAACGCAGCGTTTGGACATGTACCAGATACGCGGTACGGATAAATATCGTGACGGTGCCGACACATATGATTTTATATTTAGCCACTGTACGGCTGTCATGATCCAATCAAATGTCGATGACAGATTATTATCGAATGAGAAGGGCGATAGATGGTATTTTATCCAATGATCAACGTTAGGGGTAGGTGTATGAGCTACCACAATTATCGGTACTTTAGATGTGGTTTTTGGTGAAATAGACAGATAAGAATTAAAAAAAATACATATATATATAATATGATCTGAGTGGTATCAGGCGTATCCAAACGACGCTGAGACATGCTTTACAGAGACCAAGTACAGCAGTGCTTGGCAGCAACTGCAGGCACACTAGTAGTGTAGTGTCGCTACCGTACGGATCAACTTCACGTCGGCACAGCTTGCCGCTCTGCGATGCAATAGCTGCAGCTGAATCTGCCACCGGATCAATCCGCTTTTTGCATTGTGCCGACAGAAGCGACGTCCAACTTGAGAGGACCTTGGGTGCCAAGGTCACCTTGAAGATGCGGTCAACCCAGACCACTCATTCCTTGGGCATTCACGCTGGACGACAACTTGCTGACAGCGCAATTGTATTTATTACAACCCGCTGCTCGACTACGCCTTTGGGTTTCACCACGTGACGTGCCTATCGAGGAAGTCACGCGTCATCTCCTCGTTCTGCGCTATGTTCTCCATGTACGTGTCGTAGGACATGTGCCACGGGTCAGGCACGTCGCGCGCGAAGACGGCCAGCACGTTATCTCGCTCTTTGATCTGAGGGAACTTTTCCGTCACCTTGAAGACCATGCCGCTCGCCACGCACACGACGTAGTCGGCCTCCATGCACATTTTCTCAGTCAGGAGCTGCGAGCGGTGCTTGGACAGATCCAGCTGGTACTTCTTCATCACGTCCACGGCGTGCTTGGACGCCGGGGAGCCCTCGCGGTCGAACACGTCCGTCAGCCTGCAGCCACCACCAACCACGAGACCACAGCGTTAGCACTTCGTCCTCGGAGACATATTACGCGGACACAAGGTGCAAACTGCAATGCAGCTGGATGCACTTACGCCGCGGATCGAATGGCAATGCCCTTCGCCTCCTGCTGCTCGCGCGACATGTTGAGCTTGCGGTGGAAGTACTCGACGGCGAAGAGCTCCGACACGGGCGAGCGACAGGTGTTGCTGGTACACACGAACACGATGTTCATCTTGGCTTGAGGTGCGCTGCGCTCCAGCACTGCAGCAGCTTGGCTTGGGCCCCTTGTGCGGTGCACGCACTATTCTGCTTTGAGAGGTTGCTGCGGTTTGCTCCAAAACGCGACCCGCCGCCGCGATTGGTTGCAAAAACTGTATACGAACGGGGGTGGCGGCGCGCCGGGCTCGTTCCCACCCGGTGTTTGCGTTGATGCCGCGCGACTTCAAGCTCAGCGTGATGACCGCGGAGCAGATTGCAACAGCCCCCAGATACCTCTGGCGTCCACGACCTCGGCACTGCATATTCATGCGGCTAAGCTACGTCGCAGCCTTCCCACTTCCTAATTCGTGTGCGGATGCAGAGCCGTATTGCGTTTTAACGATAGGTCCCGAACGAGCCAGGTGGACGACGGTGCGTCGAGCTCACTTGGACCAAGAAGTATACCGCCTGCAAACTGTACGGCGTGTCCCGCTTGGACTGCAAGCATGGGTGTACGTCTCGCTCTTAGTTGCCTGCTTGCTTGCGTGTTTGCCAGCACTGTGCGCCGTCTTTAGTCGGCATACACGAGCGAGAATGTTTTGTCGTGAGCAGTGCCGCCCTGTATGCGTGTTCGCCTCGATCGAGTAACTTATACTACAAGTAAAGCCGCTTAACGAAGTGCGGCTCACAGCATCACCTGATTATCCGTACCAGTAGGCGACGATGACTACACAGTCTTTCCGACCAACAAGTTCGATAGCTTTCAGGGCCCTCCACCAGTTCTGGCCCAGAACTTCTGGATCATCCAGCTTTGCTTGCTTGCTCGCACTCAGTGATGCTCCGATGGTCGACCCGACTCGTCGATACCGAAATGATACCTCGTCGGTCGGAACGGAAATGCGCATGCACGTTTGCGCAGCTTTACCTAACGTAAAGCAACCGGATCTCCAGACAAATCTGTGGGAACTTTGTCAGGACTGGTTCAACACATTGAAGTTACTGTGCTAATTTCTTGCGGTCCATCTACTGGAACCGTTCAACGATCTTAGCGTACGGGAATGGCCCCAAAAACTCGCTGTGGTTCTGTCTCTTGGTGGACGCCTCGAGCAGCGAGTAGTCCAGATCCGGATGCAGATCCTTGTTGGCAGCGTACGATTGCGGGTCCCACTGGATGTCGAAGCTGTTGACGAAGAAGCCCAGAAACTGGGCGATCCACTGTCGCAGCGCCACGTACGGGATGAAGTAGAATCCGCACCGGTCTGTGTCGTTCTCCTTCACCTCCTCTTCAACCGGTCCCAGCGTGAGTGCGATGTACACCTCCAACATGGGTGGGAGGCAGATCTCACGCGACAGGTGAAGCTCCGCCGAGTACTCCCACAGACACATGACGGTCATGCGGTCGCCCCAGTCGGTCGTGTTGCGGACAAAGTAGGTAAAGTCTCCGTCCGTGCGGCACAATTCCGGGTCCTTGCACTTGAGGTGCAGTGGCTGAATGTTGACGTCTGCAAACAGCTTTGTCTCCTCAGAGAGGCAGTCTTCGACTCCTTCATTATACTCGTGGGTCTCGTTTCCCTGCGAAATCCCCTCGTTTCCACATTGGTACCAGTTGAACGGACTATGATACGCAAGGTTGTAAATGCACAAGTTGAGTTAGTCCGAGGTGGCGACAGCAGCATCTTTCGATCGTGTACGTACTTGTAGCTGTTAGGACACACGGAGCGTTCTTCTCAGTCCGAAACCTCCTGCATCCAGTACGCGAGCGAGTGACTGCCCTGGGTGGGTCCATCGGCCCACGAGTTTTTGACGATAAGCCCGCCAGTGAAGCCTTCACGGGTCAAAAAGGCGTCGTTGTAGCCTACAAGAAGCTGAAACACAAGGGAGTACGAGCAGCAATTACATGTGAGCATCCCAACTTCACCTGCATGGTAAGCAGTAACCTACCATAGCGTGACCACCCTCGATTGACATGCCACGGTGGCTGAAGAACTCTCCTTCCATGTTTCGGTTCCGTCCTCCCTTCAAAGGAATGCAGCACGTTGTCGTGGCCATGTCTCCAGGGCACAACGTGCACGTCTCGGGCTGGCAGTGACGATCATTAGCGAACTCCCCAATGCACGGGTAGTAATGCGTGACCATCGCAATTGGAGTGGAGAGAGGCATCGCCTGATTCTTGCGGACGAGGTGCTCCCGCACCGACATGTCCTCGTACTTCGTCGCCATACTCTGTGAGAATAGCAGCGGCAACAAAAAGCCAACAAAGAAGTCAGCCTCACTTTCTGCCATCCCGAAAACAAGTTAGGAACTAGCGGTGTACTGATAGTTCAAACTTGAGGGGGTTGCCAGCGGCTTGCGCAGCCTCAAGGCCGGGGCAAAGTGTATCGTTGCCATCATCCGTGTAGTACTTGCACACCGACTGGGGGAATATGGACTCTTTGAGCCCATTTTGCAGGTAGTAGAGTTCAGGCACCTCCCCACCCTCAGTCGAGTTCATCCACATCTAGGTACAAGGGTGTATACATTCACGTTCGTGTCAATTTCCACTAGTTGCAGAAAGGCAGAAAGTTGTAGAATTTTATAAACCTCGTCTCCGGCGACACGGCAATCCTTTTGCTGCAGCGAGTCCGCATCACCAGTGCAAAGCTTGAGAACCTCTACACCGTAGGCCTGCAATTCATCACAGAACGCGTCATTAAAATGATACAAGTAGTTCTCAAGAGTTCATACTGTTCAGGTTCAACTCACCTGCTCGAAAAACGCGACGTATTCATCTGGTTGGAGCCATCCTTTGCGAACGCCGTGTGCGCGGTATGACTGCTCCAAGAATCCTATCGTAGCAAAGTCCCAGCACGTGCCGCGGTACGCTTGGTCCTAGCGCGGAGTCACGTAGTCCACTGCGAACTTAGATGGCAGCAACGCCATCGGGAGCAGTCCATCCTTGGAGATGAAGTGCAGCGCCCCGGCACCCAATTCTTTATGGGCGTTCGTAGTATCCTGCTGGATATCCCTGGCAGTCTCTCTGACACAACATAGCATCCAAGAGACGGCGATCAACTAAAAGCTCTGGCCAAGGTGCTACAATCCTGCGAAACGGCACGTACACGCTGCTGCCTGCCCGCGTTTCCACGGCGCGAGATCGTGTTGTGCATTGAAATGCACAGCGAAAGCAAGACGAAGAGGGCACCACCGTTCAACGCGTAGAGCAGCGTCCTCAAGGGAAGTCGAGGTACATGTAGCCCGCCACGCTTGTCAGGGATGGTGAACTGTCGCGAGCGAGTTGACAATTCATCGTTGTCGTCGTCAGCTGGATGGGGAGCAACGCATTCTCAACGACATCGTCAGTGCTTAATTGAATGGGCCATTCAGCCGCAGCTTCTTGGCTACAGTTGCGTACCTCTACCGGAGCCGTAGCGGAGTAGCGGGCTGCGGTCTCTAGCGGCAAGGGGCCTTGCCATTGCTCTGCGATGGAGGAGGCGCGATGATGAAGACGAGTGGCAATCGAGTGGATTGGCACGCGCTCTCGCCTTTGTCGGCGTCCTCGCCCTTGAGCGCTTCGGAGGATGCAAATATCCGCGGCGGAGCGGACAAAAAGCCTCCATCGCCCGTCGGCTGCGATCATTTTGATCGCTTGACCTCGCGCTCTTTAGGTCCTCTTCTTCTCTGAATAGAAGCTAATACTTTACGTTCAACTAAAGTAAGCCTAATGCGATCATGCAGATCCGTCGTGACCCGACTAATATGAGCAAGCTCGTAGTCGGGTCGGCGCGACAGCGCGTCGACAAGCACGTTCAACTTGCCCGGCTTGTACTCGACACGGAAGTTGTATTCCGCGAAGAATGACAGCCAACGCGCCATCCGCTGTGAGAGATGCGGCGTGTTGACGGCAGTCCGCAAGGACGCGTGGTCTGTATAAACGACAAAGGGCGTCGAGCCCAGGAGGTGCACTCGGAACTTGACAAGAGCGTACTTCATGGCAAGTAGCTCCTTGTCGTGGACTGGATAGTTCCGTTCGGCTGCCTTGAGCTGCCTGGACTGGAACGAGATGACCCGTTCGCGGCCTTCATCGTCGGCCTGCAATAGCGCACAGCCAATTGCGTAGTCAGACGCATCACAGACTACGCTGAAAGGCTTCGTCTCGTCCGGCAATGCCAGGACTGGCGCGCGCTGTAAGCTCGCTTTGATGTCGTTAAAAGCATCTTGATGGCGACGCTCCCAGCGCCAGCCGACAGCCTTCTTCAGGAGATCCGACAAGGGCCGTGCCAGCTCGGCGTAGCCTGCACTATACTTGTGCAGGTAGTTGGCGAGGCCCAACCACTGTCGTAGGTCCTTCTGCGACCGAGGTGGCGGCCAAGCCGCGATGGTTTTCACCTTCTCCGGGTCCGTCCGGACCCCGGCGCTGCTGACGAAGCAGCCCAGGACCTTGATCTCCTCAGCTGCGAACACACACTTGTCGATGTTGGCGTACAGCTTGTTCGCCCGCATGACTTCGAACACACGTCGAAGGTGCTGGAGATGCACCTCCATGGCCGTCTGGCTTGCCTCGGCACCGCTGTGGACGAAGATGTCGTCAAAGTACGTCTGTGTGAACGCACGCAAAGGTCGGAACAGTTGTGTGACCAAGCGATTGAACGTTGCCGGGGCGTTAGAAAGCCCCTGAGGCATGACCAGCCACTCCCAGAGCATACCGCTCGGCGTGCTCACAGCCGTGAGTGGGATGTCGCTCTCGCGCATCAGGATCTGGTAGTATCCGTCCACCAGGTCCAGCGCGCTATACAGCGTGCAGCCGGCCATGTTGTTGAGCAACATGTCCTTGCGCGGGATCGGTGTCTGCGCAGGCACTGTCGCGCTGTTCAGCTTGTTATAAGCATGAACCAGACGCCACTTTCCGGTCGGTTTGCGAACACAGAAGGTAGGCGTCGAGTGCGGGGACTTCGACTCCCGCACCATGCCTGCCTTTGCCTTGGCGGCATAGAAGGCATCAATGACTTCACACTGCTCCCGGGGAAGAGGCCATTGCCTCGTGACACAGTACTTCGTGCCCGGCACGAGATCGATCTCGTGCCTGATTCCCCTGTCCGGAGGGAGATTGGACGGTGGATCCTTGGACACCACGTCCTCAAACTCCTTCACCAAGGGGTACACCGGGTCCCGGGGGTTCTTAAGAATCTCAGAGCCCATGCGCGACGCGCGCTGTCTCTGGAACTCCTCCAGGACTGCCTGGTCCATGACCGAGGACGAGTTCAACTCGGCCGACGTGGACTCGGTCGGAGGAGAACCAACTCTGCGATCTCCCCGGCCTTTAGCTCGGCAAAGAAGTCCTCCATGTCGAGCTCCTCAAGGTTCAGCAACTCTGAAACCTCGGGCAGTGCTGTAAGCTCGACAGCTCCTGTCTTGACCCGACGACCGGTCACGCCGTCGAAGATGTGATAACACTCTTCGGCGGCTGGAGCCTTGGCTGGAGGCTCGGAGTCGCTGGCGACTGGCGTTGTCGGCCACACGACTATGCCCGGCTTACGACGTGACCCTCGGGTGTCTTCGTCTCGTGGCGCCGACCACCGATCTTCTCGATCTCGTGCGGAACTACGTTACCCGCCTTGTCCTTGAGCGGAACTTGGTTACCCGCCTTGTTCTTGAGCGGAACTTGGTTACCCGCCTTGCTGGGTGGAACTATGTTACCCACCTCGCCGTGTGGAACTTGGTTACCCACACCAGGAGCGCTTCCAGCGACTCCCGCATCAGTTATGGTCTGAGTGACCTCCTGTGCAACTATGTTACCCACATCGGAAGCGCCTGCAGTGCCTTCCTCATCAGTTACGGTCTGAGTGACCTCGCGTGGAACTTGGTTACCCACGCCAACGCCAGCGGCGCCTTCTCCAGCAGCCCTTGCTGCCCGCGGTACTTCGTTAACCGCGTGTGGACCTACGTTACCCACCTGGTAGGTGCTGTCCGGCACCTCCACTCTCAGGCCTTGTCCGCCCCGGTCGGAGTCGTCGTCAGTCTCGACGGACCCGAAGAACTCATTAGACGCTGCTGCGCCCTGGTGGCCCTCGCAGGCGCCCCAGCTGCTGCCAGAGGTGGGAACATGACTCACCAAAGCTCTGTCAGAGCGTGGGGGACGGCTGGCCCGATGGCCTTGCCGCGCCAGTCGATCCAAAGCTCGTGTTTCTCCAGCCACGGCATGCCAAGTATCAAGTCGTACTTGTCCATGTCTAGGACCAAGAACGGCTCCGTGCTGTCGAAGTCCTCGAACTTGACAGTGAGGTCCATGTGGACCCGAGGTACTTCTACCACCGTACCGTCGGCCAGTCTTACCGAGACCAGCCCGTTGCCTTTGCTGCCTCGTAGCGCATCGGCGTACTTGTCGCGATTGCGTGCGACTGTCTGGCGGCGCGCAAAGTTCTTGGACGCCCCAGAGTCGATCAAGATTCTCAAGGGATGAACGTATCCCGGTACACTCGCATGCACCACAAGCAGCCCACCACTGCCCTTCTCCGCTTCGAGAGTACAGGGACTCTCAGGGGCTAAGTCCCCATGGCGTGCGCCACCCGCACGCCCCTCATGAAGACTTAGTGTTTCCCCAGTAGGGCGCCCCGCCCCTACTGGTGCCCGGCGTTCCCCTGGTTCCTGGGGCGCGGCTTCTGCCAGCGACCCCTAGAGCCAAAGGGCTTCGAAGAGAACTTCTTCTTCAGTCCTCCCGCGGACAAGCACGTTTCATGTGCCCAAGCTTGCCACAGCCGTAGCAGCGAATGTCGCTCTGCTCGGCCATGCTCAGATCCATGGGAACCGGCCCGTTGATCGCTCCATTGCCGGAGTTACCATTAGGCGCACCGCCAGAGGCAGGGTTGCTCTGCCATACCGTGGCGGGGGTACGAGCCTGCTTGTGGCTGTACTCCTCCTGGAGGGCGATCTGAATCGCCTCCTCCATAGTGTTTGCTTGCACACGGAACAGTTGCGTGCGGGCAGGACCGACACGCAGACCGTCCATGAACACGGTCACCTTGATGTGTTCAGGCAGGGGGTTCCCCACCAAAGAGGCAGTGAGCACTCGCATCTCCTGGATGTATTCATGCAGCTCGCGCCTTCCTTGTTTGCAGGCGAGGAAGCGCGAACGCTGGCGGTACTCGTAGTTCGCCGGAAGAAACGCGGCCCGCAGCTGCTCGCACAGCTGGGACCATGATGCGAAGCATCCAGGCGTCGTCGCTTCGCGCGTATACGCCCAACTCTTAGCGCGACCACTAAGGTTGGAGAGCGCAAAGGCGACACGGAGTCGCTCGTCCGAGACGAGAGCCGCGTCCATCGCGAGCTCAACCTCTCGAACCCAGAAGTGAAGGTTTTCTCCTTCCTTCCCTTCGAAGGGGTGAACCTTCAGCCGCAGAGGCTTCGGTTGCACCGGCTTCAGCGCGGCCGCAGTGGCCTGCAGCCCTTGAACGTGGGCGATGAGCCCTCGCTCGTAGGTGTCGAACGCGTTGATACGCTCAGCCGGCGTCGCCGCCGCTAAGCTACGCAGTGCATCTGTCCCAAAGATGCCTGCCATCTTACGAACGGACTCGTACTGCTAGTCGTTCAGATGGGGAAACTCCGTACGATCCATCTTGGCTCACTCGATGAGACCACAGAGGATTCAGGTAGTCCAATCTACCCGCGTAGGCGTAGGATTGACTACAAGTGCTACCAAGTGCGACGTGGCACACAGCACTTCTTAACAGAGGAAGCAGGAGTATACAAACTCCAAGTGAACAGCCGTTCACGTGTCCCTGGTCTGAAGGGGACGACTTGACTTGAAAAGCGGTAGATCTAAGACCGAATGCATTTATAGGTTGGTACAGATTTGGCCTGCATACAAATCCTAAGTTCCCTATAGTTTGTGTCATACAAAATGTATATGTTGGCTCTGAGGCCACTTGGGTCACTATCCAGGGGAGTGACCGATGTAGCCATCCCGGAATAGTGACAGGGTCACTATTCCATGTAACCCCGTTACACTGCAACTGTAAAAAAGTTCTTTCCCATGCTCTCTCTGTCTAAACTGAAAGCCCCTACTCGCGCCGAGTTGATATCGTGGACGAAAGCGGCATGGACAGCTCTATTTACCTCTACGATCGTGAATGGATTCTACAAGGCGAAATCGTTTCGACGAAGGCACCACGTACGCTTCAGGCGCCTGAGACGCTTGTCGAAGAAGGTTGACCCTGCTCGCGATACTGACACGCTGACTAAGAAGCTTAGATAAATTCATGAATACACGTACATGTACACCATTTCCCAGGCAGACTGGTTCGTTTCCCAACCAAAGTGGTTCAAATCATTTTCGAGAAAAACCTCATATCACTTTTCCCAGGTATTTTCAAGCAAAGTGGTTCTGTGGTCTCACTGAGACCTTCCCGCACCACTTTGGTTGAGAAAGCAACCATTTTGCCTGAGAAATGGTGTACACCTACAACAGGACAACTTCAAGCTTCCTAGGCAGGGGTCCGTATTAACGCAGATTTTGGTCTATTATATTATAGTAATATTCAGCATCGGTCTATAATATATTATAGCTAATATATTACATAATTTAGTATCATATTAATATTAATATATTAATATGTATTAATAATTTTGATGCATCAAGTACGATTTTACTTTGCCCACTCGGCGGGCCGACACAGGCAAAGTATCCCGCCACGGAAGCTGAAGAGGAGAGATGTGAAGTATTGACCCGGCAGTGGGTTCGGTCGTGTTTCTGTTGCCTCCTGTCGCAGGTGAAGCTTTGCTCTCAGGCATTATCGCCCAGTGTAGGTCACTTGAGTTAAGTATCGCATACTATAGCCTACTGATAACGGAGACTGCACTCGGGTGCGGTTCTCTCGCAATCCCAAATACGCTTAGTGGGCGAGCAGTGCGTCGTGGTCTTCTGCGCTTATCGTCACAAGAGAGATGGCAGCGCTCGTGCACGGGCCAAGATGGCCTCGTCCATGGTGAACCAGGTCGCAGCTGTCTCAAGGCCTTCGTGTGTGTAAACGTACCAATACATCGGCTGCGGTCGCTAGGACACGAGCATCACGCCCAGCGTCATCATGCAGCCGTGGCTGTTTGTCGTCGAGCAGACAACATGCAGTTTATCGGCGTCGGATTCCACGTTCAGGACCACTTTATGGGGCTCACCGGCACACAACACGGCCGTCTACGCGACGGCCTTCGGGTTCAGCCTGTAGATGGCGCCTAAGAAGCTCTTGGATTAACGCGGTCACGGACGCGACACTCACTTGCGGCTCGTGCAACCCGGACACAACGGCCCAGCTGCCGGCTGTCAAATTGTTATAGAGACCCTGATAAACAGCACGCAGCAGCCCCCAACAACACCGCGGGCAACTCGGCGACAGCGTCGGTCGCTTCCTGCGCGCGAAGCGCGGCACACCAGACACCCCACTGCCCACCGAAGCGTCTACCATGCGCAAGAACGGGAGGAAGACGCTGGTTCACGTCCTGCAGCTCGCCACGAGGGTGGTATTCCCGGTCGTCATGACGCTCTTCTTCGCCATCTACAAGACGCTGTCCATCGAACTCAGCGTCGCGTACGCGACCGCCTGCCTCGTAATTGCATACACACCCTCCACCATAACATAGGTGGCTTTATCTAAAAAATGAAGCCATGTTATGGTGAATTATATTAAAATTTCAGAGTGCAATTTCGCGAACGTAGTGGATGGCGGCGAACGTGTTCCTCAACCAGTTTAGCGGGTAGAGGAATCTGCTGAATGCTTCTCGATTGGCGGATCGTTCAATTCGACGGAAAGAAACAGCGGAACTGGGGACCACACCCTAACTAACTGTTACGTACAGCTAACTCTACAGTTAGTGTATATGGAGAACACTAATACCTGTGGTACTGGATTGAACGTTACGTTCGTACTGCGACTACGGCCAACACGATATCTTACTTCACAGGTTCTTAAGATCATTATAACGCTTGATAAAAAGTCAGCTCAACACAACTTTGAAGTGCATTAAAGTAGTAGCGACCTGTTTCCAACCACTTGCTAGCCTAGCACCAAACTAACTTGCCTCCACTAACCCGCCCTATCAGACAGAATCTGTTATCCGTGATAACAGATTCTGTCCACAAGCAGACACTGAGATTTCTGCATCGCGCATGTCTTCATCAAGCGCTCGGAAGTACTCTATCTGCGCGCTACTACCACCACTTCAGCTTGAAATCCGTAGCGCTCTACTTCTTGAATACGTTTTCCTTCGCAGGTCCAGTCTCCATCCTTGTCCCCCTAGTGGTGGTAGCTGGTAGTGGGTATATTATTTTGGTCATTTTATTAATATCCCAATAATATCGATACAAATCTTTCGGTATTATATTACTAGTATTATTATACCAACAACCGGTATATTAATATTGCTATATTGATATATATATGTATTAATACATTAATATTTTTGTTATTACTACGAATCCCTGTTCCTGTAGGAAATCTCAAATTCGGTCCATCATTTAACATAAATTCCCGAATAATACCCCTTACCCGTATGCATTCGCATATAATATCTAAGCATCCAGGTGGTGCTAGTAACATCTGAAAATACCATTGAAAAGCGATAAAAGAGACAAATTCAGCGACGAAAAGAACGTAGAAAAAGAGCTGATATTGGCTCCAAGACATCAAACAACAGGATATGGTAATCTGAAAAAGTACATTTTTTCGTGTGCAACGAAAAGGTGCAATGGACGGTTGACATCTATTTCATTGACGAATATTATAAATACGTGATAAAAAGACGGGGAGGTCATCTCTTCCAAAAGTGCATGTTTTGCACACATATTCCGGGGATTTGCACACGATATTTTAGACTTGAATTTTGTATGTAAAAACATGTCCTAACCAACCGGGCACGAAGAGATAGTACTTCTCTGGCCCACTTAACCCTTTCGTGAACACACCTTTTTGACTTGGTTTTGTATGGTATACAAAACTAGCATTTTACCCCCTTTCATAAACAACGGTACTCGCTCCAATGAGTGTCTCTTCCACACAGTGGTATGGAGATGGTGAACGGGGGCATTTTGCCCCCCTTCACAACTTACGGTACTTCTGCTTGCCATTTTTTATTGGCTAATAGTGTGGCAATCTCAAACCAAATCTGATGCAAGTGATGTGATTGGCTATCGATCGAACAGGATGTTCACGTAATGCGTGCAGATCCCTGAAAGATATCACAGATCCAACTTTGAATCTTACCGTCTAACTTCAATCATGGCTCGCTGTCACACCAGCGCGCTGGTCCTGACGATTTCGCGCCATTATCTAATGTAATGAATAGTAGATAATGGCACGAATTCGTCAGAGCCGGCGCAAGCTCTACGAGCGCTAGAAGCGCTCGCTGGTGACGCATGGGGCTGTCAGTAGCGCCTTTGCTGGCGCGCCGCAACACCCGCCACCTCTTGACAACTTGGTAGGAGCTCCTTCCGCTTTGATAAGACCACTGCAGGTCACCCGCATGATAGCCCCTGGCACCATGCCAGCTCCAAGCCCAGACACAGTCGCGAAGTGGGTATTTATCTTGATTTCACTATTGAAATATACATGTGCATATTACTGTATTTCACTATGAAAAATGGTTCCAACAAAACTCGATATCCCGTATCTATCGTTGCATCACTTTTGATAGCTCTATATACAATTACCAAACTAATCCTTTGAATGTTGATACGTAGGCATTGCGCTTTTTGTAGCTTACAAGCGCTTGCTGGCTGCGTTCGACTGACGGACGCAAGGCACGCACGGCGGTGGTGGCGTTGAAAGCACCCTCAACAAAGCAACGGAGACTGCGACTGCCGGAGGCGCTATTGCCGCCACTTGACCAGCAAGCGCACTGCGGACAGCGCTGTCGTCGCCGATACACCGCTGCACAGCCGTCGCCAAGCCACCACTGCATCGCCACCATCAGAGCTGGAGGCGGAGGAGAAGAAGGCGGTACAGCGGCTACAAGACCAAGGCGGAGGACGGGAAGAAGGAGGAGGGCAGTGGCGGCCTTCTCCTTCTCGCCCATCAGCGTCAAGGAGTAACGCGCGGCCGTGCACGAGGTGAAGCGCGAGTTCGACAGAGCCGCAGAGGTGTTGGCCACGGCCAACACCGAGGGTGTGTTCGTGAACGGCGCGTGGTGGTGAGCGTCATGAAGCGGAAGGAGCGCGGGGTGGCGGTGCAGCTCGGCACCAGCCACGGAGTAGCTGGAGACTCAACTCCACGCTGGCCGTGCTAGCTCAACTTCTCGTGGTTGACGCGAAGGCGTGCCTGCCTACAGCGATAGAGACTAGAACATTGAAGCTACGTGTGCCTTAAACTCGTAATTTATTGGTATTTGCTGACGCAATCTTCATAAATGACGTACTTAAACGCATATTTTACTGTTATGTCTGCCACACAGCGTAATCTATTCAAGGGGTGGGAGAGTCAAACTCGCTGTGAGTGGCGGTTTTAAAAGTAGGTGGGTTCGTAGTTGGCATTTTGACCCCCTTCACGGCGGTTTTACTCGCAGGTTTTGAAACAACCATCAAGGGTCAAAATGCACCTGTTGGCCACGAAAGGGTTAAGAAACAACATTCAGCATTAAACCTTAATTTGATATGGACCACATGTCACAAATGATTGGGTATAATCAACTGTTTCATCTTACTATTGGCCAAAATAAATGGGTCTGCGCATGTCGAGATAATCGCGTAGAAAAACCTCAAAACCGTAGCCCTTCTAACTCGTCTCCAACAGGCGCTACAACATCGACAACTGAACATAAGGGTAAAGCAGTCACTCGCGATTACGGTGATATTTTATTTTCTAATATCGCTAAGTTTTGACGGCACCTCGCTAAAAACCTAATGTTGCCTAGAACGGACTTCAGATGAAAGGCTGTTTCTCTTATCTTTCTGCTGCTAGATTTTTTAAAATCATAGCGTGAAACGGAGCAAATGCACAGCTTTCGGTTGAGGTATTGCGAGTCACCAAACGATTTTTTTGTAAAAAGTTATGCCCAGAAAACCGAAGTGTTGTTACTTATGTGGGCCAGAGAAGTACCCTCTAAAACGTACCCAATGTGTATCCCAGGGTTGCAATGTTACTTCCATACAAAGATCAAGTATATATTTATGAATTTATTGTCGAAATCATGTTTATACTGGGTAATATCCATAATTTAGCATATTTGTTTTGAAAATGGGAGGGTACTAATAAATAGCGCCCGGGGTAATTTTCGGTTATTTCCGTTATCACAACTGACAACGGTGCCCATCATGAATGACCACCGCCTGGCACCGTATATACAAACGTGGCTTACTGTATACAAGTACAGGCGTCCCCGGGCTAGTCCCGGCTGTATATTTTAATGTACCTCGCACAGGAAGTACAACAAGCTCTCAAGATTTGCGCGCTACTTCTGCAAGCATATTGATTTAGATGAGTGTACAGCGAGACCTACTGCGACAAGTGGCACGTTGTGGGAATACCTCCACCGTATTCTTGAGCTAAGCTTGTAGTAAGTCAGTACATACTCATCTATGTTCAGACCGCGTGAATCTTGTTGATTCGCAAACATCATAAGTACCACTGTGGCGAATAGGCCTGGGACGCCTGTACACAGTAATTTAATACATATGTTGACGGTCTTGTAAACAGCGCTTGCGCTTCATGTATTTACACCATTTCAAGGCCAAATTGAGAGAAGTCAAAATCAAAACAAAAACGACCAAAATCAAAACAAGAGAACCTGTCATTTCTAATTACTTCAAGTACAGATAGCCTCTCATAACTAGTATTAAACCCCGACTGGCATGTCGTCTGCGACCAAAGCAGCAGGATGGAAAGACAGTGTGTGGGCAGCTTCGCTGTCACACAGATCGGAGGTTACTTTGACGCACATATTTTGCCTCACCGCCCGCAGTAGATATTCGGCCCGATGCGCCGACTTCGTTTGTCCAGGAGGAGCACGCAGAATCGCGTCGCGCTCGGCCGAGAGATACGCCTTCACCTCCGACTTGAAAACGGAGAAAACGTTTTTAATCGGATTCAACATCGGCGACTACGAGGAAAGCTTGATCATCTCCACTCCCGCGTACTCTGCGCGGTGTAGAATGTCTTCGACGTTGGTGTGGATCGAAGCGTTGTCGCACACGACCACGCAGTCGATCATGGAGACGCCAGCATCCATGAGTCCGTCGAGAAGCCTAGTGACGAAGCCATCGATTGCCGTCCCATCATTAGCCCCCACCGATACTCGACATGCTCCAAACCGTGAGCAGAAATGCACGCGATCACGCTGAGGTTTTCTCCGCGGGGTCCAGACCGGACGACGACAGCACGGCTTCCACGGCGACTCCATCCATACGTGCGTGTGCAGAACAAATTAAAATTTGTTTCGTCGAAGTACAGAATGCGCTTGCGTTGAGCCTGGGCCTTGATAATCTTTGCGACATACTCCCGACGAAGCGCCTTGACCCTATCGGTATTCATCGCTGCGGGCTCGGCATGGGTCTTCTTGAGCGTGAAGCAAACGGCGTCGAGGGCATTACGCACAGTCTGAGTCGAAAAATCGACGTCAAACTTGACCTTCAGCTCATCCAGCATGTCATTTAGAGTTAGTAATCAGTTGTTCTACAACATCTCGACAAGAACGTCGACCCTTTCGGGTGTCATCTTGACGTGGTGGGCCCCGCCGCGCTTGGACTACACCGCCGTCCAGTGGTTCGTCTTCCGCGCCTCTGTTACCCATCTCCAAGCCGTTGGATACGGCACGCCGTTGAGTTTGGCAGTGAGGGCCCAGTCTTCGAAGTGCTTGGCCGCCGTCAGGACCCTTTGGCGTTCTTCGAGGGAGTTCTTGCGATATGGCATTGCAAAAGCCAAAGTGACGGCTCGCCTACAGCAACACGCCGGCAGCAGAAGCAATAAAGCATTTCGCGGGCGCGTCAAAATATCCTTTGTGAAATTATAACTCAGTCAGTACTAGTTTTTCCAGGTTTTCTCAATTTGCTTTTGACGGTTTTCAATTTGAAGCACGTCTTCTCTCAATTTGGCCTTGAAATGGTGAACCAGTTTCATCAAAATTTGATAGACCGCATCCTTTGTCCTTTGCCTCTACATCGGTACCTTCGTACCAAGTATACCACAACTCATGCATGCATCCTAGTTTCTTTTTTTAAATTTTGTAAAAGCTTAAAAGTTTAAAATTTTTTTATGGAATGCATTTGTTGATTACGCTAAAATGTGCTGATGACTGCTACATATTTATCCGACGAGCTATTCGTTGCCTGCCACACCGAGCGGTTGGCCTAGAGATGTCTTGCTGAGCCAAATCAAGTGTGATAGACCCCATTCCGAGTTAGTAGAAACATTTGAATGTCCAGATAATTTTGCCCACCGAGTTGACATAGTCATGTTTACAGCTGGCCATACTTTTCAACAGAATCCCGCTTGGGGCCAATGATGGCCCTGAAGTAGTTACCAGTCTGTGTTTTTATTATCAGGGTTCTCCTCGCCTTCCGATATGACTTTGTGCTGTTTGTGGGCTAGCAACATCGACACTTGTCGGTGCGATCGTGTTGGTTATTTAACTTCTGCAGCGGGACTGCCGTAGCTTTGCGTCAGAGGAAACTTAACAGACTCACAGAGTCTCAGCTTAAAATAGCCCGCTCTAATACCAGAACGTACGAATCCGTACACCTGACGGACTCCAAGAGTCAACCCTTAACTCTTAACTGTGTGAATCTCAAACTGAATGTATTTCCCTTTATTGCGGCAAAGCCGCCTACGGTTTAAATGTATCCGGTTCACTATCTAGCATAGTGAACCCTAGTCATATGCATAATCAGTGGCTCTGAAGCCATGTACTGATTCTCCTACTGATTTAGGTTAGACAGTGTGTACCCACTTCGTAACCCTTCGGGTAACTCTCGTGTAACCCCGTTACACCCTCCCCCACCAAACCGTGGACACGGGTGTTCACGCTTAACGGTCAACCACCGGGTCTTGTTCCGTCAAGCCTCCTTCTCGAACGAGTCGATCCACATCGCGTGGACTTCTCTGAGAACTTCTCGGCGCAACGCGCCATCACATGACTTCAAGTCATAAAGCCTTTTGGTCTTTCGACCGCAGACAGCCTCTCGTGAGATCCGCCTCGGAGCCTCGCTCCTCTCGTGCTGCTGCACTGTGTGCCTCCGCACCTCCGCGAACGCCAGCGCCCGCGCGCACACCCTCGACGCCTTCCAGGCTCTCGGTGTCCGAGTACTTCGCGGCGCAACGCCTAAAGCGCAGCTTGCAGCGCACAAGCCCCAGCTCTCCTCGAGCACCAACCCGCCAGATCATGGATCCTAGGGAACTCTTTGGTGAAGAGGGCGAGGTGGACGAGTCCATGGAGGGTTTTCCGAACCGAGGAGATGCGTCCCCACTCACGCGACGCTCCCCGAGCCGCGGTAACGCTTCGCCCACAACGTCGACACGTCGTGAAGCAGCCTCGCCGGCCCCAGTTGGCTCTCCGAGCCGTCGCGATCAAGAGCGCCCCGCGCACACGCCTCCTGTGCGCTCGCCGAGCCGTCCACCTGCAGAGCGCGCTGCGCCGTCGAGGGAGGGGCCGCGGCCACCGCTGCGAACTCCGAACCCGTTCCCTGAACGCTCATCCGGCCTCTACGAGCTGCGCGCGCTCACTGAGCCACGGTATTCGCCACCTCGTGGTGAAGGCGTGCCCCTGGGCCCCGTCATCTCCAACCCTTTGGACGAAGCTCAGTCCGAGCAGGTTGCGGCACAGATGGCTCCATGCGCTCCCAGCGCCCCGAGCTGCGGCCTCTGCAGAACCCCAGCACTGCTGACTACGGCTCCCGGCCTCGCGACCCCGCGGAGGCTTGTCGCCAGGCGTTCCAGCAGTCTCTCGCGCTGCACACCATTGGGCCCGCGGCCCGTACTCCGGAGGAGCTCGCACTGCGTACGTCTATGCGAGAGCGGCTCCTCACTCCACAGTCTACGACTGTCGCGGAGTATCGCGAGAGGCTGCGGTTGCAAGCCCAGCAGAAGTCCGTGCCCGCCATGCGGACGTACCCGGTGGTACTTAGCCCGGGGGAAGACTCAATTGAGTACGAAGCTCAGTTCGAGTCTTGGGCCGAGCACAGCCGGAAGCTCAGCTCCATGGACGCTCTCCGAGCCAGCTTCAATGAAGTGGATGTTCGCATTGAACGCAAGCTCCGCTTTGATTTCGCGAAGGTCCGAGCTAAGCGCAGCCTCTCGGCACTCGACCAGCCGCAGACCCAGTTTAACGCTGCGCGCTTCGCTCCTTCGAGCGCTCCAGCCGCTCCTTCCCGCGAGGGAGTGAGCGCTGTGGCTCAGGGTCAGCCTCGAAGCAATGTTGCTGACCCAGCAGCTCCCCAGCTTATTGCCGGGAAGCGCGGGACGGCCGGCGTACCGGCCTTGAGCCCTCAGGGCGCTGGTGATCAAGCTGATCAAAAGCGTCCACGACGTCTGGGCAGTCTTGGCGTCAAACTCCCATGAGTTCTCGGAGTGAGGGTACCCTCGCCATTTCACCAGATACTGGTTTTGACCCCGGCACCGCCGCTTCGCCAGGAGGCGCTCCACATGGTAATGTAGATTCCCATGCTCATCGAGCAGGGCCGGTGGAGGCCGCTGTGGGGTCCTTTGCGACTCAAAGTGAGCTCTTGGAGGTGCGGCAGCAGGCGGGTCACCTTCGGGATCATATCCATGACATCGATGCACGTCTGGTCCGGACTGCCACCGAACTCGACGAGCTCGCCGAGCGGACGCGATGGATCGAGGTGCTTCGAGCGGTCTGAGACCGCCTTGGTGCCCTGGAGGACTGGGTGCGATACTATCGCGATCGCGATGACCAACGTGGCCGGGAGCTCGGGGAGCTACAGCGTCAGCAGGCTGTGCTTCAGGGTCAGCTCGACCTCCTGGCCCGCATGCAGGCTCCGACTGCCGCGCCTCCTGCGCCTGCGGCTCCCGCTGTGCCCGCGGCACCTCCGGCGCCGATTCTTCCGCCTGTGCCTGCGGTGCCCACGTGGGTGGTTGCGTCCTTGACGCCTGCGACTGCGTCCTCGACGACCGCGACCTCCGCGCCTGTGACCTCGTCACCCTCGGTGCCTCCATCTGCACCTGCGTCGGGTCCTGGTACGGGTTGAGCAAGCCCACGTAGAAGACGGGGTGCGTCCGCATCTTTTTCGTAAGATTGAGCGTGTACGCAAGGCCCTTCTTGGCCACAACCTTGAAAGGTCCGATGAAGCGCGGGCGCAACTTCGTCTTGAAGACGGCAGACACTGCATGTGTAGGTAAGTTCTTAGCATTAAGTAACACCACTCATAACTTTCAACATTGCCTCTGCCCCTGGCATCTGCATGCTCCTTTTGCTTGTCTTGGCTCTCAGCCATTGTGTCACGCACATGTCGTAAGACACCGAGACGCGTCGACAAGAAAGCGTCAACCTGTTTACGAACAGTATCCGGGCTGACATCGGCTAGCCGATCAGCTAAATCGGCTTCTCCTCCCCCACCAAGCCCGAGGCCACCACGTGGCGGCGTCAGCGGGACGCGGGGATGAGACAAACTGTTCACGTAGAACGGCGTGTAGCCTGTCGAGGCGTGCACGGCGTTGTTCAACGCGAACTCAACGAGTGGCAGCATGGCGCTCCAGCGCTTCGGCGTCTCGGCGCAAATGCTGCGGAGCACGTCCTTGACGACGCGATTCACGCGCTCTGTCTGACCATCGGTCTGCGGATGGTCCGCCGTGGACATGTCCAGCTTGGTGCCAAGCACCGCAAAGACCGCGCTCCAGAAGCTGCCCGTGAAGCGGGGGTCTCGGCCCGAGACAATCGACTCAGGGAGTCCGTTTTGACGAAACACTCGGTCCAAGAACAGCGTTGCTGTACCTTTACCATCGATGGTATCCGGCACAGCCGCAATGTAAGCCATCTTGCTCAGTCGGTCCACGAAGACCACGACTCCTGTGTTGCCCGCCGCATCCGCCGGCAGGCCAAACACAAAGTCCATACTCATGGATTGCCAACAGCCCGAAGGGACAGGCAAACTCGCCAACGGCGCTGCAGCATGAGGTGACGACTTCACGCGCTGACACGTCTCGCACGTGCGCACATAAGTGCTCGTCCACTTGTACAGCTTCGGCCACCAGTAGTGGGTGCTCACCGAGCTGTAGGTCTTCTCACGGCCAAGATGGCCGGCCAGCGGCGTGTCATGCGCCTCATAGAGGATGCGGTACTTCAGATCCTCATCATGAGGGACGACCACGCGGGGCGTATCCTCGGGGTCAGTGTTGTAGAACAACAGGCCACCATCGAGGGAATAGCGGTGTAGCCGCGCGCGCAGCCGCGCTGACAATTCCATGTCCGAGTCTTGAAACGCCTTGCTCCCCAGAGCCTTCAGCAACGCGACACAGGTGTCGTCCTTGCCATAAACCGTTCGGATCAAATCCGGTAATGACGAAGTCACAGTCGTTACATGAGCCAGCTCGTAATCCGGCCTGCGCGACAGCGCGTCCGCAAGGACATTCTGCCTGCCAGGCTTGTACTTCACCTCGAAGTTGTACTCCGCGAAGAAGGACAGTCAACGGGCCATCCTTTGCGAGAGGTGAGGCGACTGAGTCGCAGTGCGTAACGACGCATGATCCGTGTAAATCACGAACGGCTGAGAGCCCAACAGGTGCACCCTGAACTTGACGAGCGCATACTTCATCGCAAGTAGCTCTTTGTCGCGGACAGGATAGTTCTTCTCCGCAGCCTTCAGCTGGCGAGATTCGAACGCCACCACGCGCTCGCGCCCCTCGGCGTCTGCTTGCAGCAGTGCACAGCCGATGGCAAAGTCCGAAGTGTCACAGACGACACTAAACGGACGAGCGGGGTCTGACAGAACCAGAATAGGCGCATGAAGGAGACTGTCCTTAATGGCCGCGAACGCATCTTGATGCTCGGTGCTCCAACACCACTCCGCATCCTTCTTCAGGAGATTGGAGAGTGGCCGAGCCATCTCAGCGTAGCTCTCGCTGTACTTGTGCAAGTAATTGGCCAAGCCAAGCCACTTGCGAAGATCCTTTTGGTTCTTGGAAACCGGCCAGTCGACAATGGCCTTGACCTTGACCGGGTCGGCCCTCAGGCCACGCTTCCCGATGAAGCACCCTAAGAAGGGGATCTCTTCCGCTCCGAAGATGCATTTGTCAATGTTGGCGTACAACTTGTTTTGACGCACGCATTCGAGCACAGCACGCAGGTGCTCAACATGGTTCTCCATATCAGTCTTTCCGTGCTCCGCGCGACTGTGGACAACAATGTCATCGAAGTACGTTTGCGCGTACGCCCGATGGGGCCTGAAGAGCTGCGTCACAAGACGATTAAACGTCGCCGGCGTGTTCGAAAGCCCTTGGGGCATCACCAATCACTCCCAGAGCATGCCGCTCGGAGTACTCACCGCGGTGAGAGGAATGTCGCTTGTCCTCATGAACAATTGGTAATATCCATCGACCAAGTCGAGCGCACTGTACATCGTACATCCTGTCATGTTGTTCTGAAGAACATCCTTCCGTGGAATCGGCGTCTGCGCCGGGATGGTAGCGGCATTCAGCTTGTTGAAAGC
This sequence comes from Phytophthora sojae, assembly GCF_000149755.1. NCBI lineage: Eukaryota > Oomycota > Peronosporomycetes > Peronosporales > Peronosporaceae > Phytophthora > Phytophthora sojae. The sequence continues at coordinate 9,118,653 of NW_009258116.1, forward strand.
ATGCACGATACGCCACTTGCCATTCGGCTTTCTGACACAGAACGTCGGCGTAGAGTACTCATACGCACCATGCCCGCCTCGTGCTTCGTACGGAAGAACGCGTCAATGACGTCACACTGCTCCTTCGGCAAGGGCCACTGCCTCGTCACGCAGTACTTCGTTCCCGGAACGAGATCGATTTCGTGTCGAACACCTCGATCCGGAGGTAGCTCCGAGGGCGGCTCCTTCGAGGCCACGTCCTGGTAATCCTTTACCACTTGATACAAGGGATCCGACGGGTCCTTCAAGATCGCCGATCCGCTCCGCGCATTCAGCGCCTTCTTGGTGTCTTCCAGGACAGCTTCATCCAGAAGCGTGGACGAGTTCAACTCTTCTTCGGGTCGTATGACCACTAACTCGGCCAAGTCTCCAGCCTTCAAGGCTTCGCCGAACTCGGCCAAGGACATCTTGTCCAGCTCCAGGAGAGCAGACAGTGAGGGCAAGTCGTCGAGGTTAATACCACCGTCGACGTCGTCCGTCACTCCATTCACGAGTGTATAGAGCTGCTCGCTCTCGTGTGGAGCCTCGCCGCTCGACACGTCCTTCTCGACTCGTGAGATCGCAGACGCCTTGCGTCTCGCAGCCAGCGCTTTGCGGCGCTGCCTCCTCTTCATGGACACCGTCCGCCCTGAAGAGCTCCGTGATTTCACGTGCGTCTTGACGCCAGGTGTCACCACCTCGTTCAGCTCCGGGGGAGCTCCAGTGTCTTTACCGACACGCGAAGAGCTGCACGATCCGCAGCCTCCACTCAGTGGATTACGTGCCACTCCACGATCTTCATCCGGGCAAAGCCCCTTGTTATTCGGCATCATACCGACCGTGCCGTCGCTGGCACGCAGCAGGGCGTCGCCCTCAGATGCACGCCCGCTCAGCGGAATTAGTGCCGCTCCACATCCTTCAACAGCCGGGCCGCGCCCATGGCTCCTCGGCTTCATGCCGACCTTGTCTTTACTTGAATACAGCAGGGCGTCGCCCTCAGGCGCACACCCGCTCAGCGGAATTCGTGCCGCTCCACCTGCCGTCCGCAAGCCACGCTCGGAACGTTCGTTCTCGACACACTCAGTGTCCACCAACTCGGAAACTCCGATGTCCAGCACATTGACCGACTCGGTCCAGTGCTCGCGCCAAAAGCGCTTCTGCTTCCTAGCAGAGATGGGTTCATGACTCGCCAATGCTCCGCCAGGAGAGAAGTGCGTAGCACCAAGGGTCTTCGACCTCCAACCGATCCAAGGCTCGTGGCGTTCCAGCCACGCCATACAAAGGATGAGATCATATCTCGAATCGAGGTCTAAGACCAGACAGCGTTCCACGCTATCAAAATCCAAAAACTTCACGCCCAGGTCCACAGGGACCTTAGGCACCGTGACACGAGTGCCCGTCGCGAGACGAACAGTGACGATGTCACTCCCGCGCGCTACCAGCGCCTCAGCATAAAGCTGACTTCCGTCCATCGTAGAACGCCGGGCGTAGTTACCCGACGCCCCCGAATCGATCAAAATCGTCCATGGCTTCGTGAAGCCCTTCACCCAAGCTTAGACAACTAGCAAGCCCGGCTTGCATACACGTTCCGTGTTAGAGAGTACGGCTCTCTTCGGGGCTAAGTCCTGTCGACCTCCACCTCGCCGAGGCTCAATAGAACTTAGTTCTTCCCCAGTAGGCCGCCCCGCGCCTACTGGGACTTCTCGTTTCCCCGAGACAAACCAGAGCCCTGGCTCGAACTCGAAGAGCGGCTTGACGAAGCCTGGCGCTGATGGCGCAGCGGACACCCAGCACGAAGGTGACGGGTGTCACCACAGATGAAGCATCTGCGGATACCGCGACGCTACGAAGCTCGGCTTCTTCGTCTTCAGCATAGCTGAGGTCCATGGGTTCCGGACCACTCGACGCGCTAGCGTAAGACGCATTCCACCCAAGTCTCGACGACTTAAAGTTGTGCTCCGCATTCAATGCGACGCTCACAGCCTCTTCGAAAGAGCTCGGGTGGGTTCGGAACACCTCCGTCCTGGCAACGCCAGTGCGGAGGCCCTCCATGAACACCGTAACGGTGACTGCCTCCGGCAGAGGGTCCGCAGACATACCAGCAATGAGAGTTCTCAACTCTTGGAGATAGTCCATCAACTCCTTCTTGCTCTGCCTGGTCGCCAGGAAGCGTGAGCGCACGCGATACGCCTCGTTAGGCGGAGCAAACACTCGGGACAATTGCTGTTTCAGCTGGTCCCACGTCGGGAAGGCCACCTCGACCGACGTCCCGGACGTTTGTGCCCACTCTCTCGCTCGCCCACCGAGCTTCGAGATGGCTAGTACCACGCGCTGCGACTCCGTCCGGAGTCATAGCCATCTCAACCTCACGGGTCCAAAGCATCAAGCTTTCACCCTCCTTGCCTTCGAAGGTCTTCACGCTCAACATGAGCGGCTTGGGTCTTGTTCCCGCGTCGAATGACGAAGCGGGCGCTTGGGGCGCCGCGGCCGTCGCCATCCTCTGCTGGAGGTGCTCTAGGAGAGCATTCTCGTAGCTTGAAAACGCCTCGAGACGCGCGTTCACCGCGTCGGGGCCTTGCTGCGCAAGTTGCGTCACGCCCTCCGAGCCCAGCAAGGACATAAGCTTTTTAAGCGCATCCTGCTGGTTCGGGGCTAAGTGAGCGAACTGCTCCATTCTCCACACAAGATCAATCTATACAGACTCACGTGTCGGATTGACTACAAGTGCTACCAAGTGCAGCGGGACTGCCGTAGCTTTGCGTCAGAGGAAACTTAACAGACTCACAGAGTCTCAGCTTAAAATAGCCCGCTCTAATACCAGAACGTACGAGTCCGTACACCTAACGGACTTCAAGAGTCAACCCTTAACTCTCAACTGTGTGAATCTCAAACTGAATGTATTTCCCTTTATTGCGGCAAAGCCGCCTACGGTGTAAATGTATCCGGTTCACTATCTAGCATAGTGAACCCTAGTCATATGCATAATCAGTGGCTCTGAAGCCATGTACTGATTCTCCTACTGATTTAGGTTAGACAGTGTGTACCCACTTCGTAACCCTTCGGGTAACTCTCGTGTAACCCCGTTACACCCTCCCCCACCAAACCGTGGACACGGGTGTTCACGCTTAACGGTCAACCACCGGGTCTTGTTCCGTCAAGCCTCCTTCTCGAACGAGTCGATCCACATCGCGTGGACTTCTCTGAGAACTTCTCGGCGCAACGCGCCATCACATGACTTTAAGTCATAAAGCCTTTTGGTCTTTCGACCGCAGACAGCCTCTCGTGAGATCCGCCTCGGAGCCTCGCTCCTCTCGTGCTGCTGCACTGTGTGCCTCCGCACCTCCGCGAACGCCAGCGCCCGCGCGCACACCCTCGACGCCTTCCAGGCTCTCGGTGTCCGAGTACTTCGCGGCGCAACGCCTAAAGCGCAGCTTGCAGCGCACAAGCCCCAGCTCTCCTCGAGCACCAACCCGCCAGATCATGGATCCTAGGGAACTCTTTGGTGAAGAGGGCGAGGTGGACGAGTCCATGGAGGGTTTTCCGAACCGAGGAGATGCGTCCCCACTCACGCGACGCTCCCCGAGCCGCGGTAACGCTTCGCCCACAACGTCGACACGTCGTGAAGCAGCCTCGCCGGCCCCAGTTGGCTCTCCGAGCCGTCGCGATCAAGAGCGCCCCGCGCACACGCCTCCTGTGCGCTCGCCGAGCCGTCCACCTGCAGAGCGCGCTGCGCCGTCGAGGGAGGGGCCGCGGCCACCGCTGCGAACTCCGAACCCGTTCCCTGAACGCTCATCCGGCCTCTACGAGCTGCGCGCGCTCACTGAGCCACGGTATTCGCCACCTCGTGGTGAAGGCGTGCCCCTGGGCCCCGTCATCTCCAACCCTTTGGACGAAGCTCAGTCCGAGCAGGTTGCGGCACAGATGGCTCCATGCGCTCCCAGCGCCCCGAGCTGCGGCCTCTGCAGAACCCCAGCACTGCTGACTACGGCTCCCGGCCTCGCGACCCCGCGGAGGCTTGTCGCCAGGCGTTCCAGCAGTCTCTCGCGCTGCACACCATTGGGCCCGCGGCCCGTACTCCGGAGGAGCTCGCACTGCGTACGTCTATGCGAGAGCGGCTCCTCACTCCACAGTCTACGACTGTCGCGGAGTATCGCGAGAGGCTGCGGTTGCAAGCCCAGCAGAAGTCCGTGCCCGCCATGCGGACGTACCCGGTGGTACTTAGCCCGGGGGAAGACTCAATTGAGTACGAAGCTCAGTTCGAGTCTTGGGCCGAGCACAGCCGGAAGCTCAGCTCCATGGACGCTCTCCGAGCCAGCTTCAATGAAGTGGATGTTCGCATTGAACGCAAGCTCCGCTTTGATTTCGCGAAGGTCCGAGCTAAGCGCAGCCTCTCGGCACTCGACCAGCCGCAGACCCAGTTTAACGCTGCGCGCTTCGCTCCTTCGAGCGCTCCAGCCGCTCCTTCCCGCGAGGGAGTGAGCGCTGTGGCTCAGGGTCAGCCTCGAAGCAATGTTGCTGACCCAGCAGCTCCCCAGCTTATTGCCGGGAAGCGCGGGACGGCCGGCGTACCGGCCTTGAGCCCTCAGGGCGCTGGTGATCAAGCTGATCAAAAGCGTCCACGACGTCTGGGCAGTCTTGGCGTCAAACTCCCATGAGTTCTCGGAGTGAGGGTACCCTCGCCATTTCACCAGATACTGGTTTTGACCCCGGCACCGCCGCTTCGCCAGGAGGCGCTCCACATGGTAATGTAGATTCCCATGCTCATCGAGCAGGGCCGGTGGAGGCCGCTGTGGGGTCCTTTGCGACTCAAAGTGAGCTCTTGGAGGTGCGGCAGCAGGCGGGTCACCTTCGGGATCATATCCATGACATCGATGCACGTCTGGTCCGGACTGCCACCGAACTCGACGAGCTCGCCGAGCGGACGCGATGGATCGAGGTGCTTCGAGCGGTCTGAGACCGCCTTGGTGCCCTGGAGGACTGGGTGCGATACTATCGCGATCGCGATGACCAACGTGGCCGGGAGCTCGGGGAGCTACAGCGTCAGCAGGCTGTGCTTCAGGGTCAGCTCGACCTCCTGGCCCGCATGCAGGCTCCGACTGCCGCGCCTCCTGCGCCTGCGGCTCCCGCTGTGCCCGCGGCACCTCCGGCGCCGATTCTTCCGCCTGTGCCTGCGGTGCCCACGTGGGTGGTTGCGTCCTTGACGCCTGCGACTGCGTCCTCGACGACCGCGACCTCCGCGCCTGTGACCTCGTCACCCTCGGTGCCTCCATCTGCACCTGCGTCGGGTCCTGGTACGGGTTGAGCAAGCCCACGTAGAAGACGGGGTGCGTCCGCATCTTTTTCGTAAGATTGAGCGTGTACGCAAGGCCCTTCTTGGCCACAACCTTGAAAGGTCCGATGAAGCGCGGGCGCAACTTCGTCTTGAAGACGGCAGACACTGCATGTGTAGGTAAGTTCTTAGCATTAAGTAACACCACTCATAACTTTCAACATTGCCTCTGCCCCTGGCATCTGCATGCTCCTTTTGCTTGTCTTGGCTCTCAGCCATTGTGTCACGCACATGTCGTAAGACACCGAGACGCGTCGACAAGAAAGCGTCAACCTGTTTACGAACAGTATCCGGGCTGACATCGGCTAGCCGATCAGCTAAATCGGCTTCTCCTCCCCCACCAAGCCCGAGGCCACCACGTGGCGGCGTCAGCGGGACGCGGGGATGAGACAAACTGTTCACGTAGAACGGCGTGTAGCCTGTCGAGGCGTGCACGGCGTTGTTCAACGCGAACTCAACGAGTGGCAGCATGGCGCTCCAGCGCTTCGGCGTCTCGGCGCAAATGCTGCGGAGCACGTCCTTGACGACGCGATTCACGCGCTCTGTCTGACCATCGGTCTGCGGATGGTCCGCCGTGGACATGTCCAGCTTGGTGCCAAGCACCGCAAAGACCGCGCTCCAGAAGCTGCCCGTGAAGCGGGGGTCTCGGCCCGAGACAATCGACTCAGGGAGTCCGTTTTGACGAAACACTCGGTCCAAGAACAGCGTTGCTGTACCTTTACCATCGATGGTATCCGGCACAGCCGCAATGTAAGCCATCTTGCTCAGTCGGTCCACGAAGACCACGACTCCTGTGTTGCCCGCCGCATCCGCCGGCAGGCCAAACACAAAGTCCATACTCATGGATTGCCAACAGCCCGAAGGGACAGGCAAACTCGCCAACGGCGCTGCAGCATGAGGTGACGACTTCACGCGCTGACACGTCTCGCACGTGCGCACATAAGTGCTCGTCCACTTGTACAGCTTCGGCCACCAGTAGTGGGTGCTCACCGAGCTGTAGGTCTTCTCACGGCCAAGATGGCCGGCCAGCGGCGTGTCATGCGCCTCATAGAGGATGCGGTACTTCAGATCCTCATCATGAGGGACGACCACGCGGGGCGTATCCTCGGGGTCAGTGTTGTAGAACAACAGGCCACCATCGAGGGAATAGCGGTGTAGCCGCGCGCGCAGCCGCGCTGACAATTCCATGTCCGAGTCTTGAAACGCCTTGCTCCCCAGAGCCTTCAGCAACGCGACACAGGTGTCGTCCTTGCCATAAACCGTTCGGATCAAATCCGGTAATGACGAAGTCACAGTCGTTACATGAGCCAGCTCATAATCCGGCCTGCGCGACAGCGCGTCCGCAAGGACATTCTGCCTGCCAGGCTTGTACTTCACCTCGAAGTTGTACTCCGCGAAGAAGGACAGTCAACGGGCCATCCTTTGCGAGAGGTGAGGCGACTGAGTCGCAGTGCGTAACGACGCATGATCCGTGTAAATCACGAACGGCTGAGAGCCCAACAGGTGCACCCTGAACTTGACGAGCGCATACTTCATCGCAAGTAGCTCTTTGTCGTGGACAGGATAGTTCTTCTCCGCAGCCTTCAGCTGGCGAGATTCGAACGCCACCACGCGCTCGCGCCCCTCGGCGTCTGCTTGCAGCAGTGCACAGCCGATGGCAAAGTCCGAGGTGTCACAGACGACACTAAACGGACGAGCGGGTCTGACAGAACCAGAATAGGCGCATGAAGGAGACTGTCCTTAATGGCCGCGAACGCATCTTGATGCTCGGTGCTCCAACACCACTCCGCATCCTTCTTCAGGAGATTGGAGAGTGGCCGAGCCATCTCAGCGTAGCTCTCGCTGTACTTGTGCAAGTAATTGGCCAAGCCAAGCCACTTGCGAAGATCCTTTTGGTTCTTGGAAACCGGCCAGTCGACAATGGCCTTGACCTTGACCGGGTCGGCCCTCAGGCCACGCTTCCCGATGAAGCACCCTAAGAAGGGGATCTCTTCCGCTCCGAAGATGCATTTGTCAATGTTGGCGTACAACTTGTTTTGACGCACGCATTCGAGCACAGCACGCAGGTGCTCAACATGGTTCTCCATATCAGTCTTTCCGTGCTCCGCGCGACTGTGGACAACAATGTCATCGAAGTACGTTTGCGCGTACGCCCGATGGGGCCTGAAGAGCTGCGTCACAAGACGATTAAACGTCGCCGGCGTGTTCGAAAGCCCTTGGGGCATCACCAATCACTCCCAGAGCATGCCGCTCGGAGTACTCACCGCGGTGAGAGGAATGTCGCTTGTCCTCATGAACAATTGGTAATATCCATCGACCAAGTCGAGCGCACTGTACATCGTACATCCTGTCATGTTGTTCTGAAGAACATCCTTCCGTGGAATCGGCGTCTGCGCCGGGATGGTAGCGGCATTCAGCTTGTTGAAAGCATGCACGATACGCCACTTGCCATTCGGCTTTCTGACACAGAACGTCGGCGTAGAGTGTGGAGACTTACTCATACGCACCATGCCCGCCTCGTGCTTCGTACGGAAGAACGCGTCAATGACGTCACACTGCTCCTTCGGCAAGGGCCACTGCCTCGTCCCGCAGTACTTCGTTCCCGGAACGAGATCGATTTCGTGTCGAACACCTCGATCCGGAGGTAGCTCCGAGGGCGGCTCCTTCGAGGCCACGTCCTGGTAATCCTTTACCACTTGATACAAGGGATCCGACGGGTCCTTCAAGATCGCCGATCCGCTCCGCGCATTCAGCGCCTTCTTGGTGTCTTCCAGGACAGCTTCATCCAGAAGCGTGGACGAGTTCAACTCTTCTTCGAGTCGTATGACCACTAACTCGGCCAAGTCTCCAGCCTTCAAGGCTTCGCCGAACTCGGCCAAGGACATCTTGTCCAGCTCCAGGAGAGCAGACAGTGAGGGCAAGTCGTCGAGGTTAATACCACCGTCGACGTCGTCCGTCACTCCATTCACGAGTGTATAGAGCTGCTCGCTCTCGTGTGGAGCCTCGCCGCTCGACACGTCCTTCTCGACTCGTGAGATCGCAGACGCCTTGCGTCTCGCAGCCAGCGCTTTGCGGCGCTGCCTCCTCTTCATGGACACCGTCCGCTCTGAAGAGCTCCGTGATTTCACGTGCGTCTTGACGCCAGGTGTCACCACCTCGTTCAGCTCCGGGGGAGCTCCAGTGTCTTTACCGACACGCGAAGAGCTGCACGATCCGCAGCCTCCACTCAGTGGATTACGTGCCACTCCACGATCTTCATCCGGGCAAAGCCCCTTGTTATTCGGCATCATACCGACCGTGCCGTCGCTGGCACGCAGCAGGGCGTCGCCCTCAGATGCACGCCCGCTCAGCGGAATTCGTGCCGCTCCACCTGCCGTCCGCAAGCCACGCTCGGAACGTTCGTTCTCGACACACTCAGTGTCCACCAACTCGGAAACTCCGATGTCCAGCACATTGACCGACTCGGTCCAGTGCTCGCGCCAAAAGCGCTTCTGCTTCCTAGCAGAGATGGGTTCATGACTCGCCAATGCTCCGCCAGGAGAGAAGTGCGTAGCACCAAGGGTCTTCGACCTCCAACCGATCCAAGGCTCGTGGCGTTCCAGCCACGCCATACAAAGGATGAGATCATATCTCGAATCGAGGTCTAAGACCAGACAGCGTTCCACGCTATCAAAATCCAAAAACTTCACGCCCAGGTCCACAGGGACCTTAGGCACCGTGACACGAGTGCCCGTCGCGAGACGAACAGTGACGATGTCACTCCCGCGCGCTACCAGCGCCTCAGCATAAAGCTGACTTCCGTCCATCGTAGAACGCCGGGCGTAGTTACCCGACGCCCCCGAATCGATCAAAATCGTCCATGGCTTCGTGAAGCCCTTCACCCAAGCTTGGACAACTAGCAAGCCCGGCTTGCATACACGTTCCGTGTTAGAGAGTACGGCTCTCTTCGGGGCTAAGTCCTGTCGACCTCCACCTCGCCGAGGCTCAATAGAACTTAGTTCTTCCCCAGTAGGCCGCCCCGCGCCTACTGGGACTTCTCGTTTCCCCGAGACAAACCAGAGCCCTGGCTCGAACTCGAAGAGCGGCTTGACGAAGCCTGGCGCTGATGGCGCAGCGGACACCCAGCACGAAGGTGACGGGTGTCACCACAGATGAAGCATCTGCGGATACCGCGACGCTACGAAGCTCGGCTTCTTCGTCTTCAGCATAGCTGAGGTCCATGGGTTCCGGACCACTCGACGCGCTAGCGTAAGACGCATTCCACCCAAGTCTCGACGACTTAAAGTTGTGCTCCGCATTCAATGCGACGCTCACAGCCTCTTCGAAAGAGCTCGGGTGGGTTCGGAACACCTCCGTCCTGGCAACGCCAGTGCGGAGGCCCTCCATGAACACCGTAACGGTGACTGCCTCCGGCAGAGGGTCCGCAGACATACCAGCAATGAGAGTTCTCAACTCTTGGAGATAGTCCATCAACTCCTTCTTGCTCTGCCTGGTCGCCAGGAAGCGTGAGCGCACGCGATACGCCTCGTTAGGCGGAGCAAACACTCGGGACAATTGCTGTTTCAGCTGGTCCCACGTCGGGAAGGCCACCTCGACCGACGTCCCGGACGTTTGTGCCCACTCTCTCGCTCGCCCACCGAGCTTCGAGATGGCTAGTACCACGCGCTGCGACTCCGTCCGGAGTCATAGCCATCTCAACCTCACGGGTCCAAAGCATCAAGCTTTCACCCTCCTTGCCTTCGAAGGTCTTCACGCTCAACATGAGCGGCTTGGGTCTTGTTCCCGCGTCGAATGACGAAGCGGGCGCTTGGGGCGCCGCGGCCGTCGCCATCCTCTGCTGGAGGTGCTCTAGGAGAGCATTCTCGTAGCTTGAAAACGCCTCGAGACGCGCGTTCACCGCGTCGGGGCCTTGCTGCGCAAGTTGCGTCACGCCCTCCGAGCCCAGCAAGGACATAAGCTTTTTAAGCGCATCCTGCTGGTTCGGGGCTAAGTGAGCGAACTGCTCCATTCTCCACACAAGATCAATCTATACAGACTCACGTGTCGGATTGACTACAAGTGCTACCAAGTGCAGCGGGACTGCCGTAGCTTTGCGTCAGAGGAAACTTAACAGACTCACAGAGTCTCAGCTTAAAATAGCCCGCTCTAATACCAGAACGTACGAGTCCGTACACCTAACGGACTTCAAGAGTCAACCCTTAACTCTCAACTGTGTGAATCTCAAACTGAATGTATTTCCCTTTATTGCGGCAAAGCCGCCTACGGTGTAAATGTATCCGGTTCACTATCTAGCATAGTGAACCCTAGTCATATGCATAATCAGTGGCTCTGAAGCCATGTACTGATTCTACTACTAATTTAGGTTAGACAGTGTGTACCCACTTCGTAACCCTTCGGGTAACTCTCGTGTAACCCCGTTACAACTTCTTCAATACATGTAGCATTTTTGTGCCTTTTAGCATAATCGGCTAGTCTTGAGCACATTTTAGAAATTGCCCACGGCTGCTCAAATTCAAGCTTCGTTGGCAAGGACTACAGTCAGCATCCGTTTTCAGCGAAGCGAGACAAATGTACGTGTAGAACTCGTCACGAAGCCTGCTTAGGTGATGAAATGAGAACACTCAGCGGGAGAGGTGGCGAGTCTGCTGGAAGTTTTGAGCCGAGTGTATTGTTGTTGGTGCCGTACGAGGCAAGATAAAGAGTCGGTATGTGCCCTACGAGGCAAATTGAAGGCTCTCTAGAATGTATAGACTATTATTTTGTACTGGCCATAATAGTTGAAGCCGGAGTTCGGAGTC